>NW_027411644.1:266159065-266759065 GCF_047663935.1 Musca autumnalis
ATGAAGCTTATTGATGGTTGACGTACGAGTACTTTCCACTTTTCCATTTTTTTGTTTGAGTTGTACTGACGATGCACTTAAATGTGTTTCAACAAAATTTACCTGTATTAATGAAGATGGGGGCCACCGTGGTGCAATGGTTAGCACGTCCGCCTTGCACTCAGAAGGTCTGCGGTTCGAATCCCAGGCCAAGCAATATCAAATCTTCAACGGTGGCAAAATTCCCCCTCAGTAATGCTGGCGACATTTCCTGTGTATTTAAGCCATGAAAAACTTCTCTACAAGTGGTGTCGTAAGACACGCCGTTCGGACTCGGCAATAAAAAGTAGGTCCCATATCATTGAGCCAATATGAATCGGCGTGCACTCATTGATATGAGAGAAGTCTCCCTTGTCCCATCTGGGATGTTTGTGGAACAATTATTATTATATATTATTAATGAAGACATTCAGAGCATAGGCGCTAAGCTATCCCAATTTTAATATTTTGAATTTTACCAGTCAAAAGCTTATCCACAGGGGTAGTGGTGTAGGGTATCACATAGTCGGCCCCGACCAGACTATAGCCTTTGCTCACTTGTTTGTTTTTGACTAACGTTTCCAGAGATATCTCGTCTTGAAAACGTAGAATTCTGTGAAAACTATGTGCAAATAAATACTCATAACTTTTATTGGTCCAAATAGATCAAATCTTATTTAAAATTTTGCCTGATAGGACGAAGAAAATTTTAATATAAATTTTTAATTAATTTCTCATTTGAATCGAGCTTAATGACCAATTCTTTTGCAAGTGAAAAAGGAAAGCCGTAGATTCGAACCACACAATCACTATTATGTGACATGTTTCGCTGTTGGTAGCAGCTCATCAGACATATCGGCTGATGAGTGGCTTCTCTGTAATCGAAGTTTTCATTTTTCAAATGCAAGTTGTTTTTATAAAGTGATGTGTGTTTTCTCATTCAACCTGACTTTCCACGACAAACGAATTTTTAGCGCAGTCTTCGGCTGATGAGCAGCATCACCACATCAAAAAATAAAGGTAATCAAAAATCATTTTTTGAGAAAGTGTCCGATTTCAATCAGAAATACCCATATGTACATTCAAAGTCATTGTGGAAGTCGAGTCGTCAACATTATTCAACTGCAGATATTTAATAAGGATTGGATATGGGATATATCGGTACTTATTATTATTTAGTAACCTTTCGAGGTGCAATAATATATAATATATCTATTATTATATATTATTGCAAAAAATATACTCTTCGTACAAGCCAGAATTGCACAGACCTGTAAACAAACAATCCGCGAGCAGACCTTTTTTTCTTACCTCACTATTAGTGTCCAGTACTAATATTTAATTTGTTATTCATTCGTTATAATAAATATCATACTTAAATACTTGAACTATTTGTGTATTTCTTATATTTGCCTTTATAATATAATTTTATTGTTAAATATGTTGTCTATAAAAGTTATAAAGTACTTATTATACTTCTGAAATTGTAACTACTTTAAAATCTCTACGCTTCAATGATAATTGAGCAGCAATTTGAAATGCTGTTCTTTGATAAATCTTTATTATTGAAAAAGAAAAAAAAACACCCGCATTAACATTATTCAACCACAATATTGAACACATTCCATCTAATTGCTTGGAAAGGACATTTTTAAGATAGCTTCATTTTGTAGAAAACAAAAATTCCAAAAAGAAGAAAACTTTGATTATCCACAAGATAAAGTTTTTACTTGTCTCAAAGTTATTTGAAAATCAATGAATGGCCAGTCTTAAATAGACTTTGTGCTGAATGTGTATGTGTGTGTGTGTGCCTATGCTTGTCTCGGTGACACATTGTATCGTCTTTTTATGGAAAAGTTTCACAATATCATCATTTTACTCAACTTTAAAACAGAAGCAAAAGAAAGAAAAAATACAGGCAAATACAAGCTAAACATATTGCAGAAGGTCATTCAAATAAACCCACTCATACTAAATGGAGGAAAAATGTCGTTCAATGTTGTTCTTCTTTTTTTCGCTTTTGCAATGCAGCAACTATATAAAGCAAATGCTTCTGAAAATTTATGATGAACAGGGTAGAAAAGAAAAGGCTTAGAAAATGTCATAGCAAATTTAAAATAGTGGACATTGTGAATGGGACTCGTTACCTTCAATGGAGAAATTTTTTATCAGCTTTTTTCTTTCCTCTTTTTTAATTCGAGAAATAAACGTAAAATCACAGTTGGTGTGGACGAATCTTCTATACCCTACATGAGAAATTCACATGTTAAAGGAAAAAATTATAAAGTTATCTTAATTGTTTTATCTTAACGTATTTTAGGGCGGAACAGTTAAATGGCACCTGTGCCATCCTTATTGGGCGATATAGTGATATGCACACGATAACTCTCGATGGTAGTAACCGATTTGATCCATACTTTGTACTTCGTTATACTTCTTTTTCAGGTTCGAAAATCGGCTATATATTCAACTCCTTCGGGTACCTCTCACACAAAATTTGCATTTTAAGGTACACTAATTTCGTTGTTGTCACATGGTTAATATATTCACCTTGTACGTGAAATGTTTTAGATCGAGTCTCAGATCAGTCAACATCGCATTTTCCACGATTCACAGTGCAAAATGTTAGTGTGAAATGTGGACCTGCTTATATTGTTATATCGCTGTAAAAAGTACCATAAAACAAGTAAAAAAGTATCAGTCAGCTGTGCTGAATGAGATATACCCTCAGCCACTGAAAAAAATCACAATTGCTTTAAAATACATGGAATCTGCAGGTACTGTAATGTGGGGCAATACCAAATCATCAAGTTTGGAAGAAAAGAAGGTACCCGAAGGAGTGGACCGATGTAGACCATATTCCAACCTGATTCATGACTGGAAGAAATAATACGATGTGCAAAGTCTGCGCCAATCAGAAACTCCCTGTGAGATTTATCTTGCAGATTTGCCATTTTGGTACGTGCCGTCAGGGTTTCTTGGAGCTTTTAGGCAATATATCAGGAAGTATGGACTAGCGCGGAAAAAAATTGTACCGTCGTAAAGGGAGACGCAAGGACAACCTGCTGAAAAAAAGTTTCAAAACGATCCGCGAACAGCTCTTAAATTTCACTCTATCCGAGTTTTGTGTGGGAGGTACCCGAAGGCGTGGACCGATATAGCCCATATTCCAACCTGATACATGACTGGATGAAATAATACGATGTGTAAAGTTTGGATCAATCAGAAACTCCCTGCGAGAAGTATCTTGCGGATTTGCCATTTAGGTTGGTGCCGTCAGGAACTTTTTCTTGGAGCTTTTAGGCCATTATCTCAGGAAGTATGGACTTGCGCACGAAAAAAATTGTACCGTCTTAAAGGGAGCCGCAAGTACAAGCTACTGAAACAAATTTAAAAACGATCCGCGAAGTGATCTTAAACTTCACTTTATCCGAATTTTGTGTGGACGGTACCCGAAGTAGTGGACCGATATAGGAATAATACGATGTGAAAAGTTTAGACCAAATCGATTGTTCCCATCGAGAGTTATCGTTCACACCATTTTACAGAAACATTTAGAATTACGATACCTACAATTTGGTTCGAATCGGTTGATTCCTTCGACAGTTATCGTACGCACCAGCCAGACAGACAGACTGACATGCAGACAGACAGACGGACGGACATGGCTAAATCGACTCCACAAAAGTTCAAAACTTTTCGTTAAAATGGTGCACACGATATCTCTCGAAAGCAGTAACCGATTTAGTCCATACTGTGCACATAATTATATTTCTTACATAATATGGATTATGACATTGACATATGTGTCAACTCCTTCGGGTACCTCCCACACAAAATTTCGGAATAGTGCAGTTTAGGACCTCCTCCCGAATCGTTTTGATTTTTCTGGCAACATGTTGCACTCAAGGTCCCTATTACGATGGTACAAGTTTTTTGAGTGGCAAGTCCATACTTCTTGAGAAAATTACTCGAAAGCTGCAAAAACCCCTACGGCCACCAAGCACACCTTCGAATATCACCACCAGTCACGAGCACGACAACTCTCGAACCGAAAACTGCGTTGGTCCACACATTGCATATCGTAATATTTCTTCGTATATTAAATAAAATTCGAAGATGGTGTTTGTAGGTCCACACTTTCCGGTATACCTTAATCACTAAAGTTCGAAAATATTCGCTAAAATGGTACGCGCGATATTCCATAAACGGAGCTACCAATTTGGTCTAAACTTTGGATATCGAAACTTAGTTTATGTGCAAAAGTGGGCGCTATTGGTCCACTCCTTGGTGTAAAATCCACACAAACGTTCAACATTTTGGCGCGTTTAAGCGTCTGCTTGAGAATCCTTTTCACCGGAGATACTCCTAGTGGCCCTGTTTACAGCGATATTATGTTTTTCGTGGGCAAGTCCATGTTTCCTGATATAATGCTCCAAAAGCTCTAAATTATATGGTAACCAACTGAAATGAGTGGTGGGCGCGATATCCATTAAGAGGAATGACTCCCAAAATAAGACACACTTCTACCTTGTGACCTGTTATGCAATTTTACTGTAGGAAATATATGTTTGTAGGCTATGAAATTAAAACTTGAAACTTCCAATTTTTATTCAAAATATATTGTATTGAAAATATTGAAAATCATTTCAATTCGAAAACTGAAATAATAGAGACGTTCCAAAGGCTTTGAAAAAGCAAATTATTTTTAAAAATCTTGCGAATCCTTTCCCTTCAAATACGGAAAGGACTCTTTATCATTTCGTTCCATATTTACCGTGATATCTGATGGATACATAACATCAATAACATATAATAATCCCGCAGAACCAGTTCCAGTTTTGAATTGTTAATCTTACATAGTTTTTATTGTACTCACTTCAATTTCCACATATGTATGAGCTAAGCAAACTTAATCCTACCATATAACCATAATCGCAGGTAATACCACGAATCGCTCAAAGTTGACAGGCCTGAGGACAACGCGAAATTATTGGTGAATCTTACCCATTTTAAAGTACTTTTGCCTTAGCTCTCATCACTTATTATAAAATAATACATATTTCACTAGTTATTATGCTCCTATACTAAATACATATTCAATTTATATAGAGATAGTAGCCTGAACTTGAATCCTTATTTTTCTCATTTTGTTTACAAGGATTCAATATTGTATCATAATTTTATAATTACTCAATTTTATATGAACTCTAATTTCAATATTCGCTAATGTTTATTCAAGTTTTAAATATAAACACTATGAATTGTTAAGTGGTCAATTTTCATTTGCGAAAGGTGCAGGTGTTTAAGTAGGGAGGTGTTTTAGGGCTGAAAACATATAGTTCAGCATGGTAGGGTGGGTAGCTGAACCGGTGGAATGATATCTGCCACTGCATCTAAAGCAACATCATCATCATCTTATTTTATTCCCACTAACCTCTACCCAGTTTCTACTATCATTTCCATTTCTATTTCTTTTTCTATAAGAGCAACCTTATTTTACTTTTATGATAACGAAACCGAGCCTACTTCTGAAGGAAAAGAACTGCCCCAAGACTGAGCTCGGCCGGGGCAAGGAGGAAGTAGGGCCCGCGTGGTGGTTCGTTACAACCTCCCCCTGCAAAACTTTTGAGCTTTAATCCAAAAACATATTTTTGTCGGCAAGTTCGTACAACCAAAATGCTGAAAATCCTCTCAATACATAAATTTTTTTGTAAAAAGTTGTTTAAATTCACACAGGCTTAGGGTATATCTCTGTCGGCAAAGTCGACTGATACTTTTTTACTTGTTGACAACAAACATGATAGATTTGTCAGTATTGTGATATGAATTTCTTTGTACAGTCGAAATCGCTTATAACGTCGGTCAAGGGACCGACAGAGATGGTCTGTATGACGATTTTTTAGGTTTTCGACGGTAAGAAAGTTGTAAACGTCGAAAACGTCATATACCCGTAGAAAACGTATAAAAAGTAGTAAACGTCATTAACCTCAAAAAATGTATGTTACCATCATATTTCTTACTTAATATTAATTCTGCAAGCCTGTCTTTGTTATTGAAGAGCGTCCGTACCGTTTTTGAAAATAACAACATATTTTTATTAATATTTTAATTTTAAAAATAACTTAAATAATTGAACAGTAAATTGGATTACGCACTTAGCACGCCATCTACAATATATTCCGAACACTACCGCTACTTTACGTATGATTCAAAGAATTTGCGGGTGAAGTAATAAACAAACATATATATAATGTCCATATAATATAAAAAATATATATAAAATGTACATTTTAGAGTGAAATCTCATTATGTCTGTTTTTTATAAAAATAATAATAAAATAAGTTTTATTATGAAAAAACATCGATTTTTAGGTTATAAAATTCGTTTGTTTATTCTGTCGAAAACCTTGTTTGTTTGGCTAGGTTTACGACGTTTCCGACGTATGTAATATACGTCAGAAATGTATGTCAGATACGTCATAATTGCAGACAGACCATCTCTGGGGACCGACGGAATTTGTCGCTATAACCGATATGTCGTTATAAGCGATAGGGCTATAAAGGGCCCCAGAGATTTGGGACTTTTGGCTATCATCGTTATAACCGATATGACGTTATAAACGACGACGTTATAAGCAATTTCGACTGTATTTTAAATCACAATAATGTTCTTGACAACAAACAACAATCACGTGGGCGTATTGAATTATGTTTGTTGTTTTCATCCACACTTTTCCTATAGACCGATTTAGATGGTGTAACGTGACAAATACCACGTACATTACAACAACACCAATGGTCTGCCCGTACCATCATGGCGGCAGTAAGACAGGCGTCACGTACATACAACAACCACGGCCTGCCCATACAATCATAGCAGCAGTGTGTCAAAATGCCTTCAACAACGCATCCATCTACTTCAGTCGTGCAGTAGAGTTATTTGCTCACTGTATGTGAGGCGGAATAATTCGCAATAACTCCATACAAACTAAGCCTTTAGTATTTTGGTTTTCGCTGTTGGAGTGCTGGGGCTTGCTATCCACCAAGGCATTCCTGGGTGGCGTGTTGCGTTTGCATATTTTGTAAGGGACTACCCATTGATACATTGCACAAAGTGAATTTTGTTTACGGTCCCACACAGAGAATTCGATTTCCTGTTACACACGGAGACTTCGGTTTTCTGTCCCACACGGAGGTTTCGACTTTCCGTTCCACACGGAAGCTTCGGCTTCCCGTCCCACACGGAAGCTTCGGCTTTCCGTCCCGCACGGAAGCTTCGACTTTTCGTCCCCCACGGAACCTTCGGCTTCCCGTCCCATACAGAAACTTTGGTATACTGTCCCTCACAGGAACCTCGGTTCCATGTCTTAATAATATTTAGTAGTTTGTACGAGATCGTAGCGGTAGTGTTATCTAGTATTACAAACACGTATCCAATCGTCGGTAGCCGAGTTCATGATATCACGTTCCCGAGCATCATAAAACCCGATCATCAATCAACACGTTACCGATCTCCACCGAATCGTATCGTCAACCGTTTCTCGTTCCAGATCATCATAAAACCCGATCGTCAAGAAGACGCTCCCGATCACCATCGAATCGCAGCCTCAGCCAGATTCGTCGTTCCCGATCATCATAGAACCCAATTTACACCCACTATCGTTATCAACCAACTTCCTCATTACTGATCTTCGTAAACCATCATCGTTCCAAACTACTTCGGCCGAGTTGCCTAATATCAGCGAATCGTCGTCACACGACGCAGAGGCGCGGTACAGTTCCCGATCACCTATAAATCTTCAGAAAACATTTAAGTCGATAGGACAGCATTCTCACCTCTGAAGAAGGATCAAGGTAATAAAACTCAGTGAAGTAAAACTTACCAGTATTTGAATCAGTACACATATGATTTAACCCCAAAAGGGAAAAACACTAGTATTTTAATTCGTAAGGTTAAGTGGGTTCTTATGGAGACTCTGGACACGAATGGAGCTACCCCTGGACACGAATGGAGCTACCCGTTTTTTTAATTTTTTTATCCATGTTATGTAGTTATGAATTGTGCAAATGAAAACAATCATTTTCTTGTTTATTTACCCAGCAAAATTTTATGAAAGTGGTTCTATGAGATGCCATTATTTTACTAAATCTTTTGCATTAGTTCAAATGAAGTCTCTAGATCTAATATAGATAAATTTTGCGGTGCTTAAACTGCAACAGCTGGACGGCCGGAAGTCAAGTATCTCACTAAAGTTCTCAATCTGTCACTAACCACCTACATCGTTCCCGAAGTCTGGAAAATAGACCAACTACAGAAGCCAGGCAAGGATTCCAGCAAATGTGAATCGTACAGACCGATTTCGCTTTTGTCGGCCTTAGCAAAGACCATTGGGACTTTAGTCCTCCCCAGCATCAGAAATAATAGTCCAGTTGCCGATCAATAGCTTAGATTCCGTAAGCAGCATCTCCAAACATATTCGTCGAGGTCTCAATCAGAGCAAGCCGTGCGATAGAACAGTGATAGTGGCGCATTTTATCAAAACCCTTTGATACTATCAAGCACTGCACGCTGTTTGAGGTCATCGAGCAGACTACGCTCCGGCCAAGTTTGAAACGTTGGATAATAAATTATATGTGTGGACGCCATTCGTACGTTGAATATAGGATCAAGAAGTCCAAGATCCGAAGAGTGAAACAGGGAGTTGTCCAAGGTGATATTGCCGGAACTGTCTAACCTATACCTCTCCTGAATTCCAACCGCTGCAGACGGCATTGAGATCGTAACGTATGCGGATTATTGTAAGATCTTGGCGTCAGGTACCTATCCTGATGACATCTGTGAGAGACTGAACTCATTTTTGCCTGCTCTTACCACCTTTTTCCAAGCGAGGAATATACAAATATCAGCCAATAAATCTACGGCCACTCCGTTCACTAGCTGGGCGGCAGAGTTGAGAACAATAGAGTTGAATGTAATGGTCGATGGTAGCAGAATTCTGATCACAGACCCAGGCAGGCCAGGGGTTTTCATGATCTAGAAAGAGATGTCCAACGTTACAAGAGATAACCACTAGACCAACAAGCCTATCGGTTTCATTCTTCGAAATGTTCTTGCATAGATTAGGCACCTCCAAAATCCTTGTGCCAGCTGCCGGAGCAGGGGGATTTCTCATACGAATACCCCTTGGAGTAGTGTATTCTCTATAATTGTTTCTTTCCATGCTTAAAAACATCAATGTACAAAGTCGATGGGTGATGAGTCCAAAGACACGTTTTGAAATATTTGTATAGCGGGCCGTTCGACCCGAAGCAGACGCTCGCGTGTAGCCGCACTTAACCTGGCAATCAGACGCTGCAGGTGTTTTAGTACTCAGCCGCCTCTAACATGGGAAACAGACGCTGACCCATGATCCGCTTGCTCCGAGACAGGATTCACGTGGGGTCCGTAAGCCCGTCATCCCTTTTTAAGGAATGCCCCTGCTCCACAGGGAGTGAAGGATAACAGAAGAAGAAGAAGAACTAGCCTATCAAGCAGGTTTACGTAGCATTCACATGAATGCAGTCGCAGATGAAATAAACAACTATCGTGTGAATTCGGTCCTCGGAGAACATCCACCATCTATCGCAGCTGAGGAGCGTCAGCTGTCGGGACAAAGCAGAGTAGTTTTGGCTCAATACGCTCGGGAGGGTGCAGCCGTCTAAATTCCTATAGGGATTGATGACACCGTGCAAAACATATGCCCAGCATGCGGCCAAAAAATCATGAAAATCATTTTTCAATATAACATTTTCCATTTTCCGAACAAGGCCTAAGGGTTGGTGAAAATGGCATGTCAAAGCATTGGTAAAAATGACATGTCACAGCGTTGGTAAAAATGACATGCTTTGGATCTAAAATTGAATAGCATCTTTTGGGGTCCACGCCCACATAAAATTCATCGATGAAAATGCTAAAAAAATGACATGCCAGATCACTTGCACCCATGATTGAATGACATCTTTGGCATCGAACATTTTGCTGGGTATTTATTTTTTATTCATCCGATTTTTAGTCTGTCATCGGCAGTCATCTTCATATTCTACAAAAATACAAAATATTATAAAAAGATCACGACAATTGTATAAGTTAGATACTTTGTCCCACAACTTCCCCTGCTCGATCAATCACGGATGCTGATTGGCGCACTGGCATCTCCTCTACAATTCCCTCTGCGGATACCGTAGTGTGCGGATCGCCGCTGGGCATCGGTTGTTGTCGGTTTGCTCACTTTGTTACGCTTTGCTCTCACTGGAATAATTGTAATTGTAGTAGTATATGACATGGGATCCTCTGCGATCACTTAGAACCTCTGCCATTAGTCATTTGTCGAAGAATAACGTCTACGCGTTATTACTAAAAGGCCTCTGTCGCCACTACCACCGATTACAAAAGGTAATCTTTGTTGTTTGAAAAGAGTCACAAATAAACTTCAATTATATTTATATTAAGAATAAATACTGGTTGTTTTTATTTCTTTTATTCTTTTCTCCCTCCACTGCTCAACATACGGTAAACCTGAGCTATCGTTGAACTATCGAAGAAACCTATGGATTTCCCCTCCCTCACCTCAACATTTTATCCTATCGAACTGGAGAATTTGTTGTTGCCCAACTAAACATTTGGTCCAATCGAACCGGATTGAAGTCAGCTTTGTCGTTGTTCCCCCTCTCTTGAACGAGAATTGAAAGTTTTGTGGTTGCTTTGCACGGAGAAATCATTGGATCATCTCACTCCACATATCATTGATATTATTACATCAACAAATCACCATACTAACACCAGGTACGTAAACTCAGATTTCCATAAAAAGTGAGCTACCGCGAGTGTTAGTATTTTTCGTTTCGTTTACCGTTTGAGCATTAATATAAACATAAATCGTTGGTCGAATTTCAGTCTCCCTACGCGAGTGCATTAAATTCGTTGCCTTCATTCCCCCACCATACAATACAGTCCACACAAAACTTATTGAAATCGTTGTTGTACTGATCATCCACAGTCGCGGTGATCATACAAATCATTATCCCTGTTGTTGTTATTCTTGTTATATTTGCTCCAGACCATTTGGTCTCGTCATAACAACGAACTCCCATTACTTCCAATCGCCTATTCTCATTGTAATCCCCAATTGTAGCTAAAAGTTCATATTGGTCGACTTGTATTAACACTTCTTGTGTTAATACTTGCTTTTCTCACTACATAATACCTTAGTCGTTGCTAAACTTGATATTTCTATATCGTTGTACTGATCACCCTACGTCGCGTTGATCATACCAAACGTCTTCGTTTTTCTTCATAGTATCACACAACTCGTTTAGTTGTTGATCTCATTTGAAAGGCCGATACCTTTAGTGAGAATTCGCTGTGATATTTACAAAAACAAAACTCATCAAATTTCCAATCGGATTTGCATCGGTTATTGCACTCTCCCTTTGGTAAATAATAACTCTCATTGCACCGATCTCTTTAATTGTTGATTATTAGAAAAATAGTTATAGTTGTTGTTATTCTGCAAGGTTTTTTCTAACGAAGCCCTTCTGTTGAGAATTTGCATTGGCAAATTTACACTAACAACACAACATACATTGTTACACTTTATATACATATTGTCGTTTGGTTTTAGTTGTTGGTACGATCCTCTCCATCCCAAAAAAAATATTTGGCGTTGTTATTCCCCCTCGCTTTACATAAAACCCTTTGAAAATTTGCACAGCCAAATTTACAGTAACAACGCACCTTCCAAATTCTCGCTGCATTTGATTTCGTTGCTGTATACATCGTCCATCACCAACCACATTCGTTTTTCAATTCTCCCTTTTGTCCAACAGGTAATTATTCTAATTGGAGAAATTACATTGTAATTCTACCAACAACATTCCCGCCTTTTTAAGCGTCCCTTACAAAGTTCTGTTGATCTGCAGCACTCACTTGTTTGATCGTTTGTAGCGTCGGTCTTTGAGTGGGAGCTTCGCTGCTTACACATACCCATTTCTCTGCTAGCGTCGCTTGTGTGGTTAGCACAGTGGGGTAAGATAGTACAAATAGTACAGTGGGGCAAAAGCACAAAAAAGTTTTTTTAATAATTAATTTTGAAAATTATTTTTCGATAATTTTTAAAAATATAATTGGCAGTAGGGTTTTTGGTTTTTTTGGACAAATTCACCCTACACTCGGCATTTATTGCACATATTTCTAGTAGAGAACATACGTGCAAATTATTTATTTGTCGACATTTTAATATTGTTTTTGGCGATATTTCTTAAATATTTGGAAAATTGTTTGACTCTACGTAGGGGTTTCGGTATTTTTGGACAAATACACCCTACTTTTGGCATACTTTGCACCAACTTGTCAACCGAACAATATATATTTCAAACAAATTAGTTGATTTGCGTTGATTTTCTGGTGCAAATATTAGTGTTTTCATATTAATAACTTATTTGTCTCTGGATTTTGGAAAACTACACCCTACAATTGGCTTATCTCACCTTATCAAACACCCTACACTTGGTAGCACCATATACATTCTTGTATAGTTGAAACTTTTTTGCATTTTTTGGCCAAATTAAAGTAGTTTTTGATCGCCCTGAGGAAGTTTCTTCAAATTTTCTCTTATTTCGTCCTACTATAATTTCAAATATTATCACCCGTTGCTATTATTCTTTTGCATTTGTACAATTCTGGAGGTTTTTGTGGAAATTTTTTATTTCCTTTGAGCTATAGCAATTTGTGTTTCAACTGAATCTCCTCTTTTCACCATTTCTCGTAGTTTGTTGCAAATTAAATTGTAGATTTTCGGTGATTTTTGTGCATTAAAACTTAAAAATGTCAGTCACCCCACTCACTCGTTTTGTTAGAGCTTCTGAGATATTTTTGAAATTTGTAGCATCCTTTGAACGGACTGATGAGTCCACATATAATGTCTTCACTCTCGAAATTCGCAATTCAGAATTTCAAAAATTGTGGCACAAAGTCAAGTGCGCTTATGATGAGTGCAAAAACTACCTCACGACATCCGAGACTGCACAGGCTGATGTTTTTGATGTCGTTGAGGAAAAATATGGTACATCCTACATGGCCTATATCCGGTGTTTGTCTTCCATTGACAAGCATCTTAAACGCCTTAAGTCTTCAGGCACTGAAACTAATTCACATGCTATAGTTCCACCAATCTCACCACCTCCTCTCAATTCTAGTTTGCATAAGAGTTCTCCTCCTAGTGTTTTGTTGAATGTTCCTCCAATAGCACCCCCATCTAATCTGTTATTGGAGACAACTGTCTCGCCTGTTCCTGTGCAGTCTGCTTGCTCCTCCGTACCCGCTCCACCAGAACCTTCTTCCAACACCACAAAATCCTCTAGTGGCACTGTTGATAACTTCACCTCACCTGTCGGTACCCACAGCTTTTTGTTACCACCCCTTGATATCGATGTCTTTAGTGGAGACTTCATGTCTTGGCCCACGTTTAGGGATATTTTCACCACCCTATTTGTTGAAAATTCGCGTCTGTCAGACGTTGAGCGCCTCTGCTACTTAGTGCAGAAAACCTCCGGTGAGGCTCGCGAAATCGTTTCGAGATTTCCACTCACCAATTGCAGTTTCCCTTTAGCGTGGAAAGCTTTGTCGGATGCGTATGACAATAAGCGCATCGTGGTTAACAACTATATCAAAACTTTGTTTGATATTCCCCCTTCGTCTCGTGAAACAGTTTCGGGTTTGAAAACCATCCAGCGTGGGATTAATAGTTGCCTTGCTGCAATGGCCGTCTATGACGTCATTACGGATCATTGGGATCCAATAGTTGTTTATATTTGTTTGCAAAGGTTGCCAAGGTTAACTTTGACTCTGTGGGAGCAAAGTATCAAAAACAAGTCGTCTTTGCCTTCTTGGAAAGACTTAGATGCTTTCCTCACAGAGAGGATACAAACATTGACTTGTATCCAAAACTTGTATGGAAATCAGGTCACAAAGAAAGTTGTCTCATCTCGCTCCTCCAATAAAGTGTTGTCGGTACATAAATCTAACGATGTATCACATCCTCGATCTACAAATTTGCTGACAAGTACTTGCCCAATTTGTTCTGGCCAGAGCCACGTTCTTCGTCTCTGCCCACAGTTTATTAAACTATCATTTGAGGACAAATTCTCGATTGTGAAAAAGCATAATTATTGCATAAATTGCTTATGTCGTGGTCATGCTGTTAAGAAATGTAACAGCAAATATAATTGCAACATGTGCAAACAACGGCACCATAGCCTTCTCCACCGGCCACATGTTAGAAGAGCTCCGGCCACATCAAAACTGTCTCCGTCTTTTACTGATGTCAAAAGTCGAGATCCCAGTTATGTTCTGTCGCAGCCCAGACACCCCCCAGGCAGTTCTACTTTGCCATGCACGTCTCCGGCTTTTACAAATGTCAAAAGTCGAGAGTCTAAGTGTACTATGTCGACCAGCTCTTCTAACAAACATCAAAGCAATCATCCAGACACTAATACCTTGCGCAATAGAAAAGTTCTTGCTTCGCCATCTGTGAATACCCCTCCGGCTTTTACATATGTCAAAAGTCGAGTATTAGCTTCAACTCTGACGAAATCAACTCCGGCTTTTACGAAGGTCAAAAGTCGAGTATTTAGCCCTTCTTTGTCGCGCTCAAATACCTCTCCGGCTTTTTCCAAGATCAAAAGTCGAGTGTTTAGTTCTTCTTTGTAGCGCCAATCCAAATCTCCGGCTTTTACAAATGCCAAAAGTCGAGAACCTCGTTGTATTTCTGACAAAACTAAAGTCAATCACCCGGTTCCTAACTCCTCTCCAGATAATAATGTGCTTTTGGGAACCGCGAAAGTAAATATTGTCCATAATGCTAAATCGTTTACTGCACGTTCAATTGTTGATCCTTCGTCCAAGGTAACAATTGTAACTAAAAAACTACAAAATTCAATCGGAATTCCATCTCTCTCTCGTGACTAAGAACTCTAAGTCTGCTACACCAAGGGAAGTTTGTTCTCTTAAGTAGTCTTCAGCCTTCCCCTAAAAATGTCTCTACAATTGTTGAAACTTCGGCATTAGTCCTACCTAATGTCAAGCGGAAATTACTCTCAATTCCACCTATGACGGAATTGAAGACTCGGATTCCTAATTTAGAATTAGCGGATTCCTTTGACAGCCCAATAGACTTGCTACTTGGTGCTGATCTCTACCCTCAAATACTTGAAGCTAAACCGCCTAAAGTCGTTTTAAATTCGTTGCTTGCCCAAACATCTATTTTCGGGTACCTTCTTACGGGTTCAATTCCTCTTGCCTCCAGCACGTAATACCCCACTCGAGATTGTAACTTGAAATCGACCACTAACCAATTTGTAACACGTATTGCTCGTACTACTTCCTTAATATTGAATAGGTAAATACCTCACTTACATAGTACTTTTGAATCGGTCACTTATTAAAGTCAATATTTTGAACTATAGCTCACTTAGGAATCTGAATTTACGTTCATGAATCTTATTACTGACATATTTGTATAATACTATTAATCTTTATTGTAATTATTCCTAGCTCTAATTTGTTGATCCACGCTTACGTGTATCAAGGTGGGCGGCAATGTATAAGTTAGATACTTTGTCCCACAACTTCCCCTGCTCGATCAATCACGGATGCTGATTGGCGCACTGGCATCTCCTCTACAATTCCCTCTGCGGATACCGTAGTGTGCGGATCGCCGCTGGGCATCGGTTGTTGTCGGTTTGCTCACTTTGTTACGCTTTGCTCTCACTGGAATAATTGTAATTGTAGTAGTATATGACATGGGATCCTCTGCGATCACTTAGAACCTCTGCGTTCACTTGTCATTAGTCATTTGTCGAAGAATAACGTCTACGCGTTATTACTAAAAGGCCTCTGTCGCCACTACCACCGATTACAAAAGGTAATCTTTGTTGTTTGAAAAGAGTCACAAATAAACTTCAATTATATTTATATTAAGAATAAATACTGGTTGTTTTTATTTCTTTTATTCTTTTCTCCCTCCACTGCTCAACATACGGTAAACCTGAGCTATCGTTGAACTATCGAAGAAACCTATGGATTTCCCCTCCCTCACCTCAACATTTTATCCTATCGAACTGGAGAATTTGTTGTTGCCCAACTAAACAACAATAATAACAAAGAAAATCACATTTTTTTTGAGAAAAGCAAAAGTATTTTCATACTGAATTGTTCGCACACGTTTTAATTCACTGTGCAACATGTACGCGTAAACCAGCTATGGGCAACGTACATACTTTCCTATGCTCGTGAGCATAGGGAACACAAACAGACGCACACGTACGCACATGCACACTGTAAGCAACATTGTGTGCCTTCGTTCAACTGAGGCATTTGTTGTTGTTTAATACAATACAAGCACACTGTTTAGTCTTTATATATGAGGATGCCCATAGCTGACGTAAACTAACACATCCTAAAGAAACATAGTCAACTACCCAACCACCACCGCCTACAACTACATATTTAACAACTCGGGGAGCCAACCTGCAAGCGTTTTCTATGCATCCATGTTTGCAAGTCTTAAGATATAAAAAAACCTTGCCTTCCATTTCATTTCGCATGCTATTTATAAAATAAGCTTTAGAAGTCTTACAAACAGTATTCTAATGTCCTATCAAAAGGATGTGAAGAAGAATGATGGAGCAAAGTGTTATATGCCGTATGGCAAAGCAAGCAAATGTTAAAGTTACGTACCTTTTTATTTTATTTTTGTTAATAATTTACATTGCGGTGGCTGTTGTGATCTGCTTTTCTCGGCAAATACTCTGCACTTGACTTATTCCAATGACTGGGTCTTTGTGGGCCTCTGGCTGATGAGGACGATGATGTTATATTGCCCGGGTAAAAGTGATGTTTGCTGGTCCTAATGTTGTGTACTCCATGCGGTTTGAGCGCATTTGTTTGTCTGTGATGTATTTATTTAACGCACAAAATATGCAAGCCGGATAAAAGATACATTAGGGACTGGTTGTTTGTGCTATGTTTTTTAGCTTAGCTTGCTTTGAGTGTTTATAACTTTTTTGTTTGTTTGAGTTTTGTGTTCACAAGAACGAGAACAACAACAACAAAATCTTTGTCATTATTCACGAGTATGTAAGTCGTGTGAGCTGTACTTGTTGTTAAAATACAAAAAAAAAAAAACATTTTTAATTAATATTTTACTAAGTGAATGCCACAACATATGTCATGCAGCGGTAAGTGTGGCAGAACCGCATCGTTCTTTCTCATTTTTTATCATCAACTTTGATCCGAAAATATACGCTCATCGTGGTGACAAGTGACTAGAGTGTTTACCACCTGCGGTTGTTACAAGATGTCACAGTTTTTTAATTAGTTTTTGCTGGGGCGTTCATATGAAACACACACTTTAGTGCGTTTTTTAGTTGTTGTATTTTTTATATTTTGCAATTACGGTTGATATTTACACAAGGATGCTTTCGCTAACTATACACATGTATATATATGCATATATGTATGAACGATCTTGGTTTTAATTTGGGAATGAAAGGGATTAAGGTGTTTATTTTTATGCACTTCGGCGACATGAATTTAGATTTTCTCCGAACTGGTTCAAATATGCCAAACACTGCGGGCTAGAATGAATGTTGATACCCTTCGGTGTTCGGAATATTAATTTTGACAAGAAGTATGCAAATATTATCGACTAGTGAATGAGATTTACACCCAAGTGCTCACATATTTTTTAAATGGGGAACACGGTGCTCTTGAACCAAATTTAAATGAAAGGTGCTTACACCTGGGTAGTTTTTTCGGATTCTGAAACTACAATGTTCATAGATCAGAAAAATCGAAAAACAAAACAAAAATCGCCGGAGCGCTTTTGTACCATCATTGGTACAACACAAGTTGTTGCAAAAAATTAAAACCATTCGCGAGAAGGTCATAAACTGCCCTTATCCGAAATTTTGTGTGGGAGGTACCCGAAAGAATTGTCCATATCCCAGCAAAATGTTCGATGCCAAAGATGCTATTCAATCATGGGTGCAAGTGATCTGGCATGTCATCTTTTTAGCATCTTCATCGATGAATTTTATATGAGCGTGGCCCAAAAGATGATATTCATTTTTTGATACAAAGCATGTCATTTACACCAATGCTTTGACATGTCGTTTTCACCAAAGCTTTGGCATGTCATTTTCACCAACACTTTGCAATTACATTATCATTATGACGAGAGTTTAACAACGTTGGTTGAGATATCGAGTCTCCGACAACATCAAGCCTATTGTAAATAATTAATCTTATATATTTAGACCTCCTCGATGGATTGTCATCTCAAGCGCGATGGGGAGGTCTAGTAAGCGTGAAGATCCTAAGAGCGATACCGGCGGTAGCGTAGCTACTGGTAGGGCCACCCATGCCGGTAAGGTCGATGGTGAACGCTGAAGCTAAGAACAATCCACAACGTGGGAAGTCAACGGTACAAGTTATATGCAACTGCGGCGGATGAACTGATCACAACAATGCGACGTCTGTCTCATATTGAGCGGTCACAAACAGCGTCTGAACTCCAGGAGGAGCGGCTGGATATAGAAAAGGAAAATTCTCAACCCTTCAGAAGGCAACGGGAAACCACTGAAGTAATCTCCCTGGAAAACCATACAATTATGAACACAAACCAAAATACACGGCCCTTAGTCTCCGGCAATACAAGGGTGCTAAGAATCCCCGGAGGTAAAACTAAAACAAAACTTAATATTGGTACATGGAATGTACGCAGTCTTTACGAAGCTGGAAAACTAGCTAATACCTTAACTGAAATGCACAGACTCCAAATTGATATACTTGGAATATGCGAAACGTGGTGGCCAGATTGTGGAGAATTTATATCGCAAAACTCGAAAATGTTTTACTCAGGCAATCTCAACAAAACCCATAGGAATGGGGTTGGAATAATTGTAACAGACCGTATAGCAAAATGTGTTACAGGATTTGTACCAAAATCAGACAGAACCATGATGATAAGAATTGATGCCAAGCCAATTACAATTAATGTTATTCAAGTTTACGCGCCAACGTCGGACAAAAGTAACGAAGAAGTAGAAGCATTTTACGATGAAATCGAAGAATTGCTACAACTAACAAAACAGCATGAGATAACCATTATACAAGGCGACTTTAACGCAAAGGTTGGACGAGAAGTAGTGGCCGGTGTTACTGGACAATATGGATTAGGAGAAAGGAATGAGAGAGGCGACAGGCTAATCCAATTCTGTCAGGAATATAAAATGAAAATAACAAATACCCTGTTTTGCTTACCACCTAGAAGACTCTACACCTGGAAATCCCCCCAGGACAGAAATGGAAATATAATAAGAAACCAAATTGACTTTATTATTGTTAATAAACGCTACGCTACTTCAATTGCGAAAACATCAACATATCCTGGAGCAGACGTACCATCAGATCACAATCTTCTTATGGCAAACATATACACCAAACTTAGTGCACCAGTGAAGAAAAACCAACACCGTAAACTTGACATTGGGAAACTTGACGACCCAGCTACTAAATCAAGCATAAGAGACCTCATAAACTTAGAATTGAATAACGTTAATAGGAATGATGTGGAACATATTTGGGGCGAAGTCAAAAATACTCTTCAAACCATAGGACAAAACAATCTGGGAAATTACAAAAGATCAAAACACAAAGGCTGGATGACAAATGAAATACAAGAACTCCTTAGCGAAAGACGACGATACAAAAACTCGAATTACGAAATGTATTGGGAATTAAACAGGGAGATTCAAATGAAAATTCGAGCTGCAAAAATCAGACATATTAATAGCCAATGCCAGGAGATCGAAAAATTACAAAACTTACACGATGATTTTAATTTACACAAGAAATTGAAAGAAGCAGCTGGTATATATCATAGAACTATGTCGCCAGTTCTGTATAACAATAATAATGAACCAGCTTTTGAGAATGCAGAGAAACAAGCAATTTGGAAGAACTACATTCAAAGCCTATTTACAGACGTCAACAGATCAAGTTTTAATACCCAATCAGCACAAGCGATGAATGGAACAAACATTACTAAGAGCGAGTTAGAATCTGCGATCACATCTCTGAAAAATAGGAAAGCAACAGGACCGGATGAAATTCCTTCAGAAATGCTAAAACTCATAGATGAAAATAATATTGACCTGCTAACAAGGTTAATGAATCATGTATATAATACAGGACACTACCCTCAAGACTGGCTAAAATCAACTTTTAAAGCAATTCCTAAGAAAAGTCATGCGAAACACTGTGGTGACCACCGACTCATCAGCTTAATGAGCCACGCTCTTAAAATATTCCTTAAAATTATACACAACAGAATTTATAAAAAATGTGAACAAGCTATGGGTGTAAATCAATTCGGCTTCAAAGAAGGCATGGGGACGAGGGAAGCATTATACTGTGTTCAGGTCCTTATTCAAAAATGTCGAGAGGCTAACAAGGACATTTTTTTATGCTTCATCGACTATGAGAAAGCATTTGACACAGTGAACCATGACAAATTAATGGAAATACTTTCGTCAATTGGGATAGATGACAAAGAACTCAGGTGCATTCGGAGTCTGTACTGGCATCAAACTGCACAGATTGATGTCAACGGCAATCTTACCGACGATATACTGATATCAAGAGGGGTCAGGCAAGGCTGTATCTTATCTCCGTTGCTGTTTAACATATACTCAGAGAGAATTTTCCAAGAATCCGTCAAAAATATAAAAGAAGGAATAAAACTAAACGGTACTTATATTAACAACATCCGATATGCAGATGACACCACAGTATTAGCCGATAGTATATCCGGACTTCAAAAACTAGTAAATGCACTCACTTCACGCAGCGAATCATATGGTCTTAAAATTAACACACACAAAACAAAACTGATGATTGTTAGTAAGAAAAATTCGCACAATGAAACAATGTTAAAAATAAACAACGCACACGTCGAAAGAGTACAAAGTTTTAAATACCTCGGGGTTCTAATTAATGACCAATGGGATCCCTCAAAGGAAATAAGATGTCGTATAGAAATGGCAAGAGATGCATTCTTCAAATATAAAAAAGTTTTGACCAACCATGATATAAACATTGAGACAAAAGTACGATTTATTAAATGTTATGTATGGTCAGTCTTATTATACGCTGCAGAAGTCTGGACCATTAAAGCTGCTGACATAAAAAGACTAGAAGCCTTCGAAATGTGGATTTATCGAAGAGTATTAAAAATACCTTGGACTGCACACGTCACAAATCTCGAAGTACTGACAAAAATGAACCAACGGAGAGAACTTGTATCTGTCATCAAAAAACGAAAAACGGCATACTTAGGACACATCATGCGACATGGAAAGTATAAGCTCCTGCAGGCAATACTTAAAATGACCATTGAAGGACGCCGTACCAGAGGCAGAAAAGAGATGACTTGGATAAAAAACATAGAAGACTGGACAAATATCAACAACACGGCTAATCTTCTCAGTATATCAAGAAATAGAAGCAGTTTTGAAAGAATTATCAATAATTTATAAATGTCATGAAAAAATATCACATTTGTAATCTATGTAATTGCAATGAAATATGCTACAATTGTATGGTCGCTTATATTCGAATACCGAATTTGCAAATAAAGAAGAAGAAGATATATTTAGAAAAATGTGTATAAATAAAAACACAAAATTCATATCTATAGGATCGATGCAATGGGTTCAAATGCTGATGAAAAGATCGGATCTTTCACGACTTCCTATGTATTGGTTCAAATGCTAATGAAAAGATCGGATCTTTCACGACTTCGTTTGAACCAATGCAACAGATGCCATGAAATCACGTCATCGCATGGAACCCCTTCCTTCAAATTTTGCTGGTATTCGAACCTGATCTATGCCTTGTAGAAATATCACGATGTGCAAAACATGGACCAAATCGATTGACACCTCCAAGAGTTATCGTTTGCACTATTTTAGGGAAAAATGAAGAATTGAACTTTTGTGGGGAAGGAACCCGAGTAGGTAAACCGATATGGCCCATCTTCGAACTTAAACTAAGTTTGGACAAAATATCACGACGCCCAATTTTTGACCGAATAGGTTAATCCGTTTGAGAGTTACAGTGCGCACCAGACATACGGACAGACATGGCTAAATCGACTCCCAATTATCTGAAACAGATTTCCTCCAAATATACTTGGTGTCTAAAACCATTCTTTCGATTAGGCAAATTTTTGGTAGTTTCAAAGTGTATATGGTAAATTTCAAATTTCATTTACAATTACATAGACAAATAAATTAAAAACTGTTTTGGCGAGCACATCCGCCATTTTTTGTACATGGGTTACGAAAAAAATCGTGGTTTCAAATCTGTTCGCGTTCACAAAATTGGATGCTGCACTCAAAAGTTATATGCGGTTTTACTCTCTTGTAAAGAAAAAATATTTAAAAATTCCTAATGTGTTGTAATAAGAACATGTATATATGAATCGTTAGCAGCATTTGATATCTATCCGTAGATGCTAAAATAGTTGCTATTTTTTTTTTTATTTTCGCGGAAAATCAAAAAATATTGAAGAAATCTTGGAATACATTTTATTTTTTCTAAGTCAGAGTCCAAAAAATCTCTAAAAAATAATTTAAAAATACGTACAGAATCTAGACAACGCGTAGAAAAATGTGAGACCAAAATTATAAAGATCGCGTTTATAACTTGCATATTACAGCAAAAACAAAGAACGGAAACTTATTGTTGAAAATTATTTCAAAAATATATTTTTGGTTAAATACGAAAAATTTGAAAAATAAATGTTGGGAGTTATTCTATTATTTCGCTAAATTTCGATCCAAATCCTGAAGTATTTTGCTAAAACTTCTACGAGAAAAGTAATTAGTCATCGTGAAAGTATATTTTGTTTCTGTGATAAGCAATAGAAATAAGAGGTAGAGAGTAATATTGAAATTACAATCTAAGAAAAAACATAGAAGTTAAAAACCGTATAATTCGCGAATTGGTTTAAATCGGTTGAGGTGCATGTGCTTTTCGGATACAGGGAGTCCAAGTCTATTAATATGCATGGATTTTCCTATGTTTGATTCAGCGGCGAAAGTGTGCCATCAGTTGCATCTTACTATTCAAAAAACATTCAAGTGGGCAAAAATTACGCGATGTCCATATGATTATAAGGTGCATCTGATTTCAATGGCCGCCTATTAAAAATACGTCAATATAAATTATTTTAGACAGATTCGTCAAGAACTGCGGATGTGCCACCACATTCTATTTTGGGATAAATGGGGATATTGCTCCCGAATCTTTGCAATTTGTGACACACCTTTTTGGCAAATATTATAATCGCGTATAAAGGATTACATTTATGTAAAAATAATCAAAGAAAATCGCGGTTAAATTCGCGGAATTGTCAAAATATATTTTTGCAGATTTTCCTACTTTCAAGGTATCTATATCCGGCGTTATAGTGGATGGATTCAAACGCGGAAGGGCTTATTAGATCCGGCACGTAAAAAAACTAAAATCACGCGGGGTTCAGGGGTACCTGTACGACAGTTGTAAATTTTAAAGCCAAAAAATAGGTTTTTTCAGAAAATTTACGCACCAAATTTTCGCCTTTGGACTCCTATTACTAGGAAACTGTATGGAGCACACTCATGAGATATACATCGAACGACGTGGAATCGCGAGTTCTACAATCCAATAAACTAGTTTCGATTATTATCTAGTTGCACCATCTAATTATAAGAAAAATTCGAAAAACACTGAATTCAAAACTTCAAAATGTCAGCATCGATTTTAGGGCGATGCAGTGTATATATCGAAAAGTCATACCCTAGAACCATATTGCCTAAGGGGTATTCTTTAGTTCTTTCTTTGAGCACAGGTTTGAATTTTCCATAGTTTGGCCAGAAATCAAGAAAGAACACAAAAAAACTTGTAAACTTCAACACATTTTTCCCATTTTTTTATATTACCACCAGCGCAGCTTCCACGAAAATTATTTGTTATGGTCCATATTATGAGATCGTAGCTAAAACACTTCAATATATATAAATGTATTCATATTTTATAAAATATATTAACAGTTCGCGACTTATTAAATGGTGAATCTCAACTTCAACGATTGTAAAACTTTTTTGAATATTACCATATACCCCCGCTAGCCTACAGGCTGAAGCTATAATTAAAATGTGATTTCTTCGAACTCGATTTCTTGAGTTAAGTTAAATGACAGTTTAAGTTAAATGACAGTGAATGGTGAAACTTTTGCTACAATGTGCAACATTTGTATGGTACTCGTAAGGTGTGCATACTATTGAGGATTGAGAACCAAACAAAGTAGTTTTTGATTTCCTTTTTTTGCTGTGTGGATGCTATTCCTGAGAAAAAAATTTCAGTTCATTTTCAGATTCAGACAAAGTACGATAAATATATTGGTATTTCTGAGTGAGATCGGACACTTTTTCAAAAAGTGTTTTTTGTTTCCTTTATTTTTTGCTGTGTTGATGCTGTTTGTTCATCAGCAAAACATTTCAGTGTATTTTCAGATTTTTCTTGACTAACGGTTTCAGAGATATCGCGCCTTGCAAAAGTCAAATTCTGTAAACAGAAGTCTTTTTTTTTATTTTTGTTGTTTTATCAGATATCTAATAAAATACAGAAAAAAAAAAATTCAAAATCGAAAAATTACAAAGTTTTTAAAATGTCTAAGATAGATTTCCAAATAAAACTACAAAACAAATGTTAAAAATTTTATATATTTTTTTGTTAAATAACAAACAAATAGCTGGTATAAAGGAACATTATTTTTGACAAATTAAAAAAATAATGAAAAATAGTATTTACCAAATGGGTCTTAAAATGTTTTTAATTGGTCGTAGTTTAATACAAAAAATTCAAGAAAGTCGAAGAGTACAATCATTGATGAAAATTGATTTTAAATATTAACTCTCGAAAATTGCAATTGTGCCAACATTTTTCTATTATGTTAATATTTAAAAAAGACAAATAATAAAAAATATAAAAATACATTTCAATTTGGTCCGTTAGCCAAAAAAATCTAAATATGTACATAAATCGTTTGCTGACGGGCAACATCGAAACAGGAAATCAAAAAGTACATCTCCTAAGTGTCCGAAATAATAACCTCTACAAACTGAAAATTGAGAGTTTAGGCCGCATTAGATACTCCAGCGGCAAAGCTGCTGGTGCCAATACGAGTACCAGCCACCCATCCAAGCGAAAGTGGATAATTGAAGCGACTGTGTTCACACTTATCAGTTCAGCGTGACATGATTGCCCCGAAAGTAGCACGGACTCATACGACAACAGTAGAGATAGTCCGTGGAAGAAAGCATAACCCAACGGACATTGCATAACGCTTTATTTTAAGCTCAAAGATATCGCTCCACAAAACAGCAACAGCTTTCCGCTGAATCCATTGAAATCCCAACCCCATGTCAAACATGAATCCACAAAGCTATCTACTGATATAATAATAACACTGTGCTACAGTGAAAATTTGCAGGGGTTCTGATGCATAAATTCGGTTTTGTGGGAGTTCACAGAAGACGAAAATACCTTTGGTTTCTTTGGGTCACTTCGGTTTTTCATTTTATAACGGCAAATGTAGTGCAAAATGGGTTTTCTTGGATTTTCAACTTTAAACGGACATTACTTCTCTTTTCCACAACCGATTTGCACACACTGTTTTTTATTATAAAGGTGAGTGTAATGCCTTTCGAATAAGCCATAGATTTTTAAAATCGGTTAACAAATGACTAAGTAATAGTGGTTTAAGTGTGACAAAAACGCATTAAAAAACAGTAAAATGTTTTTCCTTGTGCTCTAGGCTGCGTAAATGACACCTAACAGTACAATTATTTACAGTTAGCAAGTATGAAATTTAGTTGGCTTTCCAAAATGGGAAAAACCAAGAAAATCCGTTGAAAAATGAATGCGTTATGGCATTTTTTGTGTTTCAACTTTTTGGTTTTTTTTCATATTTTCCTTTATAAAACATTGATACCTTGTGCGTAATTGTTAAGCAGGATAATCACAATTAGAATCATACATGCTAAGCTACCCATCTTTTATAAAGGAAAATATGAAAAAACCAAAAAGTTGAAAAACAAAAAATGCCATAACGCATTCATTTTTCAACCGATTTCGTTGGTTTTTCCCATTTTGTAAAGCCAACTAAATTTCCTACTTGCTAACAGTAAATAATTGTACTGTTAGGTGTCGTTTACGCAGCCTAGAGCACAAGGAAAAACATTTTACTGTTTTTTAATGCGTTTTTGTCACACTTAAACCACTATTACTTAGCCATTTGTTAACCGATTTTAAAAATCTATGGCTTGTTCGAAAGGCAATACTCTCCCCTTTATAATAAAAACAGTGCGTGCAAATCGGTTGAGGAAAATAGAAGTAATGTCCGTTTAAATTTGAAAATCCAAGAAAGTCAATTTTTCACTACATTTACCGTTGTAAAATCAAAACCCGAAGTGACCCAAAGAAACCAAAGGTTTTTTCGTCTTCTATGGACTCCCACAAAACCGAATTTGTGCATCAGAAATCCTGCAAAAAAATTTTGTCCACTTTTGTATCACAGTGTAATTGTTCCACAAACATCCCACATGGGACAAGGGAGACTTCTCTCATATCAATGAGTGCACCCAGATTAATAATAGCTCAATGATATGGGACCTACAGTTTATCGCCGAGTTCGAACGCCGCGGCGTGTCTTAAGACCCACTTGTAGAGAAGATTTACATGGCTGAAATACTCAGGAAATGTCGCCAACATTACTGAGGGGTATTTTGCCACCGTTGAAAATTGTTTGATTTTGCTTGGCCGGAGAATCGAACCCACGGCCTTCAGCGTGCAAGGCGGGTGTGCATACCATTGCACTACTGATATAGCTATAAATATATAGCTAACTGTACTTGTGAAACAATAGGCAAAATGCAGTAAATTGGCATTTTTTGATTTCTTGTTATCTCACCCTGTTGACCTTTCAAATTTCAAAGGAAAAAACAAAATATTTTAAATACTTGTACCTACCACACGATACTGGTGTAGGTGTCATATTAAAGAGGAGAGTATTGACTTTATATAATAAAAGGATAATAAGGACATCAACAATGTCGTTGTAAAATCAAATACTCAAAAATCCTTTGAAAATATCCTGCAATATTTTCAAAACACAAATGAAAAAGTATACTTTGCCGACAAAGATATACCCTCAGCCTTTGCGAGTTCAAACCTTCATCTATGGACGATATATTATCTAATATATATGAACTAAAGCTCGCAAGTGATGCTGAGGAGGTACCTGAAGGAATGGATCGACATATTCAATTTTGGAAGTGCATATTTTTTTAGGAGTCATTTCAGCTGATCTCCGTATAACTTAGAGGTGTTGGACCAGTATGTCAGGAAGCATGATCTTGCCCACGAAAAACATAATATCGTTGTAAACATGGCCACAAGGAGTAACATCGGTATAATTTCCTAAAGGATTTTCAAACAGATCCTGAACTGTTGAACTTTGAAAAATGATTAAAATCGCATTTGTTTGCTATTTCGACAAATTTCATATGTTTTAGAAACTGTTTTTTCGGATCTAAGATAAATTTTTGTAGTTGGTTGTTTGCTTCAATTTTGATCAGTTTGATATCTGTAGACCAAATCCCTAAAAAATGTAACCTTGACAATTTTGATCTTGAAGATGGGGTTTGGAAGATTTAATGTGTTCAGAATTTGTGTTTCTTAAGGCAAGAGCTACTACTGTAACTCCGATAGCTTATTAAAATTCTTAGCGGTTTAGGAGATATGAGCCTAACAAAATGATCCCTTTTGACAACAAGGCCTCAAACCTTAAGGGGCCCTATCCGCAAAAGTGGAAGTGATGGGGAAAACCCCGGAACACGTGTCTTCTTATTTTTGATCTTCTATCATGCAGGATATGGTTAATTTTTTGTGTCGTACAGTGATATGGAATAAAATGTTTTGTGTTCTTTGAAGAATTTCATGTAAATATTTATTAAAAAATAACTTATAAAGCTAAAGTATTGCAATTTCGGGAAGTGTTGCAATACATAACATATATTTTTTGAAAAAAAAAAAAAAATTATAGGATATTTTCAAAGGATTTTTTAGTATTTGATTTTTTCAAGAACATTTTTGATGTCCTTATTATCCGTGAATGCACTAATTAATAATTATTATATAAAGTCAATACTCTCCACTTTAATATGACACCGGCATCAGCATCGTGCGATGTGTAAGTAAGTACTACAAATATTTTTTGAAAAATGTTGTCCTTTGAAAGCTCAACAGGTTGAGTTTACAAAAAATCAAAAATTCTAATTTACTCCATTTTTTTCCATAGTTTCAGACGCGTGTTATATTAACATGTGAAAATCCCGAGTATATTTTGCCTTAACCCAAATATTCCGAGTGTACTACATGTAGTGCACCTGTTATTTTTAAGTGTCTGCCTGCTTTGTACGTGAAATGTATAAATATAAATATGTAAATAAAAATATTTATAAATATTTATACTTATAAATATTTTTATTTATTTTTCTTCAGTTTTAATTAATATTACCAGTCAGAATAACTCTATTTTGAAAACTACGAAAATTGCTCCACTTGTTTTTCCGTTCAATTTCGATGGATTTAATTTCTAGAGTAATTTTTTATTCAATTCGCATTAAAAATTAGATATGAGCGAACTTGCGAACTTTTGAAAATTTTTTGAAGTCACTGTAAGCAGATTTTTAACTGAAAACAAGGTATAGGGGCACACGACATAACCGCTTGTTTCTCACTAATCGTATTTTTTATATATATACATAATTTTATATTATATAACTTTATTTCATATATCGTATAAATTAAAAGTGGTTTGTGCGGGACCATTTTTAATATTTAAATAGAATAAAATTTATTTTAGTCATTAATAGGCAAAAGGTCATTCTTTCGTGCAACAGGAAATAATTTTTTAAGATTTTTGTTTTTCATTTTTTAGTATTAAAAAAAAATTCAGAGTGGTATGTGCGGAACCTTTTTATACCCTCAGCATATACGAGGCAGTTCGGAAACTTCTTAGCCTAGCACAAAAAGCGCGGTATAAACAGAAAAAAGTTAAGTGTTTTGGAAACTTCCATCTCTGTTATGAACACATGTTAAATTTTGTTTCGATCTGGCAACTCCTTCATATAGAAACATGGAAAAATTAGAAATGCGTGCTGTCATTAAATATTTACATAAAAAAGGTTTATCGGGACAAGAAATTCATAATGATATGGTGAATGTGTTAGGTGAAAGTGCTCCTTCATATGCAACAGTAAAAAATTGGGTTGCTGAATTTAAACGTGGTCGTACAAGCATTGAAGATGAACCACGTAGTGGACGTCCAAAAACAGCAACAACAACAGAAATTGTAGCCAAAGTGCATGATATGGTATTAACTGATCGACGAATAAAAGTGCGTGAAATTGCTAATATCATGGGCATCTCAAATGATCGAGTCCATTTAATTTAGCATGAAGAACTACAGATGAAAAAGCTTTCTGCAAGATGGGTGCCGCATTTGTTAACAGTCGATGAAAAACGCATAAGAATTAACATTTCTCAAGCTTGTTTGGATCGTTTTAAGCGAAATAAAATGGATTTTAAGCGTCGTTTCATAACTGTTGATGAGACATGGATCGACCACTATACTCCAGAGACAAAAGAACAATCCAAACAATGGACTGAAGCTGGAGGAAGTGCCCCAAAGAAGGCAAAAACAATTCAATCGGCTGGTAAGGTTATGGCAACGGTTTTTTGGGACTTCAAAGGTATTTTATTGATTGACTATCTGCAAAAGGGTAAAACAATAAATTCAGAGTACTATTGCAACCTTTTGGATCAATTAAATGTACAAATTCGAGAAAAACGTCCTGGCTTACAACACAAAAAAATAATTTTTCATCAAGACAATGCACCAGCGCACAAGAGTGTTTTAACAATGGCTAAAATCAACGAATTAAAGTACGAGTAGCTTGACCACCCACCTTATTCTCCTGATTTCTACCAGAGACTTTTACTTGTTCGCAAATCTAAAAAAAATCCTTGCTGGCAAGCGTTTTACCTCAAATGAAGATGCAATTACAGTTGTAAACCACTATTTTGAAGAACTTGAGGAAAACTATTTTAATCAAGGGATAGAATTGCTAGAAAAGCGTTGGACTAAGTGTATTGAAGTTTCAGGAGATTATATTGAAAAATAAAAATATTTTTGAAAAACTAACTATTCTCTTTCACTGATAGGCTAAGAAGTTTCCGAACCGCTCTCGTACTGTGCAAAATGTGTTATTTTACCCCAAAACATTTTCAAAATCGAAAAATGACAAAGTTTTTAAAATGTTTAAGATAAATTTCCAAATAAAACTACAAAACAAATGTTAAAAATTCTATATATATTTTTGTTAAATAACAAACAAATATCTGGTATAAAGGAAATTTATTCTTGACAAATTAAAAAAAATAATAATGATGAATAGTGTTTTTTCGAATCCCACTACCAAATGGATCTTAAAATGTTATTAATTGGTCGTAGTTTAATACAAAAAATTCAAGAAAGTCGATGAGTACAATCATTGATAAAAATTGATTTTAAATATTAAATCTCGAAAATTGCATCCAAGCCCACTGTGCCAAACTTTTTCCATTATTTTATTATTAAAAAAGACATATAATAAAAAATACTTTTCAATTTGGTCCGTTAGCCAAAAATAAAAATAAAAATTTACTTAAATAGTTTGCTGAGGAGCAACATCGACACAGGAAATCAAAAAGTACTTCTCCTAAGTGTCCGAAATAATAACCTCTACAAACTGCAAATTGAGAGTAAAGGACGCATTAGATACTCCGGCGGCAAAGCTGCTGTGAAAATGCTCCACAAGATTGACCTTTATGATATTTTTGTAGGTTTTACCGGTTTAGAGATATAGAAGTTCAAATTGAGACAATGCACTGACTGTATCGCCTCCTTATAAAACAATATCATGCTCAGTGCGCCTTAACTAACTTTTGATGAAAACCGCTTACACATGGGATTTCGCGGATTCTGAAACAGCAATGTTCATAGATAAGAAAAATAAAAAAAAAACAGAAAAAATAGCCGGAGGGATTTTTAAATAAATCGCGATAAAAATTCACAATTTTAGAATTTTTTAGGTTTTCACGATTTTGCTTGGAAACCGCAAGTCGTATCGAAATGAATCTAAAGAAAATGATGTAGCTGTAAAAATTCTCTACAAGAATGACCTTTAGGTTTTTTCGTAGGTTTTACCATTTTTGAGATATAGAGGTTCAGTTCAAATTTTTTGGTTTTTATCTTCATGATGTTGCTTGGAAACCGCAAGTCATATCAAAATGGGACTAAAGAAAATGTTGAAGTTGTGAAAATTCTCTACAAGATTGGATGATTTATTTTTTACTAGGTTGTACCATTTTCACGATATATAACTTTAATTTGGGAAATTGCAGTAATGACATTGTTTTATAAGGAGGCGATACAGTCAGTGCATTGTTTCAATTTGAACTTCTATATCTCAAAAACGGTAAAACCTACGAAAATATCATAAAGGTCGATCTTGTGGAGCATTTTCACAGCTACAATATATTCTTTTGTCCCATTTCGATAGGACTCGCGGTTTCCAAGCAAAATCGTGAAAACCTAAAGAAAGAAGAACGACAGTACAAGTTTCATCAGTGGCAAGTCCATACTTCCTGAGAAAATATCCAGAAAGTTGCAAAAACCCCTATGATACCGTGTGTAGTGGTTGGAGCGCAAGATTACTCTCGAACGGATCAACCGATTTGGTCCAAAATTTGGACTTAGTAATATTTTGTCCAAACATAGTTTAAGTTCGAAAATAAGTCATATCGGTCCACTCCTTCAGGTACCTCCCCTACAAAATTTCAAAAATGTTCGGAAAAATTGTTCGTATGGTAACTTTTTGAAGGGAGTGGCCATACTTTACATATCCTAATATATCTACCAGATTTAGACCAGGTTCAAATATGGACTATATTTGTCCACTTCATTCACTACCTCCCAAACAAAATTTCGGATAAGTTCACTTTAAGACCTGCTATCGAATCACTTTGGTTTTTGTTGAAGCAACTTGCATTCGCTGCCTCATTTACGAAGGTAAACGTTTTTTTCAGGGGCAAATCCACACTTTTTGAGCAAACAGCCCGAAGGGTGCAAAAACCCCCTATGGCACCATATGTAGTGGCTGGAGATTCACTTCTATGATGGTCAAAGTCGATCCATTTCTTTAAGTATTTCCTCCGCAAAACTTTTGCTCTTTAATCCTAATCAACATTTTTGTCGGTTCAAACGCCCAAAATTTTTAAAACCCTCTAAATACATACGTTTTTTTGGGAAAAAATTGTTTCAATATACACAGGCTGAGGGTATATCTCTGTCGGCCAAGCCGACTGATCCTTTTTTTTCTTGTTAATATTTCAATGGAATAAAATTTATTTTAGTCATTAATACACGCAGAGAAAAAAATATGTTTGATCCAACAATATTCCAAGAGCAAAATATGTATTGTTAACATATTGTTGGATTCCTCATGTAGTATTGTAAATCCAAAAATAGTTTGTGTCAACTGAACAATATTTCTCTCTTTTCTTCGAAAATTTGTTTCTCTTCTCTCGCTATTCGATGCCGTGTTGAAAAAACAATTTTGGTGAGTTGTGGTGTGTTTGTATGACATGCTGCCTTTACCTTTGTTTTTGTGTGTATGTACTTGTGAGACTCTTGTTTTTATTTGTTTCTGTTTTGTTTCATTCTTCTTTCCTTCTCATGTTTGTTATGGTGTTTAATTATTCCTTATGTTGTGGTGGGTTCTTGTGGCTTTTTGTTTGTCTTTGTTGTCAGCCAATGCAGCAAACCATGTATTGTGTTCATCAATGATTGCAATATTATACGCGACATTTATACCCAAGTTATGCGAAAAGTGTATATGAGAAGTATATGCACTCAAATCAAAAATTTCTGGGCTGGTTTTCTGTATTGACAATACATTTTGTAAACAAAATTAGATTATGATAGTTCCTACAATCGGTATTGTTAACGATTTTAACAATATTGCGGAAATTCGAAAGTTGTTTTTGTTTTCTATGTTTGGAACAAAAGATGGTATTTTTGGATTTGGATTACAATGTTTGAACAAAACAAATACATTTTTGGAACCAAAACATATATTTTTGTTCCAACAAAAGCGAAAAATATTTTTTCTCTGCGTGTAGGCAAAAGGTAATTCTTTCGTGCTACCGGAAGTCATTTTTTTGAGAAAAATTAGTTTTCCATTTTTAGTATTTAAAGAAATCAAAGTGGTTTGTGCGCAACCTTTTTTATACCCTCCACCATAGTATGGAGGGTATATTAAGTTTGTTTTTCCGTTTGTAACACATCGAACTAATCATTTGCGACCTTATAAAGTACATATATTCTTGATCAGTATAAAATTCTAAGACGATCTAGTCATGTCCGTCTTTTGTAATCACTCTAGCATTCGCAATAATTGAGCTACAGCGCTATATTTTTGCACCTGAGTGTCTTTTTTAGGCAGGTCAAGTTTTGGTATAGCCCCCATATAACGGTACCTCCCGATTTTCGTTATTTTGGGGATTTAAGCTACATTTTTTGACCAAACTACTTGTAATTGCATGTTTGGGGTTCACAATGGTCACAAAACATCTCCAACAAAAACCGTCGATATAGGTCTATGTTTTGGTATAGCGCCCATATAACGGTACATCCCGAATTTCCGTATTTTGAGGATTTTAGCTAAAATTTTTAACCGAATTACATGTAATTTGACGTTTGAGGTTCCCAGTGGTCACAAAACATCTCCACCGAAAACTGTCAACATACATAGGCCCAAGTTTTGGTACTGCTCCCATATAGGGTACCTCCCGATTTCCGGTATTTTGAGGGTTTTAGCTACAATTTTTAACCGAACTACATGTAATTTGACGTTTGAGGTTCCCAGTGGTCACAATTATTATATATATTGCCAAAATTTGCTGAATAAAGCTATTACTTGGTAACGACTTTTTTACTGGGTATACACGATTTTTCAACAGGAAAAATTCCGAAAGTAGCTCAGTAGTGCGATTCTCTAACTCATTTAAAACGCAAAATTATGAATGAAAAGTTCAAATAAAAGTTGGCCACACTGTTGCTATCGGTAGAACTTTACGACTACTTTTTATTGGCCGCTAACTTACCGAATAATATCGTTAATTACCGAAATTATAAGCATTTTCATTTTACCTATTTCTGGCGGATGAAAAAATCGATTAAAAAGTTGTTAGATTTCTTGTAAAAAATTCATGAAAAATGGGTTTTTTGGAGTTCAATAAGTGGCCACAACCCCTTAAAACTTGGTAGGCAAAAAAGTTCTGATATAGTGCCCATATTTCGCACTGTTGAGACACCAACCAAAATTTATGTTTCTTGTTTTGTGTGATCTGTTAATGTTAAGTTCAATTCTTCTACGACAACAAACGTCTTGGACTTGTTGGATCGTTTTAACATTTTTACGCTATATTTCGTGATTTAATTACAACAGATACCAAGGTTCTAACAGCTAACACACAACTTTAATTTCAGTTAACGAATTTTAATGTGAAAATTAGTTTTGATCGCTCATCGAGTGTTGGATTTGTCCATATGTCGAAGTCTTTAACTGTCATAGTCTGAAGGTATACTTCTGTCACAACAGCAGACTGATACATTTTTTACTTTTTTTAAATAATCGTGAAATATGAAGAATTGCAAAAAATGCTTTTCAACAAACATCCCACAAAGCCGTGGACTGCTTTAATATAAATATAAAAACCAAATTTCATAGAAAACTCTAATTTCCTGGAATCTAATTATTACATATAACTGATATTAAACTATTAACACCGCAAACTAATCAATTTTCACAGATAATTTGTGGTGTTGCGAATGTCAGTTATATTAAAACTTGCAGACATTATCTATTTAATTGAATAATTAATGACACTGCCGAAGGATAATTTTCCACCGAATAGCACAAAACAACAATCGCACAACCAACATTAAAAGCTGTGATATTTTATTCACTTTTATGCCAAAGGGAATATTGTGAATGTAATTAGTTTTCAGCAGTAACTTTTGCAATATAATTAATAATTCATCAATTAATTAGCACTTTGTAAGGACACACATTTCACTTTGATGTTAGTAATTTATATCCTAACACCGCGTTTTTGCCACGCACGTACAGAAGCTATACAGAAGAAGAAAATTGCGTATTATTATGAATGGCAAACAAAAAACTGTTTTTATGTGTTCGTTCGTATATTTGAGTTTTTATTACCAAAATATCACAAAAAATCTCTCACAAATACGGACACAGACAACTATAAGAAAATTGTGCAAGGATGCTCAATATGTGAGTGTGTGTGTGTTTAGCCTCCATTTCTTCTTGATAGCTCCTCGCAAAATATATACAGCATGAACAACTTTTACTTTTACCAGAAACTTGACTGACTTGAACAAACCTGCAAAGGATGTTTTCTATGAACGAAATAGTATACGTGTGCTCGATATACACTATGGATTTTGTCTCGCGAGAATTGCTTATTTTCTTTGGTGCACACTATTATGGATTTTACGTTATCCTTATTTTTGCGTTTTGCCTTTCGTTGCGTATTTTTTATGTTACGGATTTGGTTTTCTTCTTGGTTCTAAGAGGAGTATTCATTATGTTGTAGAACTACATTTTCATTGAAGTGTTGTTTTTGTTCTTGGGTTTATTTTATCTATGTATATTGTAGTAGTACTGCTCCGGTTGCAGTTTTACGTGTGTGTGTGCATTATCCTTTTTCCTTGTTTTCTTTTTCTGCTTTGCACTGAAATTACATACAATTTTTTTTTATTTCATTACGAGGGGGAGATTTAATGCACTTTTTCTCTTAAAATTCAAATGAAATATCCACTGAAGTTGATGGTGGTTGCTTAATTGCTTTTGTTATTTAGGGGTGTATCCGTTTATGTGTTTTTTTTTTTATTTTCTTTCACTGAATTATTGTGCGTTTAGAAATTATTTCATGACATTTGTGGTCAATTTTCAAAAAAAAAAAAAATATTTTTGTTCATTTCTCTTCCATTTGAATATTTTTTCGTGTTATCCGTTTTGTTGGTTGTTATTCCTTTCGATTTACTTGCAATACTAAAAAATTGTTGTCCTGTCTACACACTTGTTCGCTTCGTTTTAATCGGCATCGCTAAGAGCTTTTTATCGGCTCTGCAACAACAAAGGCCAAAGCTTTTTCATTGACTGTCTTAGAGGTTCAGAGTGGATTTTGTTATTGTTCAACATGTTTGTTTTTGTTTTGATGCCGCAAAGGGTTGGTTAGAGTTGCTTGATATAGGAAAATGTTGGGACTTCAACCACTTTTAATTTATAGATGAAGGGAAATTTTGTTGTCAGTGTATCAGAGACTGTTGCTTCACTTCAGTTTCTCCTGAATTTCTTGAAGAAGTGCATTTTAAACGGGTGTCTCATGTACAATTTGTTTATACTTTCATATTTTATGGTTGGTCAATGTAGATCGTTTGTTCCATAATCGGAACTAAGAATAGATTCTCAAACGAACAGTTTAGTACATTCGGTCTCCTAAATTTCTAATAATTTACTATGATATATCAGCATTCAATTGGTCGTCCTACTGTGTAAACCTTTGCGTCGAATGACAAAAATAAACAAGTAAGAACGGCGCACAGTGGTTCAGAAATCGATTTTCCTGGCCAAACCCTCCATTTTTTGTTGTCACCGATTGTTAATTTCTATATGGGATTCGATAGTAAACATTGTTTACTATCGAATCCCATATAGAAATTAACAATCGATGACAACAAAAAAAAGGTGTGGCGTGCGACTAATGGCGAAAAATGTTTCCCAATTTTATAAAATACGTAATTTTTGCAAAGTTTTGGAAAAAAACGATATTTCTCAGAAACTATAACCGATATTGTGTTCATTGTTTTTTGTTAAGCAGGTAGGATTGTTGCATGTAACAGTCGTTTTAATAAATTACCGTAGCATTTACACGAAGTGAGCTATTTTAATTAATTCTTTTTCGTCCCACGCATTCAACCATTACGCTACGTTTCACGGGTGGTTAAGCCTATCTTCAGGCGTATTGAATGTTGTTTTTGTGGCAGACGAAGGCAAAGCATGGGAATTAGTATATATATCGCACTTCATTAGATAAATGCATATGCGAAATTATGTCAGTTAATTGAAACACCAAACTTTTCCTACAGTCCTGCTTGGTAATCCCATTTTTTCAATGTTCATAAATACTAGGTAAGTTTTATTCCTACGCCATTAGTAATTGCTCTCCTATATCAGAAGATTTTTGATCATCAATTATTGCTTACTAAAGTTTTGACAAGTTCATGGTGGCTCAGAACGCTAAGACGCCGGCAACCTTGACACTCAGTTGTGGGAGACACAGGTTCGAATCCCAGCCTGGCTCATGCTGAAATTATTTTTTATTTTTCCATTATTAAGGCGAAGGTCATTTATAGTGATTTTTAATTAATTCTCTTTCGAGTTGAGCTTATTTGACCTATTATTTTTTTATTTTATTTTTCCTCAGGTACTAAATTTTAGCGAAATTCCAAGTTTAGTGGACTAGAACCTTTCGGAACAAAGTTCCGTTTTCACAGAATGATGCCCGAGAGTGTCCTCTTTCAGCCCATATATGGTTTTGTACCCGTTCTGCGCGTTTAACACTTTTTTTAAATTTTTTGAAATTACATGGGTTAAAATTTGTGTTTTTCCATACCGTTTCCCATATAAAATATAGCCTTTTCACACAAATTGACATTTTTTTTAATATAAGATTTTTATGAAACCCCAAGGACTATTTTTTCAATTTTGGAAAAATTTTAAATTTTTTGAAAAAAGCGTTTGAAAAAAATTTTGTAAAAAAAATGTTTTCAATTTTTTTTTTAATTTCCAATTTTTTTTAAATTTTGTATTTTTATGGTTTCTTTATTAGGGTTTGACCATTTTCAAATAGTTACAACATATGAAAAAATAAAAAAAAAACCATATTGTGATGAAAAATATGAAAAAAAAACACGATTTTTTTTAATTTTGACCTTGAATTCCTCTGCAACCGCTGGACCGAATTTGGCGGCTTAGTGTGTCGGAAAGCTGAAAGTGTTATCTGTCGAAAGAAGAAATAATTATGAAAATATCTTTATCCGTTCAAAAGTAACAGAGTTTTGACCAGAAAAAAAAAACGATTCTGAACCACAGTGCGGCGTTAAGTTCCACCACTAAATGTCTTGAAGTAAATATGAACAATTACTAACTACTAAGCTCTTCGTCTACGTTACCGTGTTTGCGGGGGGCTATACCCACAAATTTGTGGTGGAAAGTTTTATACCACCAACGAAGACTACACACAATTTCAGCCATTTCGTTGGGATATTGAGGTCACAACATTCAAATGGGGGCTATATGAAGGAGTGGACCTATACGGCCAATTTCTGGTGGAAAGTTTTTCATATATATATATATATATATATATATATATATATATATATTTATATATATATATATTTATATATATATATATATATATATATATATATATATATATATATATATATATATATATATATATGTTTGAATGGAATAAAAGTTATTTTAGTCATTAATAGGCAAACGGCCATTCATTCGTGCGACTGGAAATAATTTTTTGAGAAACATTTTTTTGTTTTATAAAATTTTTTCAACAATTTTTTTTCAAAGTTTTTTGTGCGGAACCCCTTTTATATACCCTCCACCATAATATGGAGGGCATATTAAGTTTGTCATTCCGTATGTAATTCATAGAAATAATCATTTGCGACCGTATAAAGTATATATGTATATTCTTGATCAGCGTAAAATTCTAAGTCGATTTAGCCCTGTCCGTCCGTTCGTCAGTCTGTTGTAATCACGCTATCTTCCTAATGAGTTGAGCTACAGGGCACATGTGTTTTTAGTCTGAACTTAGATCAAGTTCGAAGATGGGCTATATCGGTCCACGGTTTGGTATAGCCCCCATATAACGGTACTGCCCGATTTCAGATATTTTGACGTTTTTAGCCACATTTTTAGACTGAATTAGCTATAATTCGACATGTAGGGTTCCCCGTGAGCAGAAACTTCTCCGCCAAAAGTTATGGACATAGGTCCACGTTTCCTTATAGCCCACATATAGCGGCACCGCCCGATTTCCGGTCTTTTGATGTTTTTAGGTACATGATCCGGTCGAAATGGCTATACTTTGGCATTTAGGGTTTGGTACAGCCCCCATATAGGGGTACCGCCCGATTTTACTTATTTTGACGCTTTTAGCTACATTTTCAGACCGAATTAGCAATAATTTGACATTTAGGGTTTCCAATGACCAAGAAACTTCACCACCATAAATTATCGGCATAGGTCCACGTTTTCTTGTAGCCCCCATATAGTGGTACCGTCCGATTTCCGGTATTTTGAAGTTTTTAGCTACATGTTGCGACCGAATTGGCTATAATTTGACACTTAGGGTTTCTAGTGGTCAAGTGACTTCTCCAGCTCAAATTGTGTGCATAGGTACTTTCGCAACAGAAAGAAAACTAATAATTCCATATTAGCTCAGAGTATTTTATGGTGGAGGGTATAAAAAGTTCGGCCCGGCCGAACTTAAAGCTTTTTAACTTGTTTTATAATAAAATGGAATGAATGTTACTTTAGGCATTAATAGGCAAAAGTTCATTCATTCTCACTAGAGGAAATCAGTTTTGAGAACAAATTTCAACAAGTCATAACCCTAATATATATAATAATATTTCGACAGTATGACATTAATTATACCCTCCATATTATGGTGGAAAGTATACAAAACAACGTCTTCCAATTATATTTTCAATATTCCGATAACTTAGAAACTCAACTTGTTATACCCTCCACCATATAGAGGGTATAATTAAATTTGTCATTCCGTTTGTAACACATCGAAATATTCGTCGGAGACCCTATAAAGTATATATATTATTGATCAGCATAAAATTCTATGTCGTCTGTCAGTCCGTCTGTCTGTTGAAATCAAGATACAGCTCGCAAGTTTAAAGATAGAGAGTCAATATTTGGTACAGAAGTTTTTATTACTTGCAGGATGGTTGGTATTGAAAATGGGATATATCAGTCCACGTTTTGATATAGCCCCCATAGAACGGTACCTCCCGATTTTCGGTATTTTAAAGGTTTTAACTTCATTATCCTACCAAAATGGCTGAAATTGGGTACGTAGTCTTCTTTAGGGGTATAAAACGTTCGCCCGGAATTTTGTCGGTATCGGTTCATGCCTTCGTATAGCCCCCATAGAACGGTACCTCCCGATTTTCGGTATTTTGAAGGTTTTAGCTTCATTATCACACAGAAATGGCTGAAGTTTGGTACTTAGTCTACGTTAGTGGTATAAAACTTTCCCCCAGAACTTTGTCGGTATCGGTCCATGCCTTCAGATAGCCCCCATAGAACGGTACCTCCCGATTTCGGTATTTTGAACGTTGTGGCCTCAATATTCCACCGAAATGGCTGAAATTTGGTATTTAGACTTCGTTGGGGGTACTCAAACTTCCCCTTTAAATTTGTCGGTATAGGTCCACGCCTACATATACAAAACTGTTCGCCAAAAATTTTTCTGTACAGGTCCACGCTTTCATATTGCCCCATTTCCGACTAAAATTCGTCGGTATAGGTCCACGTTTCGATATAGCGCCCTTAGAACGGTACCTCCCGATTTTCGTAATACTGAAGATTGTGACGTCAATATCCCACCGAAATGGCTGAAATTCGATATTTAGTCTTCCAAGAGTTATAAAATATTCTAGAAGAGTATTATCAGTATAGGTCCACGTCTTCCTATATCCCCATAGTTGCGTACTTTTTGATTTTCGGTATTTTTTAAGTTTTAGCCACATTATCTTACGGAAATATAGGAAATTTGGTATTTAGTCTTCTTTGAGCCTAAAAACCATAGAACGGTGCCTCACATTGTTTTACCGAAATTGCTAAAATTTAGTATTAAGTCTTCTTCATACACTTGTATTTTACTTCAATAAAACTTGTGGTGGAGGGTATAACAAGTTCGGCCCGGCCGAACTTAACGCCGTTCTTACTTGTTTTAAAAAATGTTTGCAGTTCTTACGAAGAAAGACCTTTCAGCAATGACTGAGATGGCATTCCGAGACCCCAGCGTGATATAAGACCTAAAGTTGTGTGTTTTTCCCTATCTTATCAACATTCGCGGCTATGGGCCCCAAAGATTTGAGGCTTTAATGCCAAACTGTTAAAATCTTTGATTAACTCTCGGAGACAAAGTTGTAGCTCTGTCACGTTGCGATGTCAGATTATGGTTAATAATTTTCATGCCGCATAGTGTAATTTAACACAAGCTTTAGGAACATCAAACTCACAAGAAAGTTATGTATTCACGTTGTTATTGGAAAGACAGAATCTCAGTGAGTTTTTGTGATCGGATTATCACTGCGGGTTTATGAGATCGGTTCGAAGATAAGCGGTTTGTTTATGATGATTCGATGATAATAGGGTCAGAGGTAATTAGATGTGTTGCTCGACTCTGAAGTGCTCAGATACTTTCTACTCGGAGGTAATCGGATGTGGGGCTCGGTTCGTTGCTATACGGTGGTTGTCGTCTCGACAGTCGTCGGTTTCGAAGCTCGGCTCTGCGGTTGTCGGTTGTGTGGCTCGGCTCGTTGCTGTGGGGATAAAGAGCGGTTAGTGGGAGCTGGCTTAGAGTATTGAGCTGGCGGAGAACTGGGAGCATGCGAAGAGCTTGCTTAAAACACTTGCTAAAAGCTTGGTGCTTGCCAAGAGCTGGGAGCTTCCTAAGAGTTGGGAGCTTGCTAAGAGCTTGGAACTTGCTAAGAGCTGGGGCGTGCTAAGAGCTGGGAGCTTGCTGGGAGGGTTTTAAGCGTTGGGAACTTGCTAAGAGCTGGGAGCTTGCTAAAAGATGGGAGGGTTGTAAGCGTTGGGAACTTGCTAAGAGCTGGGAGCCTGCTAAGCGTTGGGATCTTGCTAAGCGTTGGGATCTTGCTAACTGGTATCGAGACTACGGACAAGTCAAACCTTTATTCGTACTTTGTCGGCTGATAATCGATGAGCCCACCTTAAAGGGAAGATAATTACACCTGCAAAGTTTTTGCGAATTAAAATGTGTACTAATAAAATTTACTATCAAAATGTGCTTGGTTGCCACCGTGGTGCAATGGTATGCACACCCGTCATGCACGCTGAAGGTCGTGGGTTCGATTCCCCGGCCAGTCAACATCAAAATTTTCAACGGTGGCAAAATACCCCTCAGTAATGTTGACGACAACTCCTGAGTATTTCAGCCATGTAAAACTTCTCTACAAAGTGGTGTCTTAAGGACTCGGCGATAAACAGTAGGTCCCATATCATTGAGCTAATATGAATCGGGGTGCACTCATTGATATGAGAGAAGTCTCCCTTGCCCCGTATGGGATGTTTGTGGAACAATTAAAATTAAAATTAAAAAAACAATTGTCATAATCGAAATAATGGTTTTAGAGTCCAAAACCATTATATAAAATTTAGAACCTAAGTATGTTTGGATGACACATGTCATACAGTTTGGGGTCGATTTAACCATGTCCTTTTGTCTGTCTGGTTGGGGCGCACGATAATTCTCGAACGAAGCAACCGATCGGGTCCAAAATTTAGGATTCGTAATATTTTGTCCAAACTTAGTTTAAGTTCGAAGAAATTAGCCATATCGGTCCCTTTTCAGGTACCTCCCGCACAAAAGTTCGAAATTTTTCGCTGAAATTGTGCGCACGATAACTCTCGAAGGGAGTAACAGAATGGGTCACAATTTTGGACATAGTAATATTTCTACGAGACGTAGATAAAAACGAATATGGACTATATCGGTCCGTTCCTTCGGGTACCTCCCACACAAAATTTCGTAAAAGTGCAGTTTAAGGCCTACTCTCGAATCCTTTTGATTTTTGTTGTAACTACTTGTATTCGCTGCCCCCATTTCAGCGGTGCAAGTTTTTTTCAAAGGCGAATGCATACTTCCTGAGAAAATGGCGTGAAAGCTGAAAAAATCCGATATGGCACCATGTGTTGTGGATGGAGCTCGCGGCAACTCTTCAACGGATAAACCGCTTCGATCCAAAATTTGGCCATACTAATAGTTTGTACAAAATTTAATTCAAGTTCTATGGTTCAAGTTCGATGGTACAGCGGCAAGTCTGTACTTCTTGAGAAAATGGCCGGAAAATTGTAAAAAAAACACTACGGCTAGCATGTGTAGTGGCTGGTGCGCACGACAACTCCGGAATCCAAAAACTACGTTAGTCCACACTTTGTCAGTTTAGGACCTGCTCTCGAATCGCTTTGATTTTTGTTGTAGCAACTTGTATTCACTGGCCCCCATACGACCCGAAAGTTTTGGCTGGAGAGTTCGAACCGAATAATGCGTTCGTCCACACTTTGGATATTGTAATATTTCTTAGAATATTAGATGAAATTCGAACATGGTGCTTATAGGTCCACTCCTGCCGGTACCTTCCCCACAAAAGTTCGAAAATATGCGCTATAATGGTAAGCTTAATATCTCAGCAACCGATTTGGTCCAAACTTTTGACACGAAATATTTGGTCCAAACTTAGTTTATGTTCAAAAGTGGGCCCTATCGGTCCATTCCTTAGGGTACCACCCACACAAATTACCAACATTTTTGTTTAATTGCGGTTAAGGGTCTGTGCGAGGATCCTATCCACATTTTTACCGAAGGTTCTCCTAGTAGCCTGTTTATAGCGATATAATGTTTTTCGTGGGCAAGTCCATGTTTCCTGATATAATTTTCCTATCGAGAGGAACGCGAAAATTGCATCCAAGCCCACTGTGCAAATTTTTTTCTATTTATACCCTACACCACTATGTGGGGAGGGTATTATAAGTTGGTTTGTAACGCATCGAAATAATGGTCGTAGACCCATACATATATATACCAAAATGAATGCCTCGACGAGCTGAGTCGATCTGGCTATGTGTGTCCGTCTGTCCATCTAAACCTTGTAATCACGCTACAGGTCGCAATTTTGATCGGATCGTCACGAAATTTCGGATGTTGATGGGGGTCCCGGAGGGGAAGAAGCCTATTGATTTTGGTGATGGTCGGATAATATTTAGGGGTCGCAATGGGCAAAAAGCTTATGTGGATAAAAAGACAACGTTTTCTTCCAAAGCGAAAATCTCAGCTTCTGTACGGGGTATACCAAAAGTACAACCTGACAATGAAAGTAGAAAATATCACCTTTCTAAAGATGTAAAGTAGGTTCTCGAAGGTGATCAAACAACGAAGATATGACAATAGTCACAAATAAAACCCAAATTTTCAGTTTTGCGATTTTAATTATAATGACGAATATCACAGCTTTGGTTGGGGACTTTCCAAAAGCAAAGCCTGACTATGAAAGAAGAAGATCCCATCTTTACAATGATGCAAACTATCGCAATAGTCGGTAATACATCCCATTTATCAATTTTTTGGAAATCACGCTACAGGTCGCAATTTTGATCGGATAGTCACGAAATTATGAGGGTTAATGGGGGTCTCACAGAGGAAGAAGCCTATTGATTTTGGTGATGGTCGGATAATATTTAGGGCCGGAATGGGCAAAAAACTTATTTGGATAAAAAGACAATTTTTTTTCCAAAGCGAATATCTCAGCTTCTATATGGGGTATACCAAAAACAGAACCTGACAATCAAAGTAGAAAATATGAGAAAGTAGAAAATCCCATCTTTAAAATTATGCAAAGTAGGTTGACGTAGGTGGTAAAATAATAGAGATATCGCAATAGTCGGTAATACATCCCTTTTTCCACTTTTTCTGCAATCACACTACAGGTCGGAATTTTGATCGGATCATCACGAAGCTTTCTCATAGAGATAGAACCATATTGATGTTGGTGATGTCGATAGTAGTCAAATATAAAATTAAATATTAATTATTTTGGTTCAGTTCGACTTAAGTCATTTGGTATAAAAGCCAGATAAGTGAAAACTTTCGTATCTCCCTAAAAGAAATGTTTTCAAGTGAAAAGATAATGCACAGAGGTAGTGGTGTAGTCGGCCCCGTACCGATTATAGTCTTTTCTCACTTGTTTTTATTAGATAACTGATAAAAAAAAGAAGGACAACAAAGTTTTTTTTTCTTTTGGACCAATATTAAAGAAGTTATGAGTATTTATTTGCATATAGTTTTTACTGAATTCGGCATTTTCAAGCCGCGATATCTCTGGAACTGTTAGTCAAAAAGAAACTAAAAATATACTGAAAAATTTTGCTCAGAAGCAGCATCAACACTGCAAAGCTAAAGGAAATTAAAAACCACTTTTTGAAAAAGTGATCGATTTCACTCAGAAATCCCCCAAGCTTAAGTATAACCCTCCTAATAAGTCTCTAGTAAATTTTACATGGAGTATCCCATATATAATTGATTTTCCTTTTTACAATATCTGAACTACCCTGTTTTCTTAATATACACTATACGACTGAGAGAAAAACAAATACCGGCATTTTACTCAAAAGCTTCTAGCATGCTCTCTTTCATGGTATATGTACTTTTCTTCTCATTAATGCGCATAACAAAAAATAAACAGAAAAAAGTAAACAAAAAATGCAAAAATGCCGAGGGGAATGTTCATGACAAACGGACACTGCTGAATGTGTACACATTTGAAAAACAAAACGAAAATAAAATACATACAACAGCTGTAATGCAACCGGAAACCAAATAGGAGAGCTATGTTGTCCTTCCGCTATTAAGGACAATGTGAGAGCGATGCATTAACGAAGCAAAAAAAAAAACAACCAGCTGTAAACTACTATATACTATAAGCGGATGAGCGGAAGGTAGGTGTTTTACGAAAATAAACCGAAATCCGCTGCAAGCGTTGTCAATGATGGTGTTGGTAAAATACGTTCATTAAAGAATATTTGCACAATAAATGAAAGGAAAAGCTTCTTAAATGCTTAACATACATTCATATAAGAGGTAGTGAGTGTGTGCGTTTGTCTATATTGTCTGTGTTCATGAGCGTTTTTGTGTGCTAAGAAAGTGATGTATTTATTTGATGTAAAAGTGTTTAAAGTCGTTTGAAATGAAATTGGTATTTTGTTGTTGCTATTTTTAGAAGTACTTTTAACAATTGCATATAATTTGAATGAAATGAAAGAAGGGGGAATATATGTAAGTCTATGAGGCAAATACAGTATAACATCGATAATCTAGACAATCGTTAATCCGGACAACGCTGCAATCCGAGCGCAAAAAAGTCCGGATTTTCGAGATTTGTGGTGTCCAAAATATGTGGTGTCCGGATTATCGAGGGATATTAAAAATACATTTTAAGCTTATCAAACATTTTTGTTTCCCTTCATATTAAAATTGTTAATATATGCTTAAATATATGTTATCGCGTACTATTTATTATTATTAACTGCCTCGAAGAAAAGGACGTAGATCTACTTTTTATGAAAACCGTGTTTTTGTTACAGAATGAAAGTACAAGAAAACACGTCCTATGAGAGAAGGAAAATGGTATTATGTCACTTTTTTCCATATCTATTAATATTGCCAGAAAAGCAGCTAATGTAGTTCAGAAATAATGAAATGAAATAATGGATGACAATCGGATGAAGCCAACGGATCAAACATTTACATAAAAATATGAAAACTTCTAGTTTCTACGGAAATTTATCCTTGGTAGCTATTTCCCTTTATAAGCGCACTGATTATGAGATGTGTACTCCTGGCCTTTTCATTAATGCCAATATATTTGCAACGAAATTGCACTTTGTAGAAAATTTTATTTAAAATATTTTTTTTTAAATTTAATGGTCAAAACATATTCAACTGAACCAAATGCGATGCAAAAATCTTCAATATATTGTAAAACGTTGATTTTTCCAAATAGTCTGGCTTAATCCCATTGTTGTTGTTTTAATATTAAAAACCACTAATTTATTAGTGGAGAAGGTTTGGCATTGTTCGCCAAGGGGTAAGGCAGGGAAGACTAGTTTCGAGAAACACTGGCACGGTTTGTGTATGGTTGGTATAAGCTACCAACAACATTTTGCCATGTGCAATTGTTGAAAATCAAAAACACATAATAGAAGGTTTGCTTTGTTTTGCAAACACTTTCGTCGGGGTTGTGTGAGGTTGCCAAAGAAAAACTTCTCATTGAAGTTTTTTCTTGGTTCACCTTTATACTTCGAGCTGACAATTGATGTTTGGGTATAAAAAGCTTTTTGTTGAAAAAGTTATTGAAAAATAACTTCGGTGGAGAAAATCCACAAACAAGAAACAAGGGAACTGATGAGATCCTGTGGCGAGGATCGAAACTAGTTTTCCCTGCCTTACCCCTTGGCGAACAATACCAAACCTTCTCCACTAATAAATTAGTTGTTTTAAATATTAAAACAACAACAATGGGATTAAGCCAGACTATTTGGAAAAATCAAAGTTGTAAAAGCTATCCCAATAAAAACGCCACCAATGTTCAATTTTGTAAAATATCATTTTTTTATATGTTTCAAATCATTTGTTTTTGTTTTGTGGATATTAAAAGTAAATAAAAATTTGAAACTGATATCAGGCATTCACACTTCTTCGTGGGAGTGGCGGGACGTACAGGAGAAGCATGGACATGGGTCCAAGGGTCAAAAACTTCAAAAGTAGTGGACATTTCTTAACATTTTAGTTGTCATTTAAAAAAAAATTCAAAGTTTAGAGTGCAGTTGCATCATTTATTAGCAAAGGTCAGAAGTCTGGGTCCCGAAAATCATAAGATCGTAGGGATTGGGTCCAGATCAGAATGATGGATACTCATCTATTGAAGTTATAACGGGTGGTATCATTGAACATTTTGGATTCTATAAACTTATGGGTCGATTCTGTATTGCGACGCGAGTTGTGTCGCGTTGCCAGATGAAAATGTTCGATTCCGTATGGCAATATTCGCCTGACGCCGTCAAATTTTGTCGCCGTAACGTTCATTTTCCGGCGACAAAAAATTAGCTGTCGCCGTGCATTTTTAACAACGAATAAAAACGAAAAATTGAAACGTAAGTTTCAATTTATTTTAAGTGAATTTATTTAATATTATATACGTTTTTTCGCGTTTCAGTACTTATAATGGTAAAAATTACTACAAGACATCAATTTGAAATGCTGGTTGAAAAAATGGAAGCCCATCCAAACGTAGCTCGTGGAGTCCGACTTTTTGGCGAAACTAAAGCCACTTTTGAAGAGGTGTGGACGGATGTTGTGGTCCACCAACCCGTACACCAGATGAATGGCACAGAGTGTGGACTCATTTTTAAATCCAAAGCAAAGAAAAAATGTCTCAAAATAAGAAGAACATTACAGCTACAGGAGGTGGACCATCACAAGAAATATCTTTGTCGTCAATGGAGCAAGCGGTAGCAGACTTATTGCAAATTTATATGGTTTCAAATCCTGCAGGTACAATCTACGGAATTGAAGGGACATGGGATGATAATAACAGTGAAAATATTAAAATGAAGTAGATATTGACAACGTATTCTCCACTCGCAGGAAACAAAATAAACCCGCAAGACCAAAAGATCGACTTTTTTAAGGAGCAAACCGCAACTTAAAACGAACTTTTAAAATCTCTAACCTCTCTTGAAAGTGCTTTTATTTAACAAACAAAATGACATTTTAACAGAAACAAAAAACGTTTAAAAGAACTTAGAGATATGAAAAAGAGAAAATATGAAGCTTATGCCGTGGAATTAATATTAAAATTAAAAAAACCAAACTGGAACTTCTAGCAATTGAAGCAATTGAACGCTTTATAATTTAAACATTTAAGCTTTTTTATTTATTTTTTAATTCCATTATGTCATTTACAAAACGCGTGCTGAATTGAAATACCTTAAATGAAATAAATACGTTATTCTTTAGATTTTAAGAAACTGAAATAAACTTACGTTTACATTTGAATTCTATTAATTTAAACATTGTGTTATTGATTGTCTTATATCCAAGGCAATAGCATTATCTCTTTCACGTTGATTTGTTATATTTGGCTCGTCTAATTCTTCAGGAATATTTTCCCAATCAGCTTTGTATTGTCGGCCTATATTGTATAATGCACAACATTTATTAGTTATAGATGTGCACTTTTGTGGTGAATAGTGCAGAAAGATTTTAGAACCCCATTAGTGCGTTCGATTACGTTTCTTGCTCTGGAATGCACGGTACTGTATTTACCCTCTGGTGAATGAGGGTCTGCTGAGCGGTAAGGCGTCATTAGTTGTGGTTCCAAAGGAAATCCGGCGTCTCCTAAAATAAGTTTAATTATATTTATTGAAACAAATTTTAATTTTATTTGGGCCCGAAGTCTGCCGCGATCATTTGCTTTAATGAACTATTGAGTTGAACCAGGATGTCTACCGTCAACAAACCTGATTCGCATTTTACAATCGCAAACCTAACAAACAATTAACAATTTAGATTTTTTCAGAATTGGTAAAATATTCACGGTGTGCCTTAACCAAATTTAAATGGAAGGTGCTTACACCTGGGAAGTTTTTGCAGATTCTGAAACTAGAATGCTCATAGATGAGAAATATCAAGAAACAAAAAAATTGCCGGAGAGATTTTCAAAAAAATTGCGATTTAAGTTCACATTTTTATGGGTTCTTTAGGTCTTCACGATTTTGCTTGGAAACCGCGAATCCTATGTTAATGGGCCTATGGAAAATGATGTAGCTGTGAAAATTCTCTACAAGATTGACCTTTATGATATATTCGTAGGTTTTACCGTTTTTGAGATATAGAAGTTTATATTGAGACAATGCACTGACTGTAAAACTGTAACGGCGGGTTTTCCCCCTATGGCTAGAGTAGCTAGTCGGGGTCCAAGGATCCTTACAGAAAATTTATTTGTTTGAGACAGAAAGGAAAAGACAGTTGTTACCGTTCAATGCACTTTTATTGTGCTCGTAAATAGAGCGTTTCTCTTTAGAGTTAACTTAATCTACTGCTCGTAAATAGAGCGTTTCTCTTTAAAGTTATCTTAGTCTACTTAATATAAATAAAGTGATAATTCGGTCCTCAGTCCGCACAAGAATTCTAAGCCACCAAGTTCATCACTTCGAGACCTGGATAAGTACTCGATAAGCCAGGAGAGTCGGGGATTAACAGGCCAGAGACCTGGATAAGTACTCTGGATCTCGGGGATATGGGATGGATCGTCTAAGGCTAAAAGATCAGCTGATATGCGAGAGACCTGGATAAGTACTCACGCAGGACCTACAAGGATTTTCAAAGCTACGGCTGCAAGAGACCTTAATAAGTACTCAAGCACTACAAGGATAATCAAAGGCTACGGTTGCAAGAGACCTTAATAAGTACTCAAGCACTACAAGGATAATCAAAGGCTACGGTTGCAAGAGACCTTAATAAGTACTCAAGCACTACAAGGATAATCAAAGGCTACGGTTGCAAGAGACCTTAATAAGTACTCAAGCACTACAAGGATATTCAAGGCTACGATTGCAAGAGACCTTAATAAGTACTCAAGCACTACAAGGATAATCAAGGCTACGGTTGCAAGAGACCTTAATAAGTACTCAAGCACTACAAGGATAATCAAGGCTACGGTTGCAAGAGACCTTAATAAGTACTCAAGCATTACAAGGATATTCAAGGCTACGATTGCAGGAGACCTCAATAAGTACTCAAGCACTACAAGGATAATCAAGGCTACGGTTGCAAGAGACCTTAATAAGTACTCAAGCACTACAAGGATAATCAAAGGCTACGGTTGCAAGAGACCTTAATAAGTACTCAAGCACTACAAGGATAATCAAAGGCTACGGTTGCAAGAGACCTTAATAAGTACTCAAGCACTACAAGGATAATCAAAGGCTACGGTTGCAAGAGACCTTAATAAGTACTCAAGCACTACAAGGATATTCAAGTCTACGGTTGCAAGAGACCTTAATAAGTACTCAAGCACTACTAGGATATTCAAGGCTACGATTGCAAGAGACCTTAATAAGTACTCAAGCACTACAAGGATAATCAAAGGCTACGGTTGCAAGAGACCTTAATAAGTACTCAAGCACTACCAGGGTATTCAAGGATCAAAGGATATGTAAGGATCAAAGGATATGCTAGGATCAAAGGATATGTAAGGATCAAAGGATATGCTAGGACCAAAGGATATGTAAGGATCAAAGGATATGCAAGGATCAAAGGATATGTCAGGATCAAAGGATATGCTAGGATCAAAGGATATTCAAGGATCAAAAGATAGGCAAGGATGCAAGGATTCCTGGCTTAGAGACCTGGATAAGTACTCTAAGGATGTCCAAGGCTAATCTTCTGAATGGGTTACTTACCGTCGAATGATGTGCTCGCTTTGCTGGTCTGTTACTGACTGTCCCAATTCTAATTTCGGTCGCCCCTTTTATACTAGCTCCCACCACGTGTTTTCTTATTGGAGTAACGGGAACTTGTTTACTCCAATTTGTCATCACAACAACATAGCAAGTGATCATCTCCACCAATGGCAGTGATGAGCCGATGTTGTTGTGATGATGCTGTGGGATCTGGCGATGGAGTAACGGTAACTTGTTTACCAAAATTTGTTACTACAATAACAACGCTACAGGTAGTGATGCCCACCAGAAGAGAAGCAAATAGTTTTATTGTTAAGGCAAATAGTGGCTATCATTTATGAAGGGGTATGATGATACTGGGTTATGTAGACAGTTTTAGGTGTGACCAAAAATGACCACCGGGATTTTTGGTCGTTACACTTCTCCCCTTCGTGGGGTGGGGGTTTTTAAGGTCTTATGGTTAAAACGGTGAAAGAGATAAAAGAAACGTAAATTAGCTTGTGATGAATGGTTTTAGCTCGCTAAGATGAGCTACTTTGGTCGAGCGATCGTCTTGTCCTTTCAACCTGACGATCACGGGGGAAATGAATTCAATGACAGAGAATGACCCATCATACTTAGGGGCGAGTTTGGCTGCGAATTGGTCGATTGCCTTTGACTGTGGGTGTTGTTTCACCAAAACACGTTCTCCGACAATAGGTTTCCAAGGACGGCGGCGAAGATTATAGTGCCTACGTTGTTCCTCTGCGGCTCGGCTAAGCTGGTTCCGTACTATTGTAAATACCTCCTGTAGGTCAGATTCCCGTTCCTCCGGTGTCTTCTTTGTGTTTCCCGTACCAAGGACTGCTTCGTCATACAGAGAGGTAGGGAGTCTCGGTTCGCGACATTGAGTAAGATACGCTGGGCTATATCCTGTGGACTCTGAGGTGGCAGTGTTGATAGCCAGGGAGATTTCTGGAAGGTAGTCATCCCACCTGTTGTGCTTATTTTGGCTTATTTGAGGGATCATTGTTTTGATAGTCCTATTGGCTCTCTCAGTAGGGTTTTCTTGTGGACAGTACGGTGCCGTCAATTGGTGATGAACCCCTATCTCTCGCAAGTATTTCTTAAGTACCTTACTGGTGAACTGGCTTCCGTTGTCCGAAATGAGGACCTTCGGTGTACCAAACCGAGCGAGAATTCTCTCCCGAAAAGCCTTAACAACACCCTCTGCGGTGGCTCTCCTCTGTGGTACCAGCTCAACCCATTTGGAGAAACGATCAAAGAATACCAAGAGCATCGTGTTTCCGTGTTTCGTCCTCGGCAGGGGCCCCACGTAGTCTGTACAAACTGTTGCCCATGGTTCTTCGGGTACAGACACCAGCATCTCTCCCGCTGGAGCAACCTGATAGGGTTTGAATTTTTGGCAGGATTCACAACTTCTCACAAATTTGGTTATATCTCTCGACATGCCCGGCCAGTAATATCTGCTGCAAATTCGGTTTATCGTTTTACGTATTCCCATGTGTCCTGCTGCTACCTGGCTATGGTTTTCCCGCAACACCCTCTCTCGTTGAGATGTGGGAACGCAGAGCTTCCAGGGTGCACAATCCTCGTCATGTTTGTTCCCTGCGATATGTCGGAACAACTGGTGATCCACCACCGCATAGTCGGAAAATTTTTCCGGATTCTCTTTCATGGCCGCCATCTTCTTCGCGATCCAGGGGCAGTCGTTCGACTCCACGGTAGCCTTTCTGAGATATTCCAGGGGTTGACGGGATAGTGCGTCAGCTATGATATTATTCCGTCCTTTGCGATACTGGATCGAGAATTTAAATTGCTGGAGTTCAAGGGCCCATCGAGCCAGTCTTCCGGTAGGGTTCTCAATGGAGTTGAGCCACTTCAAGGAAAGGTGATCGGTGATCACATTAAAGTGGTAACCCTCCAGGTAAGGACGCATCTTTCGTATTCCCCAAATAATTGCTAGGCACTCTTTCTCCGTAGCGGAGTAGTTTTTCTCGGCTCCATTTAAGACTCGGCTAGCGTACGCAATGACTCTTTCGCTCCCGTCGAGGACTTGTGTCAAAACGGCGCCTAATCCGTTGTCACTAGCATCGGTTTGCAGGGTGAATGGTACAGAAAAATCAGGACACGCTAAAACAGGTGCTTCAGTCAGTCGTAGTTTCAGGATTTCGAAGACCGTTTGCTGATCTTCCGTCCACCGCCAGTGTTTCCCTTTCTTTAACATGGACGTTAGAGGATGGGCTATTGTCGCGAATTCCGGGACGAATCGTCTGTACCATGAGACAATCCCGAGGAATCGACGCAGTTCCTTAAGGCTCGTTGGTGCTGGTAGATCTCTTATCGCTGCTATCTTGTCAGGATCTGTGTGGATACCCTGAGCGCTCACCACATGACCAAGATATTTTGTCTCCTTCTTGAAAAACTCACACTTGTCTGGGTTGATTCTAAGGTTGACGCTTCTCAGTCTACGGAACACCTCTTTTAAGTTTTCCAGATGTTCCTCCAAGGTCCGACCTATGACGATGATGTCGTCCAAGTAAGCAAAAGCGTGTGGTTCCATATCGGCCCCGATTACTGTGTCAAGTGCGCGTTGGAACGTTGCTGGAGCCGAGTGCAGGCCGAATGGCATTACACACCACTGGTACAATCCTCTACCAGGTACTGTAAATGCCGTGTACTTTCGGCTGGACATTTCCAACGGTATTTGCCAATACCCGTCCTTTAGATCTAGGCTACTCACATAGTTGGCTTCTCTTAGGCGGTCAAGAATGGATGAAATCCTGGGCAAGGGGTAGGCATCGGGACTCGATTTACTGTTCAGGTGACGAAAATCCATACAGAGTCTCCACGTGCCGTTCTTCTTCCGTGCTAAGGTGATAGGAGAGTTATAAGGACTTCTCGATGGTTCAATAAAGCCTTTTGCCAGTAGTTCGTTGACCTTCTCGTGAATAATAGCTTGCATTGCCGGATTTCTCGCTGCGTATCGTAGCTTAAAAGGTCGATCGTCATTCATCACGATCCTATGAGTAGCGACTGTGGAAACACCGTGCAATTCACTGAATTTTTGGAGCTCTTCATTTAGGAAAGTATTTACTCTCTCTTGATCGATTATGTTCGAAACAGTCACTGTGGGTGGTGGACTCTGCTGCTGTGTCTCGGCCGCTTCCGTGTTAGGGCTGTTCTTATCTTCATCTGACTCGGACTGATCGGATGTAATGGTGAGGTGTCGACATCTTAAGATTCCTGGTGTTGTTTCTTCGGGGATCGGGAGGACACAGCTCAGTCCGGCGCATACTATTTTGGTTTGGCTCTGCAGAAGAAAATCCAGCCCCAGTATTATGTCCTCGCTTGCATCTGGTAATACTAAGAATTCAATGTTGAGACGGCACCTTCCGAATATTACCTCCACGAGCAGGCTTTGGTGGATTTGTCGTCTGGAACCGTCGGCTAAGCTAATGGTAGTGCTTCGGGTTGTCTTAACTCCATCGGGATCTATTGCGTGTGCACAGGATTCGCTGACAAAGCACTTCGTGGCTCCCGTATCGACCGTTGCTGACCAAAGGCGTTCTCTAATGGAGATATTCGCTACTAAACGTGAGTCTTGGAATTCGAGAGTGGTCCCTCTGTGGTAGGATATCTTGTCTTGGAGCCCGCATTTCCTACCTCTCTGGGGGCTCGTTGCCCGTTTCCCGCTCGCTGTCGACAGCACTGGATCGTTCGGACACCTCTCCGACCGCATTCCCAACAAAAGAGTATTTGGGGATTACGACAGCCAGTGGCGAAGTGTCCCTCCTGTCCGCACCTTCGACAGGCCGTGGTAGGGTTAATTGTTTGCTCGGGGTTTCTCTTGGGCTCTCTTGCTCAATTCTTCGGTGGTGGTCTCTGGGAACGCTTGGCATGGCTGGTATACTCTCCAGGTCTTCGGCCATTTCCAGTAGGCCTGCCAGGTCGGTGAAGTCCTTTCGCCGTATGTACCACATGTATTCTGGAGATGCGTTTTGAAAAATTCGTTCCACCTTTTGTTGTTCAGTGTGTCTACTGTGACGCATGAGATCCTGCATGGCCAACATATAGTCCTTGAATAATTCCCGGGGCTTCTGCTTTCGTTGCCGGATTTCATCTTCCAAATTTTCAAGGAATCTCGGCGGGAGAAAGAATTTCAGAAAGTCCTTTTTGAACGAATCCCACGATTGCCACGGCTTACGGTTATTCCTGAACCACATCAACGCCCGTCCGTGGAGAACTTCCGGCATCATCTTGATCAGGTCCTTTTTAGGTATTATATACATTTCGGCACGTTCTTCTAACCTCTCTACGAATTCGAAGGGCTTGCTCTCACCTGTGAAACTAACGCCCCACTTCCGAACTTGCTCAGCTGTGCTCTGAAGGTCAAGTGTCTTTTTTGCTTTTGTGGTAGGCAGCTCTAAACGCGGGGCCTCAGCGCCATCTGTCTCACTTAGCGTCCGCGGGGATGCCACTTTCGACTCTTTCTCGTGGACGGCTTGGAGTTCTAGCAACCTTTTTGTGACTTCTGCGTCGTGTAATTGGCCAAGGAACGCGGCGAATCTCTTCCGTTGCTCTTCCACCGTTCCCTCTACTTCGCACTTGAATTCCGCCAGGTATTTATTGAGTTCTTCCTTGCGGAGGCTGTATGCCCAGGACACGCGGATCTCTAACGCCATATTATCTCTGTTTCACTTTGTTTACTCACTTTGTCACTTCACTTAACCACTTATCTCTACACACACTGTCTAAACCTTTCTGTCCCTGCTCGGGCGCCACTGTAACGGCGGGTTTTCCCCCTATGGCTAGAGTAGCTAGTCGGGGTCCAAGGATCCTTACAGAAAATTTATTTGTTTGAGACAGAAAGGAAAAGACAGTTGTTACCGTTCAATGCACTTTTATTGTGCTCGTAAATAGAGCGTTTCTCTTTAGAGTTAACTTAATCTACTGCTCGTAAATAGAGCGTTTCTCTTTAAAGTTATCTTAGTCTACTTAATATAAATAAAGTGATAATTCGGTCCTCAGTCCGCACAAGAATTCTAAGCCACCAAGTTCATCACTTCGAGACCTGGATAAGTACTCGATAAGCCAGGAGAGTCGGGGATTAACAGGCCAGAGACCTGGATAAGTACTCTGGATCTCGGGGATATGGGATGGATCGTCTAAGGCTAAAAGATCAGCTGATATGCGAGAGACCTGGATAAGTACTCACGCAGGACCTACAAGGATTTTCAAAGCTACGGCTGCAAGAGACCTTAATAAGTACTCAAGCACTACAAGGATAATCAAAGGCTACGGTTGCAAGAGACCTTAATAAGTACTCAAGCACTACAAGGATAATCAAAGGCTACGGTTGCAAGAGACCTTAATAAGTACTCAAGCACTACAAGGATAATCAAAGGCTACGGTTGCAAGAGACCTTAATAAGTACTCAAGCACTACAAGGATATTCAAGGCTACGATTGCAAGAGACCTTAATAAGTACTCAAGCACTACAAGGATAATCAAGGCTACGGTTGCAAGAGACCTTAATAAGTACTCAAGCACTACAAGGATAATCAAAGGCTACGGTTGCAAGAGACCTTAATAAGTACTCAAGCACTACAAGGATAATCAAGGCTACGGTTGCAAGAGACCTTAATAAGTACTCAAGCACTACAAGGATAATCAAGGCTACGGTTGCAAGAGACCTTAATAAGTACTCAAGCACTACAAGGATATTCAAGGCTACGATTGCAGGAGACCTCAATAAGTACTCAAGCACTACAAGGATAATCAAGGCTACGGTTGCAAGAGACCTTAATAAGTACTCAAGCACTACAAGGATAATCAAAGGCTACGGTTGCAAGAGACCTTAATAAGTACTCAAGCACTACAAGGATAATCAAAGGCTACGGTTGCAAGAGACCTTAATAAGTACTCAAGCACTACAAGGATAATCAAAGGCTACGGTTGCAAGAGACCTTAATAAGTACTCAAGCACTACAAGGATATTCAAGTCTACGGTTGCAAGAGACCTTAATAAGTACTCAAGCACTACTAGGATATTCAAGGCTACGATTGCAAGAGACCTTAATAAGTACTCAAGCACTACAAGGATAATCAAAGGCTACGGTTGCAAGAGACCTTAATAAGTACTCAAGCACTACCAGGGTATTCAAGGATCAAAGGATATGTAAGGATCAAAGGATATGCTAGGATCAAAGGATATGTAAGGATCAAAGGATATGCTAGGACCAAAGGATATGTAAGGATCAAAGGATATGCAAGGATCAAAGGATATGTCAGGATCAAAGGATATGCTAGGATCAAAGGATATTCAAGGATCAAAAGATAGGCAAGGATGCAAGGATTCCTGGCTTAGAGACCTGGATAAGTACTCTAAGGATGTCCAAGGCTAATCTTCTGAATGGGTTACTTGCCGTCGAATGATGTGCTCGCTTTGCTGGTCTGTTACTGACTGTCCCAATTCTAATTTCGGTCGCCCCTTTTATACTAGCTCCCACCACGTGTTTTCTTATTGGAGTAACGGGAACTTGTTTACTCCAATTTGTCATCACAACAACATAGCAAGTGATCATCTCCACCAATGGCAGTGATGAGCCGATGTTGTTGTGATGATGCTGTGGGATCTGGCGATGGAGTAACGGTAACTTGTTTACCAAAATTTGTTACTACAATAACAACGCTACAGGTAGTGATGCCCACCAGAAGAGAAGCAAATAGTTTTATTGTTAAGGCAAATAGTGGCTATCATTTATGAAGGGGTATGATGATACTGGGTTATGTAGACAGTTTTAGGTGTGACCAAAAATGACCACCGGGATTTTTGGTCGTTACAAAACGGATTGAGAAAAAATTCCCATTCTCAAATCCGTTCGAGATACTAATTTTGGATATTGCGCGCAAAATTATGGCGATTTCAATTCTGATTACTAGTAAAAATCTTATAAAAACGCTATTTATTATATCGAGAAACATAGTTAATTTATGGCTTCCTACATTCTATATGTTTACTGAGGTCCCATAACTTTAGTGAAAAAGTTATAAATTTTCGCGGAAATTAGGAAAGAATTAAACAATTGGTAGTTTGCAACTTATTTTAATAAAATTCAAGCTGTTTATGCATCTAAAAAATATATTAAAAATATGTACGGAATCTAAACAACGCGAAGATTCAAATGAAACCAAAACTATACAAATCCGTTTAGTAGTTTACATATTATAACAAAAACAAAAAAATATATATTGAGGAAATTTATAAAATTTTTGTAAGAGAAAATATTTATTAAAATTTATTTTGTTATTTAGTTGAAGAAAGTGTAGGAAAAATAGGTCGGAGTTATTCATCTATTTGAGTTAAATTTCACGCAAAAATCAAATTTTTTATTTTTATCACTTCTCGAATACACGCTAACATCTAGCGGAAGATATGGGTATCGTTCAAATAAATGTTGGGTTCCTTTAAATGGGGTAGTATCTTGAAATAAAACTGTATCGGGTAATGTTCATTTTGAAATGCGTGTAAATCGCGAAATCCTCAAAATCACTTGATGCGCATGCGGTTTACCAATACAGCGAACTATTCTCTTTTAATTTGTACACATTTGCCAGGTTTTACTTTGGCCGCTAAGATGTAGCATCGTTTGCAGTTTAGTTTGCAACAAACTGTATAACGCTTATAATTTGCACAAACTGCATACACTTTTTATGCGCATCCGATTTCACTATCATCCATGAAAAAATACATCGATCTAAACCTATTTCGATAAAATCCATCAAGAACCGTGGATGTAGCATCACACACTATTTTTTGGATAAATCGGATAAAGCCTCCCAAGCCACTAACTTTTTTAAACCGCTGTTTTCGCAACAACGCGAGTGATGTGTTAGTTTCTTCACTGAAAAGTAAACGATCCACGGAACACGCGATTAAATCCGCGATATTTTCAAAAATATTTTACGCACATTTTTCGGTTTTTGCAGTTGCTGTTTTCGCCGTTCTAGTGGATGGATTTTAACGATCTATGATTTATATGATCCGGACCGTCAAAAAAGTAAACTATCTTGGAGTCCCAGCACAATCTAAAAGAATATTGTAAATACTGTACCCAAAAAATAGGGTGTTTCGAAAAAATATCACACTAAATTTTGGCTTTTGACAGTGGATTACTGTGATGCTGTCTGGGCTACATAGTCAATATATGTACATACCAAATTATGCGTAATTGCGAGTACTTTGATACTATTATATGTTTTCTGAAATACCCGAATGCGCGTCGCAGCTAGATCAAAAATACAAAAAAACACCTAAAACCTTGCTTCAAAATGTCAGCATCCATAAATGGTTGATGTAGTGGAGATTTTGAAATGTGATACATTAGAAGTGAAATGCTCGTTTTGTATTCTTCTACTTTTACTTTGGACAGATATCCGTAATTTAAACGATTTAACCGCCAATCGAATAACAACGTAAAAAACTCGTTTGCTTCAACGTGTTTTTACCTATTTTTATTCATTTACGCGGACATAGCTTCCGCGCATATTAACTTTTTTAGCCACATTTTTGAGCTTTGATTAAAAACACTTCGTTTGATTCAACTATGGTCGTATTTCGTGGTACACTGCCATATTTCGCGAATTATAACAGTGCAAACCTTGGCTTCGTCAATGTTAAATTTTTTTGACTTCGTCATATACCCTGGTTAGCATGAATGCTGAGGGTGTAAAAACGCTCCGCTACATCACCGATAACTTTTTATCGATTTTTTTCTATCGCTTTACATAGTACATTTTTTAAATTTTGTCACAGATACGATAGACGACACGACATGACCCGCGTCGCAATACGGAATCGACCCATTAAAAAGTTTTCGAAAGCTCATCAAATGATAACTACACAAAAACAATGAGTATATAGGCACTTCCAGAGAAAGGAAACGCCGGAACCAAAAGGAAAATATTTTAAAACAATTAGGCTTTGTTAGTATGCATGAGGAATATCCCAATTTTTTTTAAATGTGTTTATACTGGAATTATGTGTCAAAAAAAGTTTTTTTTTTTCAAATAAACAAGAATACAATCAAAAATTCACTCAGAAGATTATAGAACACGATAGTTGTAATGTAATGTTAATGGGCTCTGGCGAGTTCTAAATGTTTTGAAAGATTTTCCTTTTGGTAGTTATAAACTCCACCATAATATGGAGCGTGTTATTAAATTTGTCATTCCGTTTGTAACTCATCGAAATATTCATCAGAGAGTATTTATATATATATATATATATATATATATATATATATATATATATATATATATATATATATATATATATATACAGTGCTGCTCAAAACATTTGCAACTGGAATGACTAGTTCATATTTTATATAGTTCTGAGGTAGTTTGTGGATTTGAAATGCCATTATTTTTGTAGATTGATTGTTTATTGAATCCTTTTTAAAGATTTAAAAATTAATTTGCAAAAATTTCACTTATTTTACAAAAAATATACAAAACAAAGCTCGAACTCACTTTTGGTTCTGCTCAAAACATTTGCAACTGAGAAAATTTTATTCAAAATTTGAAGAAATTATTTTTGTTTTGATAATATATTGTGATTTAAACATTTTATTTATTATCTGGAGACATCGTAAAGGAAACCAGTTAACTAAAAAGTTAATATATCCTTTGGAATCCTGTGCTCTAAGGATAATTGTTAAATACCAAGGTTTTATTCGATATTTAATAGTCTAGAGTCCAGATTAGAGATAAGAACTTAAGCATATTTTCAAAAAATTACTAGTTTTACGTGGTTATATATACGTTCAGAAGCGGTATTATGCCAAAACATTCTGTTATACGACAATTCTGGAGTGTACATGGTGAGATGTTGACATGCTACCTGTACGGTTAGTTCTTGGATTTGATAAATATCTCGACCTCATGTATCCTGTGCCATTTCTGTCCATAAAAATACCTCCAGTGCAATATAAAACACCTTCTACATTTTGGGTCAACTTTTTCGTGTAAGGGGACAAATTCTATTATCTTTCGTTCTGGTGAACAATCAAATTTTTTCAAGTCATGTAACTTAAATATTGATTTATATCGAGGAGAAGTACTAGGTTTTACTACTCCAAAAACATAACCACACATTTTTTGCATAATTTCTATGAAAAATTCCACTTTTGTTGGAAATTACTGTTTGCCTATTTTGGTATACCGGTGTGCATGGTATGTATCGGAGGTGTTTGTATCGATTTATCGGTGTCAAGCCTTTTTTTAACATCTGTTGATGACCTCTGAGGGATCTGCTTAATAATTCGTATAATTATTTAATCATCCCCTGCAGTAGATGTTGTTGTCCTTGCACCTCCTTCCCATCTTATGGCGATTTTAGTTCTTTTTACGCGGTATCCATCTCTGTTTTAGATATTAAGATGTTCCTATTATTAGTTTTGGACCTCGTTGGATCCACAATTTCCAAAAATTACCATTTTATTAAAGAGTTGATAAAAATTTCTGGTCGTAATTTAAGTTTTTCTTAAAAAATTGGACATGTCTTGTTTTCGGCCTACTTGTCTATCAAAAGTAAACATATGTTGGATAAAAGTACTCCTCATGAAAGCTTGTTGCCCCCTTCTTCTGATTAAAATCAATTTGATGCCAATCAATACAAAAAACTCGTCAAAAATGAACTAATAGATATTCGTACCACGGAGTTGCAAATGTTTTGAGCAGGCTAAAACATGTGGTCCTCCAATATTTCACACATTTTTTAAACATACTAAGTGTTCATAACTGGATAATGCTTTTTAAATCTGTATATATATATATATGGGCTATATCACTCCACATTTTGATATAGCCTCCATAGAACGGTACCTCCCGATTTTCGTAATTCTGAAGGTTGTGACTCAATATCCCTCGGAAAGACTGAAATTGGTTATTTAGTCTTCCATGGGGTTATAAAATATTGCAGAAGAGAATTGTCAATATAGGTCCGCGGGTTCCCATATCCCCCCATAGAAACTTACCTCTTGATTTTCGGTATTTTGAAGGGTTTTCCGAAATATCGGAAATTTTAGTCTTCTTTGAGTGTAATAACTTTCCGCCAGAAATTTGTAGGTATAGATCGACGTTTTGATATAGCCCCCATAGAACGGTACCTCCTGAATTTCGGTATTTTGAAGGTTAGCCACATTGTTTTACCGAACTTGCTGAAATTTGGTATTTTACTTCAATTCGTGGTGGAGGTCACAACAAGTTCGGTGTTTTTGTGTTTTTTTCATACCCTCAACCATAATATGGAGGGTATAATTAAAATTGCCATTCCGTTTGTAACACATCGAAATATGTATCGGAGACCCTATAAAGTATATATATTCTTGATGAAGTTAAAATTCTAAGTCGATATAACCATGTCCGTCTGTCCGTCCGTCTTTGAAATCAAGATACAGCTCGCAATTTTTAAGATAGAGCTTTGTAATATGGTATAGAAGTTTCTATTACTCCTAGGATGTTCGGTATTACAAATGGGTTATATCAGTCCACATTTTGATATAGTCCCCATAGAACGGTACCACCCGATTTTCGGTATTTTGAAGGTTTTAACCTTATTATCAGACCGAAATGGCTGACATTTGGTACTTAGTCTTCGTTAGGGCCTTTTCCCACAAATTTGTCGTATAGGTCCACGCCTTAGTATTGCCCCCATAGAACGGTACGTCCGGATTTTGGGTAATTTTGAAGGTTTTGGTCTCAATATTCCACAGAAGTGGCTGAAATTTGGTAATTGGTCTTCATTTGGGGTAGGCCCCATATAACGGTACCACGCGATTTTCGGTATTTTGGAGGGTTTAGCCACATTATCACACCGAAATGGCTGAAATTTGGTACTTAGTCTTCGTTAGGGGCTATAAAACTTTTTCCAGAAATTTGTCGGTACAGGTCCACGCCTATAGCCACCATTGAACGGTACCTCCCTATATCCGGTATTTTGAAGTTTGTGGCCTCATTTGGTTTTAGGTCTTTACTGGGGGCATTAAACGTTCTATATGGAATTTGTCGGTATAGGTCTACGCCTTATTATAGTCCCCATAGAACGGTACATCCATATTTCCGGTATTTTGAAGGTTGTGGCCTCAATATTCCACCGAAATGGCTGAAATTTGTTATCAGTCTTCGTTGGGAGTATATAACTTTCTCCCAGAAATTTGTCGGTATAGATTCACGCCTTCATATAGCCTCCATAGAACGGTACCTCCCTATTTTCGGTATTTAGAAGTTTATGGACACAGCATTCCACCGAAATGGCTGAAATTTGGTATTTAGTCTTTGCTGGAGGTAAAAGTTTTTTTGACTGAAATTCGTCGGTATAGGTCCACGTTTCGATATAGCCCCCATAGAACGCTACTTCCCAATTTTCGTAATTCGGAAGGTTGTGACTCATATCCCACCGAATGACTGAAATTTGTTATTTAGTCTTCTATGGGGTTATAAAATATTCCAGAATAGAATTATCAGTATAAATCCGCGAGTTTCTATATACCCCATAGAAGCGTACCTCTTGATTTTGGGTATTTTAAATGTTTTACCGAAATATTAGAAATTTGGTATTAATAGTACGTTTATATATAACCCGATTTAACAAACCCACTGGGCTTTAAATGTCAATTCCATTGCTAATATTTCAAATAAATCCTCATAGGGAAGGTTAACCCTGCAAAAGGCTATAGTATAAACATGGTCTTAGTCTTCTTTGAGTCTAAAAACTTTTCGCCAGCAATTTGTAGGTATAAATCGACGTTTTGATATAGGCCCCATGGAACGGTGCGTCCCAAATTTCGGTATTTTGAAGGTTAGCCACATTGTTTTACCGAACTTGCTGAAATTTGGTATTTAGTCTTCTTCATACACGAAAGGAAACAAATTGTTCCATTTTACTTCAATACAACTCGTGGTGGATGGTATAACAAGTTCGGGCTGGCCGAACTTGACGGCGGTCTTTCTTGCTTTTTTTTGTGTTGCCCTAATGTATAGTTTCTGTATTGTTAATTTAAGCTATCATTGCCTTCGTGAATGCCTATTTCACTTCCTCTAAAAAGTACATGTAGCATAAAACACACAAAATTGGAGGGGTTTTAAACATTATATATGGTATGATTTTTATTTGAAAAATATTATAATATGATTATATGAGTATATTCTTAATTCAATGAATAAATGTATGACGTAAAAGTAGAATATTTTTTTGATTTTGTTTGCTTGCTTTTTGCCATTTTTTATATACTTAGTTCAACATAATACATTAAAATTAAAAAAATATATATCAAATTATATATTTAGAATATGCTGCCTAATTCTATAATACAGAAAAATGATTTCATTTTGTTACATAATTTTTGTTCAATTTTCATTTGTTTATCGTTGGTTTGTTCGTTTGCCATTGTTGAGAAATAAACAAAATTAACTCTTTTATTTAGAACTTAAAAATAAAAACTTTGACTTATTATTTTTACAAATAATTATTAATTATAAAAGATACAAATATGCAATAATGTATTATAGCTTATTATAACATATGTTTGGTTGTTTGCCGTTTCAACAAAAATAGTATTATTGTTTTAAACACAAAAAATGTACATGCTTTCGACTTAAAACTAATTCGTTTTATTACAAATATGTTATTTTTTATGCATAAACTTTGACTTCTTTAATATTGCCACAGTCTTAAGAATATTTTAATGTTGCTTTAAAAAATATTCATGTTTAACTAGTTTTTACTCATTTTCTTTCTTGTTGCATTTTAATTCAATTAATAAAAAATAATAATACAAAATTTAATAAAAGTAAACAAATACTAAATAAAGATCATGTTTTAAATTAAAAATATGTTTCTTATACTCTTATAGAGTTTATTTGCTTAAATTAGTTTTTTTTTATTATTTTATTAATTTTATATGAATATTGTCATGGTTACTCTCATTTTGTTATACCGAACATTCGATCGTGATTGTCGATTATACATACTTTTCTATTTGCATTGAAACGCTTTTCATTCTAAATATGCATGCAGTTACACATCCTTTCCGCAGGTCCCTCAACCCATTTCCTTAAACATTTTGAATACTTTCCATTTTTTTATCAAATTTCCCTTGCTTTTAACTTTTTGCCTATCTATTTATTGCAAAAGCTTCTATTTCTAATACTTAAAAAGTCCTTAGCTTTAGAAAAGCCACATAGCTTTCAAGCTGCATATTTTTTGTAATTATGTATAAACGAACCTACTAGCAATGAACATCATACAAATTTATATACAACTCAAAAGCTCTATTACTAACATAAAGCTATGATCAAACTAGAGCTTTAAAGCCTGTTAAGGCACAAAAATCTATTTGGATGATACAATAATGTGAAAGCTGTGAAAGCTATGCACTCTCACTTTCAACTCCAAAGCTTTTCTCCTCGGGCTCTCTAATAGAAAAAGCCCCGAAACTAACAGGCCCCCTAACAATTCATATAATTGTGATCGTCACCATTAGCTCCAGCATCAACCTGATCTTCTGATTTGGCTTTATCATTCTGTTCCTCCTTTGCTGGTTCCAAGTTAGATGCCACATTTTGATAAACCTCAGCCTGGATCTCTAAGCTACCCACCTGAGGTATGGCCACTTGTTTTGGTTTAAAGGACGAACATTTTCCATTCGTTTTGGTCAGCTTGCCATAAATAATATTTGACCTTTCATTCAGTTTTATGGGTTGCAGAGTTACTCCATTTTGATAGTTGTGTTCCTGTTCCTGCTTAGCCTCCATAATTGTATTTAAATAATTATTACACGATGATGATGAGGATAAATTCTGACTACTATAGACGGGAATATTTGAGGGGAACATTTGATAATGTTCTGAACTTGTGGGGCTGGTGGGAGTGTTGAGTTTTGTGCACGATGACATTGGCGAGGGGAAGACAATTTGATGCCTTTCATCACCGGGTGTGGAGTTGGGGGTATATACTGGCCTGGGAGTGGGTGGTACCAAATAATTATCCATGCCAGGCGAGGCTAGACGACAACCAAATCTACGCTCATCATGATCTGAGTGGGTACCAGAATCTCCCAGTGATGTGCCACTACAATTGCTGCCCGTACTCAAGCGTCCCGAACTGGATGATGAGGAGACCGATTGTAGGCTCAAAGAGCTAATGGGCCTGGCAGATGATTTGAAACTCGATGAAGTGGTAATCGATGACTTGGTCTCATCCAAAACACTATCGACACAGGAAGATTTGTCATGATGCAAATTCGAGGTGGACTTGTGACGTGAGAAGAGTTTCTTGATTTTTTCAAATGGTGTCTCACGTTTCAAGTGGTGGCGTATTTGATCCTGTATACGTTCATATTCCCTTCTCAATTGATCAATCTGATCCTGTTTCTCGCGGAAACTTTGTTGCACATCATTGCGGTGTTTCCATTTCTCCACCAAAACCTCAACCTCGCGTATGGACAAGACATTATTTTTAAAGTCATGCATGATTTCTGCCAATTCATCATCAACATTTGCCCTGGCCGATGAGGAAGCATCCGACACCGATCTCTTTAGAGTGCCATAGGTGGGTTGATGAGCCAAACGGGTTGAGGAGCCCATGCGATTTAAACTTTGTCTGGATTGATTTAAGAACTCCTCCTCTACTGGGCGATTTGAGGGTTGGAATAAATAATTACCATCATCCGTGTTGGTGGGCGAAGTAGGTAGTGAGGCGTGCTGCTGAACTGGGGGAACTGGTACATTGGAAGGTTGCAGCACATAATCATTATTAGCTGCGGTGCTGGTACAATTTTCCAATAGCTGGGAACATTCTTGGCTAAATTTGTCAGTTTGATAAATGGGAGCATCGGTAACATCTTTGGAGGCTGCTTTATTTTGTTCCTTCGAGGCATAATATGGTGGCTCGCAAATATTCAATTCATTGGAGGTAATCTCAGGTGTGGTTACCACTTTATTGGTATCGAAATTTTTGCACACATCAGCCGAGGATCCCTGCAAATTGTCTTCTTCGGTTTCCACACTAATGTAATTGAGATTTGATATGGCCATGGTCTCCTTTTCTTGCTTTGGTTTAGTTTCAGGGCTGTTTTCACGGTCCGAACCACTGGACATTTCCATATATTCAGCCTGTTGATCAGCTGGTAGATCACGAACTTTCGGAGATTTGGGTGATTTTGGTTGTTTGGTCTTTGGTGAAGTGGGATGAGACTTAACAGCCTCAATCACTACTTTGGTGTTGCCGCCAGCTGTCTTACCACCACAGGCTGTGGCGTTTTGATTACTCTTATTGTCATTACTCAAACCCTTGAAGTAATGATACATTGTGGTCAATTCATGGAATTCCGAAAAGCTCATAATATTCCTAGCCAGTTTGTGGTGTCCTTCCATATCAGCTAATTCTGCTGGAGTTTTACCAGCACAGTTCCTAATGCCACAGGCGGTATCACCTCCCGGACATTCCATCAATTGCATACACAAACGATTAAGACCCCAACGAGCAGCAAAATGTAGTAGAGTGGGATATTCTTCGGGACTAGTTTCACGCATTGTAAGGAAATGTGATTGCTTCTCATAGGGTCCATTGAGCAAATGGAAATTGGGTGGCATATTTTTCTGGAAACTTTGTAACAAATGCATATCCAATTCATCTTTTTCGGTGGGTCCAATACCCAAGGCATGACACATAAATTCAATGGGTGAATCTTCGGTGCGCAACAGTTGTTCCAACTCCCGCAAACGTGATTCACATTTAATGGGTCGAGCTCCAAGACTTTTGTGATTCTTTTCGATACGTACCTCAACCATTGTGGAAATTTCCATGCAGGATTCTGTGGGCGAGAGAGAGGGAGAGAAAATTATTTATTAGCTGCGATTTTTCAAAAGCGAGTATTTGTGGATTTTTTCATAACAATTCTTATCGAAATGTATATTAAAAAACTTATAGTAAAAAATTATCCTATTTATCCAAATAACATGGACAAAAAAATTGATTTTAATAATTGGTTATCCGTCGCTAAATAATTTATCCGTGCTATCTGAATGACACGGATAACGTATTCAAGTTTTCTAAAAATGTAAATAAAGTTCCGCAAATTGAATAATTTATCTGAGTTACTAAAATTACGTGTATAATGTGCTATCCGAGTTATCCGAATATCATTCTAAACAATTCAAATAAATATCCGTGACTTCAAAAAAATCTTGGAGCTATAAAAATGACGTGGAAAATTTATCCGATTTAAAAATTTATCCGAAGTTATGATGTGGATAAATGATCTAAGTTATTAACTAGAATAAAGTATTCGCTTGTAACATATACCGGGTAGTATCCTAATTCTCTAAAAAAGTTGATAAATATCCCTTATTTGAATAGAAATAATGTGGATAAATTATACATGACATACATTAATTATCGGTCGTATCTAAATCACTCTGAAGGATTATCCGGGACATTCAAATTAATAAGTCGAGTTATCAACCAATTCATATTAATTATCCACTTTATCCAAAAATAGTAAGAATGTACTGTTCGAGCTGTCCAAACAACTCTTTTTCATTATCCAAACTGTGTCAATTTATTACAGGAATCATTATAAGAACAAAATGTAATTATCCAATGTACCCTAATTACTTTAAAATATTATCCGAACCATTAAAGCAACGAAAATTAATTATACGCGATATATAAATTACTTTCAAAAATTATCCGAGGTATCCAAGCAACATAATCTAATTATTCAAGTTATTCCCCAATTCACATTAATTATCTATGTTATCCAAATAGAGTATATTCTTTATCCGAGACTCTTTTTCATTATCCATATTATCCAAACAGTGTAAAATGATTATAAGAATCATTTTAACAATAAAAATGCAATTATCCGAAGTAACTTAAAGGCTTTGAAATATTGTCGGAGCCACCCAAACAATGTAAAATAATTGTCCGCGTTATCTACACCACATTGAAATATTATATTCTTTATATATTTTCCATTTTCCGCATTATCCAAAGAGTGTAAATTTATTATAAGAACTAATTTAACAACAAATCCCAATCATCCAAGGTACTCTAATTACTTTGACATATTATCCGAGCCATTATAGAAACGAAAGATAAGTATCCGCATTATCTAAATCACTTTGAAATATTATCCGGAGCAGCTAAGCAACATTAATTAATTATTCAAGTTATCCAAACAACTCTTTTTCCATTATCCAAACAGTGTCAAGTTAATATAGGAATCATTTTAACCAAATAATTCAATCATCCGAGGTACTCTGCTGACTTTGAAATATCATCCAAGCCATCAAAGTAACGTAAATTAATTATCCGCGTTATCTAAATCACTTTGAAATATTATCCGGAATATACAAGCAACATAAATTAATTATTCGAGTTATCCACAAACTATTATCTATTATCCACGTTATGAAAATAGTGCAAATTTATTACTAAAATCATTTTAACAACAAAATTCAATTATCCGAGGTATCGTAATCACTATGAAATATTATCCGAGCTAACCAAGCAACGTAAAATTATTATACGCGTTATCCACACACCAATATTATTTATCCGCAATCACTTTGAAATGTTATCCGAGCTATCCAAGCAACGTAAAATTATTATACGCGTTATCCACACACCAATATTATTATCCGAACATCATAAATTATTTATCCACATTATATGAACTCATAATTAAGATTATCCCCATTATATTTTCTATTATCCATGTTATGAAAATAGTGTAAATTTATTACTAAAATCATTTTAACAACAAAATTCAATTATCCGAGGTACTGTAATGACTTTGAAATATTATCCGAGCTATCTAAGCAACGTAAAATTATTATTCGCGTTATCCACACACCAATATTATTTATCCCAACATCATAAATTATTTATCCACATTATATGAGCTCATAATTAAGATTATCCACTTTTTTGTTTTTCCTTATTAAGGCGAAGGTAATTTTTAGAGTGATATTTGAATTAATTCTCTTTCGAGTTGAGCTATTTTGACCTAAGAGGTACATTGAAAAATTAGGAATCCACCGAAGCCCCACACATTCAACCACTATGCTACTTTTTACGGGTGGTTAGACCGATCATCAGGCATATTGAATGGTGTTTTTAGTGGGTGGACGAAGGCTAAGCATGGAAACTAGCATTTATATCACAAATCATTCGAAATTTGTATATTCGAATTATTTTATTTAAATGTTAGTCATTTAATTCCAAACCTTTCCTATAGTCCGACTTGGCTGGTAACCCTATTTTTCAATGCTTTATTACAAATACTAAGGCAGCTTTTTTCCACCTTTTTATTTTATTTGTTCTTCTCTATCAGAAGATTTTAATCGTCAATGTTTGTCATCGGAATTATCCACATTATCCAGATATCATCAATTATTTATTCAACAAAAAACATTGTTCCACAACATCCCATACGGGACAAGGGAGACTTCTCAATTATTTATTCACATTGTCTAAATATCATGGTTATAATTATCCACATTATCCGAGTACACTAAATTTAATCGTATTATATTTTTTACTCAAAATTATCTTCAAATCAAAATTTGATTTTCAATTCATCCAATCATCTCTTACCTGGTATAGCAAACTGCACGGTATAGGGATTGCGACACTTGAAATTACGTATTTCAATTAATTCCCCTGATTTTTCCACAACAATTTTCAACACATCATCCTTTTCCAGACCCTCATTTAACATGGCCACTACCTTATTTTGGCCAATTTTGACTTTTTTGGGTAAAATTGTGAAACCATCTGAACAGGAAGAAATGCTGCGTGATATGCTGGAACCGGAATCATGACAAACCGGACGTTGACACAAAGCACGACCCAAAATATCCGTGGCAATACCCAAAATGTTACTTATTTGGGCTTGGTCATTGTCGCGTATGACACAACGGCGCCATCTTAAGTAATTGGGAAGGGCTAAAACAAAAGAAATACAATAAATTTCTTTCCATTTTCCCAATTTCTTTTTAAAGTGAAACTTACCCGATTTATGTATCTCCTTGACTTTTTCTTCGGTAACATCCAATAGAATACCCAAGACTTTTTCAACTCTGATAATGCTCAAAAGCTGGGACATTAACAGGGAATGGGATAGAGCCAATAGAGCCGGACACAAAATAATAATTTGTAAGGCAGTATTTTGATATTTATAAGCAATTTCTTCACTAAAGGGACCATCTTCGATTTTGATGTGCAAAAAGCTAAAAAAAGAAACAAAATTGTTTAAATATTTTTTTGTTAAGATTGTAAACAAAAATTGAAACTCACTTAAAAGGTTTGCGTCCACGTTGTTTGGTAATTTTATCGAAATGATTTTTCAAGAAATTCGCTCTCAATATTGCTCTTTCACTGTGCTTGGCTGTTACAATCAGAATATCGTCCATGTTGTAGGCTGATGAACCACTAGAGCTGCCGCTCATGCTGCTGTTCATTGTTCCACAGTTGTCTGTAAAATAAAAACATAATTTTTACTAAAGAATATCCAAAGTCATCGTCACCGATGAAAAACTTCTGCATTTGCAGAGGTAAATTTAGAAAAAAAAGAAGAATAAAATAAATATCAAGGAAAGCAGCAGAAGCACCAGCAGTAGAAATGAGAAGGAAAACAAATTGAGACAATATCGAAAAACAAAAGACCTACAACAAAGTAAATTTTGTTTCACTGATAACAAGGCCGATTGAACGAACAACTCTATAAGACGTCCCTACCAAAAATACTGTGCCCTATTACATGCGGTTTTATGCGCTATTCCCTTTTACCGGCGTCTGCTGATGGTAGGGTCTGACGAATTTGACTGCATATCATTGATGTATGTGTGTGTGTTTGCATGGATATTTGTTGTTTGTGTATTTACATAGGATTTCTTTTATGGCCAGCCAGGCATGTTTAATGGGTGGGGTACTTGGGAACCAAAATAAAAAACAGAAATGCAGAAGCGATTAAAGGCAAACATTTGTGTCACCATCGATTTCGACAATCGTCCACCGACGAAAACAAATCGACACTTTGTATTTGTTTTGATGGTGATTTGTAAAGCATTCAATGGCCATGTTTCATGGGTGTTGATGATATTGTTAGCGCAATGAAACACGGACACGTAAATTTTCAATGAATTCTTTATTAGAACTAAAAATATGAAAACAAAAGTAAATCCAAATAAGCTGAGGTGGGAGATTACATAAAAATAATACCGTTACTTGAGTAGTTAAGTTATCTCAATATTTAACACAGACTGAATTTGAGTTGAAACCAAAATAGAATGGTACAAAAGAGAAATAGCAATACCTTACATACTCCACCTCAACGAAAATTCATATAAACAAAAATCATTTACAAAAACAAAAATTAAGTAAATCACATAGATAATGATGTTTAATTTTAGGCAAAGATTTTGTCAAAATATCAGCTACATTTTCGTTTGTAGAAACATACGTTATAAACATTTCTTTTAATTTAATTTTCTCTTTAATATAATGGAATCTAATATCAATGTGCTTGCTTCGCTTCAGAGTCATCTGGTTGGTTGATAGAAATTGCGCTCCAACATTATCGCATCTAATTTCGGTAGGCATCTGAACAAGGTAACCAAACCCCATCTCCTTCAATATACTTCTGTGGAATGCAATCTCCTTGGCACCTTGACATAACGCAATGTATTCAGCCTCCATAGAGCTCAAGGCCACCACATGCTGCTTCTTGGACTCCCAACTAATAGGACCTCCTGCGAAAAATAAGAAGAAACCACTAAAAGATTTCCGATCAATTGGATTTGACCCCCAATCGGCATCGGTGAAACATAACAAGTCATCTTTCTTTTTAAATGATATTACCAACTTCGGATAACTATTTAAATATCGCAGCACATGTCTTGCAGCTTTATGATGTTCCTTATGTGGATGAGCGTTGAACTGAGATAATCTGGAAACAGTGTGTGCAATGTCCGGGCGAGAAATTGTGGCTAAGTACATAAGGCTCCCAATGAGTGATTGATACAATTTTACATCTTCTCCTTCACAATTTTCATCATCACAATTTGTTAGCACTGTTCCCGACGGCAGAGGTGTTGCTGAAGACTTACAGTTTTGCATATTCCACTCTTCCAAAAGTTCCTTGACAAACATGTTTTGATGTATGCTTATAACACCTCTGTCACCATCTCTTTCCACTTCAAGACCAAGAAAATTATTGACTGGTCCTTTATCTACTGCTTCAATATGCCCATTTAGCATTTTTACGATATTGTTCAGTACGTCACTCCTATTACAAACGATCAGCATATCATCGACATAAATTGCAATAATGCTCAGCTCTTCCTTGTTACTGCTGACGTAGACGCACGTATCCGTTAAGCATTGTTGGAATCCGATAGTATTTAAAATTTCGTTTATTTTTACATTCCAATCTTTTCCAGCTTGTTTCAGCCCATACAATGATTTTCTCAATTTACATACTTTTCCTTTATTTTCTAGATCCTCAAACATTTTGGGTTGGTGCATATAAATTTCTTCCTTTAAAATTCCATTAAGATAAGCTGATTTGACATCTATGTGGTTTACCAAAAACTTAAATTTTGATGCAATAGCCAATATTAAACGAATTGTACTGTGTCTTACAACAGGCGCAAACGTATCAGAATAGTCCTCATTAGCCTTCTGAAAACAGCCAAGGGCAACCAATCTCGCTTTATATTTATTTATTTTACCACCAGCATCTCTCTTTGTGGTAAAAACCCATTTATTTCCAATTACGTTTTTATTTGCTGGTTTATCCACCAACTCCCACGTACAATTCTTCAATAAAATATCGTATTCCGTTTTCATTGCCATTTTCCATTTATCCGCGTCTGGCCTATTCATTGCTTCTTTTACAGTTTTGGGATCACATTCAATTTCACACAATTCATTAAGAACTTCGGGAGTAGACTCTCTCAAAAAATATTTGCTAGCTCTTCGCACATTAGCATCATCATTATTTCTTTTTACCCGTGGTCTTCCTACAGTACCTGTTCTTAATATACGCGGCCTTCCCCTCTTCCTCTTCTCTCCAGCCACGCCGTCATTGTCACTCATTTCTTCAAATATTTGCACATCAGATTCATAAATCGATAAGTTGGGATTTGTTGATGGTAGCGTTGGTGGAGGTAGTGGGGGTAACAGTTCTGCGGGCTCCCATTCATGTATTACGATGTCACTATTAGTGTTGTTGCTGACACTAGGTGTTGTTGTTGCTGGTGCATATGACTGCATATTGTCACTGCTCTTTTGTTCTCTTTGAGTGATTAACCAATCAACACTATTCTCTTCAGCACAATTATCATCAGTTACGTTGGAGAACATATTCTCGAAAAATACAACGTCTCTTGATATCACTATCGTTCTCTTTATTTTGTTGTACAGCCGATAACCTTTTGTTGTTGTTGAATAGCCGACAAATGTCAAAACATCACCTTTTGGCTCCAATTTATTTCTTCCAGGCTTTTTATTCAAAACAACTGCATTACAACCAAATACCTTAAAATGGGAAACCGATGGTTTATGACCGTACCATTTTTCAAATGGTGTACTATTTTTTAACAACTTTGTGGGCGAACGGTTTCTTATATAAACGGAGGTGTTGACAGCTTCTGTCCAGAGATTTCTTGGAGTATTTGATTCGGCAATCATACATCTCGCCATTTCCATTAACGTCCTGTTAGCTCTTTCAGCTATACCATTCTGCTGAGGTGTATAGATGGTCGTAGTCTGATGTATGATTCCACGTCTCTTTAAAAAATTATGGAACTCAATAGACAAATATTCGGAACCGTTGTCACTCCTTAAAATTTTTAATTTTTTACCAGTCTGATTTCCGGCCATATTCAAAAAGTCTTTAAAAACATTTAACACATCAGACTTTTGTCTCAAAAAATAAACATAAATAAAACGCGAGAAGTCATCAATAAATGTTACGAAATATAACGAACCGCTTTGTGATGCAACACGCATAGGACCACACACGTCGCTATGTACAACTTCTAATTGTTTTTTCGTACATATTTCATTTATTGATCTGAACGGAACAGATTTTATTTTACATTGACTACAAATCACACACATATTTTCCGCGTTTGAAGAGATTTTGTTTACATTGATACCGCGAACCATTTCGTTATTTACAAGTTTTTCAATGTCTTTATAATTTAGGTGTCCGTACCGTTTATGCCATAAAATTAAATCCGAGTCGTCAACATTTAGCATCGCGAAATCACGTTTACTTTCAAAATATGTTTTGAATATTCCATTTTCTAGTCTTGCTTCAAATATCATTTCTTTTGATGGTTTATTTACGAATGCTTTATCTTTTGTAAATCGCACTGAATTACCATTCTTAATTATTTTGCTCACCGACAAAAAATTTGATTTTAATCCCGGCACAAAAAATACGTCACATAGTGTAATGTCAGCATACTCTGATTTTACAGTTACATTACCTATGCCTTTCGTACTAACACTCTCTCCGGATGCTAAAAATATTTGTTGTTGGTGATCTCTCAGGGAGGTAAATAGATTTTTGTTTCGACATATGTGAGAGGATGCTCCGCTGTCCAAAATCCACATGTTATCATTCATTTCTTTTGGATCTTGATTCGCACATAAAACAACGGGATTTTGATTAGAATCTCTGCATTCAGATTTTATATGCCCACGTCTTCCACATGCATAACATTTAATATTTCTATCCCTTTTACGCTCACCATATTTTTGATTTTGCCTCTTGCCCTTTACTTCTCCTCTATTCTTAACCACCAACACGTGTTCTGCTGTAGAATTCTGCCTCTCACCTCTACGATTGTACTCCTCTAAAATCTTGACCTTCAATTGTTCCAACGATGGTAGTTTATCTCTACTTTCCATAGCCACGACGAAGCTCTCAAAACTATCAGGCAAACTACATAGGAGAATAAGGCTTATGAAATCATCGGACATGGAATTGTCAATTTCTTTTAGGGACTCAACACAACCAGAAAATTCATTAATTTGTTCGGAGTAGGGTGTACCATCCTGTATTTTGAAGCGTACTAACTTTTTAAACAAATGCACCTTCCGAGCTGGTGTTTTTGACATGTAAACACTGCTTAATTTTTCCCAAGCTCCCATTGCTGTCTTGCAATGCTTGATATGAATCAACTCGGAGGGCTTCATACTCAATGTAATAGTTGCAAGGGCTTTTTCATCTATTGCCTTAAAACGTGCCTTGTCTTCTTGTGAAGCTGTTGACGGACATAAATTTTCACAAACTGACCAGTAATCCATTGTTACCAGGAGACTCTTCATCTGTATGCTCCAACTCGAATAGTTGTCTCCGCTTAATTTATCAATTGGCATGGAACCTAACATTTTTAATATTTAATAAATTACGCAGTCCGATAATATTCTTTCGACGAACGAAAATGTTCAACCTGTTGACGAACAAACGGTAATTCCTTTTTTATTTTCTATTCAAAGCGCGGAATATACTTTCGACAAACGAAAAACACAATTTTTGACGAACAAAAATTTAAATTGAACAGTTTAATTTTTGACACACAAAACACATAAGATTGTTCAACACGAGGTTATGATTATTTTCTTTTACTTATGGCACTGGGCCCATAACCTTTGTTAGCGCAATGAAACACGGACACGTAAATTTTCAATGAATTCTTTATTAGAACTAAAAATATGAAAACAAAAGTAAATCCAAATAAGCTGAGGTGGGAGATTACATAAAAATAATACCGTTACTTGAGTAGTTAAGTTATCTCAATATTTAACACAGACTGAATTTGAGTTGAAACCAAAATAGAATGGTACAAAAGAGAAATAGCAATACCTTACAGATATTTGACTGTAACAATAAATGTGTTGAAAATTGTCCTCTAAGTGTTAGAGTGGAAGTTTTTTAGTTGTTGTGTTGGTTCTTCGTTAAAGATAAACAATGTTTTGAGCGGCTACTGATAAGCACTGTGTTTGAAATCACAAAAAATAACAAGGAGTATATTCAGAAAAGAAAGGAGATACCAAAAATTGCAGTACATATTTTTCCACAATCAACTTTGGTGGGAGGAAGAATATTTTGTAGGAGTTCCATAGAGTTGGATGGTTGTTTGGCGTTTAAGAGGAGGGTATATAAATTCGGGGGTTATAGGGGTTTTATATGGGCAATTTTAATACTTTATACAGGTTTTAAAACTGTGAATAGTGGAATTGGCGCCCGAAGTAGGGTCGAAAAACCGAAGGTCCCTATATTTATGGAAGTTCTTACGCTTTTCTACTCCCTGAGAAAACAGAATGACAAACTAGAAGTCAATATAAATATATTGTAAAAGTCTTAAGACTTCAAACACTGGGATTGGCGCCCGAGGTAGGGTCGAAAAACCGAAGGTCCCTATATTTATGGAAGTTCTTACGTTTTTCTACTCCCTGAGAAAACAGAATGACATACTAGAAGTCAATATAAATATATTGTGAAAGTCTTTAGACTTCAAATGCTGGGATTGGCGCCCGAGGTAGGGTCATAAAACCGAAGGTCCGTATTTGTATGGAAATTCTTTCATTTCCTACTCCCTGAGAAAACAGAATGTCAAACTATCGCTAATCGATAAGTCTTTACCACTTATTAGCTTTTTACTGAGCAAATGTCATCACCTCAACGGAAAATTTCCCTTCGTCTGCGTCCCTGAAATTGCAACATATTTTATTTGGCGCCCAACAGAAGGTCGTAAAATTAAAAATAAATTCCAATGTTTGGATTTTAACACTTTGAATTGTATGTTAAATTTTCCAGATTTATTATTTGATTTTTCGGCGCCCAACGTGGGGTCGTAGCCTGCAACCATTAACCATGCAACCATTATCGTTTGGAAATAATCGAAGTATAAGTTTTTGCCACGGATGAGAAAACCGAACTTCGAAAACCTAAAAAACACTTGCAAACATTTATATGAGGGCTATAGAAGGTATCAAGAAGACGTCTAAAAGTCTTTATAACACTTTCTAACTTTTTTGGCTTTTTGATCTACTGGCCTGCCATTACCGCAACTGCAAATTTCCTACCGTCTAGGAGCCTAAAATTGTCGCACACTGTTTTGACCACCAACATAAGGCCATAAAAATTAAGAACAAATTCCTAATATTGAAATTTCTTGGCGCCCAACATGTCATTGCCTGCAATAATGAATTTATGGCGTACCAAAAACTGGCGTCAACCTCAAATACTTCGATGAATTTTGTAATAATATTTAAATTTGTATATTTGGTTGGTAGGTTCATATCTACACTAGACCATTTTCCTTGCGGCAATTGTCGGTGAAAGAAGGTGTTGAGAGGCAAAGGGTTACCATATGCCTCACCTCTCTCTCTTTCAAACTGACAAGTGTCGCATGGACTAGGAGCCAACCGTTCAGTTAACTATATTTTGTTCCTAAAATTTTGATATTCGTTTAGGATTAGATTGAAAGTGTTCAATGTGCCTTCATAAAGGTTTGGATCCCTATTAAAAGTATTTATGGTGGGGACTAGAAGTCTCCATTCGTCATGTTCAAGTCCTCAATATCACATGACCCTCGTTATTATCCCGGCATCCTATTAATTGTATTTTTATACCCTCCACCATAGGATGGGGGTATATTAAGTTTGTCACTACGTTTGTAACTACTCGAAATAATCATTGTAGACCCCACAAAGTATATATATTCTTGATCAGCGTGCAATTCTACATCGATATAGCCATGTCCGTCCGTCTGTCCGTCTGTGGAAATCACTCTAGCGTCCGAACGGATTGACGTAGGTTGATGAAATTTTGGGAAAATATATTATATTTACGTAGGACTTTTGGTATTGAAAGCGGGCTATGTAGGTCCACGCTTTCGTATAGCCCCCATACAAAATGACGCGTGACGCGTCGTCGTTTTAAGGAATTTTTAAGATATTTGGCCCATTTGACCACCGAATTGGATGTAATTTGGTACTTTGTGTCTCCAGAGGCCAAAAAATATTCCTACCAAAGTTGGGTTATATAGGTCCACGTTTTGGTATAGCCCCCATATAAGGATCCATATAAAGTACGCGTCATTTTAATATATTTTGAATGTATTAGACCCATTTGACCACAGAATTGGTTGTAATTTGGTATTTTGTGTCTTCAGAGGCCAGAAAATATTCCTACCAAAGTTGGGTTATATAGGTCCAAGTTTTGGTATAGCCCCCATATAAGACCCCTTGTAAAGTACGCGTCATTTTAATAGATTTTGAATGTATTAGAACCATTTGACCAAAGAATCGGTTGTAACTTTGTATTTTGTGTTTCCAAAGGCTAAGAAACATTTCTACCATAAAATGTTTATATAGGTCCACGTGTTGATATAGCCCCCATAATACAATATCTCCCGATTTTCGATATTTTGAACGATTTAGCCTCATTATCACACCGATATGGCTGAAATTTGGTATTTAGTCTTCTTTAGGCGTATAAAACTTTCCCCCAGAAATTTGTAGGTATAGGTCCACGCCATCATATAGCCCCCATAGAACGGTACCTTCCGAATTTCGGTATTTTGAAGGTTGTGGCCACATTAATCCACCGAAATGGCTGAAATTTGTGGTGGAGGGTATAAAAAGTTCGGCCCGGCCGAACTTAACGCTTTTCTTACTTGTTTTTATATAATAATGAAGAGACATGTCTGCCTACAACTCCATTCAATGGTTTGTTTTAATTTTTTCGCTGGTTTATGGAGGCAATTTTAAGAGTTGTTTTTCATGCTCGTTTGTCATGAAAGCACATCTCAAAATGCCAACATTCTTCTCGTATCTTGTTCTGGAATATTATTTTATGATGGCTGGGGAGTGAGTAGTGAAATGTTATTTTTTTGTGTCTGTTGTTGCAAAAATATTTTTAGGACTATTTTTATATAGAATTCTTTTTTTTTTTGCATTCTTAGTTAACTACAGCCAGCACATGTTGAATATTTTGCCAGACAGGATTATTGTGCCAGACATATGACAAACAAACGGGATTTCTATAATGCGAAATGGGTTGTTTTATTTTCATATTGAAAATTGGGGTAGACAAATTGCAGCAGTGTCATACTGAAGGGAATTCAGTTTTTTCTGCCATGTGGAAAATGTTTAAAATATAAAACTTGGTTCTTTATATCAAGGGTTCAACGTTGGGCGCCACTAGGTGCGAAAAAGAAACAAATTGTAGTCAACATCAGTTAACATATTGAAAAAATAGTTACAAATATCAATATATTTTTCCAACAAGCGACTAGGTTTGATGTCCTGAGTTGTCTTAACGTATTAAATAGTTATGGTTTATATGTATTTAATAAATCTATTTTTTACCCCACTAGACAAATAGTGCATTACTAAAGTCTAAATATTTTTTCCTATATCAAAGAATTCTAACATTAGGCGCCATTTATTAGAAAAATGTGGCAATACTGGACAAATACATATATTCAACGACATATTTTTTCAGTTTGAAAAAGTCTTTATAAAAATAGTTACGACCTACCGTTGGGCGCCACAAGTTTAATCATTTTATAAGTGCCTTATTATAGGGTAATTTTATAAAATAATAATTATAACCATAAAAACGAAGATTTATACTCTAAAATGCTTGAATTTTTATTATCAAAAAGTATTTTATTTGCTATTATTTTTGCGCCATAAATATCACCCTGGAAATCCTCCAGTGGTGACCATATTGTCCTAACTTTTTTACGATCCAAGAACTTACAACATTTATAACAAAATGAAAAAAAAAACAAAAATCAAATAAAATAAACACAGACTTTTAACAATAAATTACCTTAGATTACACTAAAAGAATAAAAACACAAAACAAAACCACCCACACTATTCAGTGACATCTGGATAACAACACAAAAAATATCAGCAGCAGCACTTTAATTCAATATTCAAACAACGTCCACTCTCTAACCATCACCACCCAAACGGCCGGCCGATAATGTTAATAAATTGTCTCACATAAATCCTTTTTAGTACCAACATGCGGCACTAGCTTTAGCTAAATGATGAGAAAACGTTTATAAAACACTTAGTGTCGGTCGGCCGGCGTAAAATGAAAATAGTTTAAATAAATAACATAAATTTAGTCACGTTCTGAAAACAGACAACAACACACACACAAAAAATAATATCTAGAAAAATGTTCCGCATGAGCTTTGATGTTTTGGAAAAATTTAGTCACAAACATTTGTTTTTTTGTTTTTCTTTTACTTTTTCAAGGGACAATCTGTTGCACAAAAATTTGTTTTTATTTTATTTATTTTTTGCTTTTTGTTAATTTGTTTGCATTTTTCACTTTTGTATTTTGCCTCCTTTATTTTTTGATTTAATGTTTTGTTTCTGTTTTGGTTTTCTTGATGTTATCGGCAAGCGTGGCATTCAAATACTGCACTCACTGGGCTCTTCCCTACTTTAAGAGGCAAATTTTGAACTTTTGTGACACCCACCATAAGTTGCAACTGTGTGTTGTGGCAGTAACAGCATGAACGGAACCATCACAACAAAAAACTGAATGAAAACAGAAAAACAAAAAACAACAGCAAAAGCAAGGGATGCATCTACAACATCGGTAGCAGTTGCTTGAGATTTATCCCAGAGACAAATGCTAAATAAAATGAGACAATATTGACTTTTGCCTGTGCACAGTGGCAACCATTGGAAGTGGTTCAAACAAAAAAATCGGACACCAGGTTGGGCGCCATTTTCATGTCTGTTTACGTGTCTGTTTTTGCATTCTTCTTGTCAAAATGAGAGTCCCTTATTTTTAAATGGTGATTAAACCTCTCAGCATAATTTTAACATTTCACCATTTCAAATTTCTTTACGAGTGACCGATCGAAAATGTATCCCAGAAAAAAAGTTACATAAAAGCCTTTAGTCGAAACTTTATAACATATTTTTAAAAATCCACGCCTTTAGTGGAGACTTTAAAAAATATTTTTAAAAATCCACGCCTTTAGTGGAGACTTTAAAAAATATTTTTAAAAATCCACGCCTTTAGTGGAGACTTTAAAAAATATTTTTAAAAATCCACGCCTTTAGTGGAGACTTTAAAAAATATTTTTAAAAATCCACGCCTTTAGTGGAGACTTTAAAAAATATTTTTTTAAAAATCCACGCCTTTAGTGGAGACTTTAAAAAATATTTTTTTAAAAATCCACGCCTTTAGTGGAGACTTTAAAAAATATTTTTAAAAATCCACGCCTTTAGTGGAGACTTTAAAAAATATTTTTAAAAATCCACGCCTTTAGTGGAGACTTTAAAAAATATTTTTAAAAATCCACGCCTTTAGTGGAGACTTTAAAAAATATTTTTTTAAAAATCCACGCCTTTAGTGGAGACTTTAAAAAATATTTTTTTAAAAATCCACGCCTTTAGTGAAGACTTTAAAAAAATATTTTTTTAAAAATCCACGCCTTTAGTGAAGACTTTAAAAAATATTTTTTTAAAAATCCACGCCTTTAGTGGAGACTTTAAAAAATATTTTTTTAAAAATCCACGCCTTAAGTGGAGACTTTAAAAAATATTTTTAAAAATCCACGCCTTTAGTTGAGACTTTAAAAAATATTTTTAAAAATGCCACGCCTTTAGTGGAGACTTTAAAAAATATTTTTAAAAATCCACGCCTTTAGTGGAGACTTTAAAAAATATTTTTAAAAATCCACGCCTTTAGTTGAGACTTTAAAAAATATTTTTAAAAATCCACGCCTTTAGTTGAGACTTTAAAACATATTTTTAAAAATCCCACGCCTTTAGTGGAGACTTTAAAAAATATTTTTAAAAATCCACGCCTTTAGTGGAGACTTTAAAAAATATTTTTAAAAATCCACGCCTTTAGTGGAGACTTTAAAAAATATTTTTAAAAATCCACGACCTTAGTCCAGACTTTAAAAAATAATTTTAAAAATCCACGCCTTTAAAAAAATATTTAAAAAAATCCATGCCGTTAGTCGAGACTTTAGTAAACATTGTTGTTAACAAAGGACGTTATTCCCAAACGTGTCCCTTGTCAGGAAAAGTCGAATTTTCGAATTTTCCATAAATAACATTTGACTTATCGGTTAATTGAAAGTCTAACCTCACCCTAATGTTGAATACAGTGACTGAAGCTTTATAATTTAAGGGGAGCAGACTTCAACGCTGGCCCCGGTGGATCTATTTTAACCAAGGTAAGACTTCGTACTGGACTCTCACCAACTTCTTCAATCTGCTTTTTTCCCATTTTCCATTTCTTTACCCACTGTGTTGCTGTTCCATTTGTTGTGACACTTTGTTTGTATTACGTGCGCTGACTGTCTCTGTTATCTTTGCCACTGGTGTTGTTTTTATTCAACTTATAGAAGGAGCTGCTGCTTGGTGCTGTTTACTCTTTATGAGAAAGAGTAGAATGTTTATCTGTGTGCGTTTTTCCTTCCTGTTTAGGAAATTTGCAGTTTGACGATTTCCCCCTACGACAAGTGGAGTCCTCGGGATGAAAATAAAAACAAAACTTGTCTGTTTTCGAGCTCCAGCCAACAACATCAAAACATAAATCATAAATATGAAAAAAAAAAACAAAAATCGCTTTGTTTTTGCCATCTCCTTTTTAATGCAATGTAATTATAAACATTTAAGTACAAGAATGTTTTTCATTTTCCCTTTGTAAGTTTTACAAGCTATTGGACTTGTCAAAGAATTTCGAAGTAAGACCACCATGGATCCTCATTGTTTAATTGGGCCATATTAAACTTATTGGAATTTATTGAAAATTATTTATGTTTTTTCTACGGAATTTCATTTTACTTATTGAGCTTTCTTATAATGTTTTTTTTTTCTTTTACCCCTCTTATGTGATTAACATTTTAAATGGTTTTTGGTGACTCAAATTAAAATGACATATTTCATTTACAATTCACAGACAATTCAAGTGACATCTCAGACAATGCATAAAAGCCCAACGAAGACGAAGACCGTCAGACATACAAACACAGGGAAATTGAAATTTAATTTTGCACAAGGAATGGCAAAATTGCAACCAAAACGCTTTCTGGGGAGGAGGCAGATCTTTTGTAACATCAACATCTGTTAAGTGTTTCATGGTGTAGGCATTTAAACAATGGTTAAATACAATGAAAAGGAACAAAGTGGTGGTTGTTGAAAGAAACAACACTTTTAACAAACAAACGTTTTCATTTTGTTTTTGTTAAATGTGTTGTTTTTCATTTAAATATGTTGATTTAAATTTAACTAAATTACTTTGCTCTCTATCTCGTGATGTTACTTTTTTAATAGTTTTTTTTTTCATTTCATTGATTTGTAGCTGTCAATTAGCCAATTTTACCATTTGTTAAACACTTTCGCAATGCTAGTTTTTTCTTCCTTTCTTTCAAAATTGACAAAAGAATTTGAAAAATTTCAACAATTTGCACAAAAATCAAAACCGTGTTGTAGCACTTTACCTCTTTGCTGCATATCAATGTACTCCCCACCTTGATCAGCATCATCACCATCATCATTATCTATTGTCCGATTGAACACTGTACAATTTCGTAATAAACGAAATTTTGGTTTACGAAATGACATTTTCTTGTTTTGTTTTTCTGTTTATTTTGTTCTATTCAAACTAAGAAAATATTTCACAAAAGAAAAATTTTGTAGTGACATTCGAAATTGTTGCGTCTCGTTTCGTTGTGAAAAAAATCAAATTCTTCGTTCGCTTTAAATGCTAAATTATAACTGAATATCTAAAAATCTTTTTATTTTCCGCATACATGAATACAATTTGTTGTTGTCGCTGTTGTTTGTGTCTCTCTCTTTAATTTGATTATGATTTGTTGGCTGACTTTAATTAGAGTCTTAATTCTCAAATGTGAATAAATTTTATTGCTTTGCTCTGCAGCACACATAATGTTTACTTTGGATTTGGTTTGCTGCCTAGCTGACTGGCATGATGAAATGGACAGGCTAATGGTTTGGTTATGATTTTAGTTCTTCTCTCATTTTCTTTTTTTACAATTGTTAATTAGCAATATTAATTTAATTGTAAATGGTAATAAAAGCTAGTTTTTTCTGTAGTTCTAATGGGTTGTTATAAACAAATGTTTTTGTATAAATTAGAGATGAAATACTAGTTGAGTAGTAAATTATTAGAAATAAAGAAAATGTTTAAAAAATCGTATAGTAACGAGTATGCAGTCACATGAGCATTTTTTTTTTTTACAAAATAAGAAGTAACGTGCTACGCGAACGCCATCTGTACGTAATGTTGGAGACTACACATTTTGTCAGCTCCGTATAATTTCATCGTTTTTGTAGCATGTCATTAGGCGGTTTTGATATCATAATTTCATAATATTTTTGCACTACAATTTTTTACTAATTTCTAAATTTTGTGAATCGGTGATCTACACCACTTTTTCGTCCAAAGCCTATAAATCGAAATCAGCTCTGGTTTGTGGAATAAATCGAAAAATCTGCAGTTTCGTGATCGACTGTGGATATTTTTAATAAGTCAGTAGTCACACGGACAGGAAAGAGTTTTTACTCCACGCTCTCACCCAAAAACTCAATTTTCGTTACCGCAAACTTTGCGCGTGTCACTACTGACTAACGAATTTTCATAGGACTCCAAACTATGATACCCTCTTGTTGACTACAATGTAAATAGACATAAAAACGCTAAAATCGGTTACGAAGCCAATTATAGTGGGATTTAAGTTGGCAGAAAAAAATCGAACTTGATGAAATTCGATTATGTATCCCTATTAGAGATGTGAAAAAATGATTATACGAATGAAAAACGGAGTCCCTGTTTTTGAATAGGAAGGCTGCTCGACTTTCTGGCAAGAGTGCATCGATCAAATTAAATCTTTGTATGTCGATAAAGGATCATCCTATAGCACTTTAAAAAACTGGTTTAATGAACTCAATCGTGACCGACACTCGCTGAAAAACGAAGTTCGTGAAGGTCGTCCAAAAACGGGTGCAGTGCCACAAAAAATTATATGCCGTGAGATAAACGCATCCTTGGGCACCAGCAAATATTTGCTATTGCATGAACACTTGGCAGCAAAAATCGGGTTTTCTCCAGCACAAATTGACAATCCCTCAAAAAGGGCTCTTGTCGATTCGTACAAATAAATTGTGATAGCGGTGCTTCAAACGACGTTTATAAGATCGTCACAGACGATGAATCTTGGATCTATGCATATGAGCCCGAAACAAAACAGCAATCGACTGTGTGGGTCTTTGAAGGCGAGCCAATCCAACTAGAGTTGTTCATGGAAGAAGCACTTCGAAGCAACTATTTGCCGATTTCTTCGGCAAAACCGCCTATATAGCTTGAGCAACGCAGGACGGTTAAATCTGAGTGGTACACTACAATTTGTTTACCTGAAGTCTCCTGAACACTTAAAAAAACGATCAAGAGAACCATTTTTTGGGGGTGTCTCAATCGGAGCGGGAAAAGTGTTTCAACAATGGGTTTGAGCGCATGAAAAAGGGTATAAACCATGCTGGAGACTACTTAAAAAATAAAACTATTTTTGATGGTAAATATTCGCGTACCCTCGTACTAATGCCAAGGTTTCTCCTTTTAAAATTGTGCGTATCCTTCAATAAATATTTGGTTCTAAAAACTTCTTGTAAATTGTAGTTCTCCACCCCTGTTGAGACACTTAAACCATCCATCGGTATTGGGTTGTTGCCTGCAGAAGAAGCTTACTTAAAGAGTATACTTCTAGGCGCCAACATGACTAGCGAATATTTAAACTGTAGTTAATAACAGACTACCGCCATAAAAAATGCTTATTACATTCGGAGGGTCAACAATCATTATTAATTAAATTAAATGAAATTACATTATCGATCATGTAATGAGCAACGTCTTAAATTTGTAATAAAAAACCGATAATAATAAAGGTTTAAAAATTGAATATTGGGATTCTATATGTATTATATTTTACCATAGTCCACAACCTAACCGGTCTTCTTGATTATTTGGTACCACAATTTGAATTATGTTAAGCACTGTTGGACTGACTTTGCAAGGACACTTTTCGCAAATACATGGATATTTTGTTGTTGTTTGATGCTCATTGAATGGTGGTATTACAAAATGTGTCCATCAATAATTTAAAGCTCAAAAAGTCTTTTTTTAATATCGGTCACTTTTGTTGAAATGTCCCCAACCCATCCCATATTGGGTTGGGGACATTTCATTTCGTCATTACAATTAAAATCCAAAAATTGGAAAAATTTCCAACCTAATTGGCATCATTAACCCTAATAGAAGGCAGATATTCCCTGAAGAATAATATGGTGGCTATTCCCCTCCATTACCCCCAATAGAAGGAAGATATTCGCAGAAGAATAACAAATTAGCTATTTCACATAAAGATGTTTGTAGATGGAGAGGCAGAAAGGTCTACGACCATGATTCCGATGTGGTTGAGCCCTAACCCACATATAATACCCTCCCCACATTGTGGTGTAGCGTATAAACATTCTCTTCGACCTCTTGTACAGTAGTTACTATATGTCCTCTTCAATTTAAAATGAAGAAATATAAAAATCAAAAAATCGTAATAACTCAATAGGCCCCCAGAAGTTTTTAGAAAATATTAATTTCTCGTCCACGTTTGGCTCTAACGCCATCTATGCTTCAATTTTAAGATTGTTAGTTCGCTTTAAGGCGTCAACATTCGCTTTAAGGCGTCAACATTCGCTTTAAGGCGTCAACATTACTATCGAATTTTTAAATTTTACACAAAAAAAAAAAAACTTTTCCGATAAACAGCTTTATCAAAATTTGTATTTTGTAACTAACTAAAATGAAACTAAGTTTTTAAATAACTACGTTAAAAAACAGCACGTAAAAAACTGAACATGTTTGGGGAAATGTTTGATAAACACGTTTGTCAATATGACAATTGGTTCATCGGCAAAAAATCAATCAAAATTTAGTTGACTATTTGAATTTGTTTATCAAATCGTTGTCCATTTTTTCTGTGTAGTAAAATGTTGACTACCGGTTTTTTCTGCGCTAAAATCTTAATCCATACTTTAAGTCATCAACATTACTAGCGAATATTTAAATTGTAGTAAAATGCGGAATACCGCTTTTTCTGAGCTAAAATCTTTTGACTTCAAAGAGATCATAGAATGCCGTGACAGTGGAATCTAGATTTTCTATTTTTGACTAGAAATGTTCATTTATGTAATTAATTAATTATTTTTCTATTATTTATATTACTTTATGTATGTGCAGTCCCGTTTTTTTAATATAAGTAAAAACATTAAAAATAATGTGATATAACTAACGTAAGTTAAAACAAGTGTAATACTCAACAGAAAAAAGTCTAATAAGAATCCTCATTTTATTTTGTTACTAGAATTTCACCAATAAAAATAACACTCTTGAGAAAGTCGGAATAAAACCAACGAAACGTCGAGTGAAAATGAAATAATACTTAGTTTTTTTATTTTCATTAAAAAAACCTGACCAAAAAGCCCAACAACAACACAATTCAGTATAAAAAGCATGAATTATTGGTCACACCAGAAAGTAGATATGCAAAATCGTCTTTAAGTCCTGCTGATATCTTAGGAATAATACATTGTTTAATAAAATAACACTGTGCAACATTTGTAAGGTGATCTTGTGCTAACAATTCGAACTGAGGATGTTTTGAAAGTACAGAACCAAACGACAAGAAACCCTAGTGGGGTTTTTTTTGTGTGAGATCCAGATCGGATATTATGGCCCCATCTAAACATGGTTAAATATTGAGTTTTTAAAGAAATTCGGGGCTATAACTCTGAAACCAATGCGAATCTTCTTCTAACTTCTGAAGCAAATTTGTAGACAAGGACAAGAATAAAATATTTGGAGAAATAATGAACTCGAAAAACTACATTTATTGCCTGAAATTTCAAAAAATTGCTCAAATCCCGCAATTTTTATACATTTCGCACCGTATCTCCAAAACCGTTTTTCTGAATATTTTCTTTTGGAATGTAATACACAACTCTTCAGAACATGTCATTGTTGTAAAATGCCTCTATGCCGTTGTTTTCAGTACATTTTTCAACGACGATTTAATAAAAATGTCAATAATGTAGTGAAATCCGAAATGCGAGAATGAACTGTTGGTGTGAACTGTGTTTGAAATACGTGTTGTAAAAGATATGATGCAAAATACTGCTGAAACAACATGAAGTAAGCATTTTAGAGTTTCAGAATGTTCTAAAGAATTGTTGAGAACTTTATTTGGAAGATTTTTGCGAAAGGTTACTTGGTTCAACTCCCAATAGCTTAGCCGATACTGACCAGAAGTTCAGCAACTATGTAAAATTTTCTATATTTTATAAATTTTGAGGCCCTAGATGGAGTTTTTCTTATGTGTTATAAGTTCTACTAGTTTAGGGCTACAATTTCGCTAAAGACAGCAAGGCCAAATTCCTATTCGTTTCTGAGATAAAGACCTGATAAATGCAAAAAAGTGTAGATTTAGCCCGGTTTAGATGAGGCCATAAAATCCGAACTGGATCTGACAGGACAAAACCCTACTAGGGTGTTTGTAGTCTAAATATGTACTTTCAAAAAATGCATACTAGAAGTTGTTTGCATTTTCAGTGTTGCATAGTGTAATTCTTGTAAAGAAATCATCTACGAAATGTGAACTCCATTTGGAATATAAGGCAGAAATCTATCAGTGCCCATTTTTTTCTTGCATATTTTGTTGTCATATTGGAAAAACTCTTGTAAGAAATAAACTTATGTTAGAAATATTTTGGCACATTGGTCTTCCCAATTTCAATTCTAATTTAGAATAATTTTAAATTAGTATACAATGTGAAATCTGTATGAATGTGTTTAACTCTGATATATGGAACCAATTTTTATATAATATAAATTCATATAAGAAATACACGCATATATGACAGACTACATTGATTTTTTTTTCGGACGTTCTTATATTGTTCGTCCATTGTATTTGAAATGATAAAAATGTTCCCTTGTCCCTTCTGTTATGTTTGTGGGGAAATAAGTACATATCTATGTATTCAATCAAATCAATAATAAAACAATAACAGTAGACTTAATGACTCTATTTTTCACAAAGAAATGTCCGAAGAATATTCTATCACTTTATTCTCACTGTCAATTTACTATAAATCAATCTAAATATGCGGGACAGAGATTTGTTTGCAAAGACAAGATGCAAGTGCCTCATTTTTTATTGTAACAAAAAAAATTAAGAAAAAGAAGCAGGGCTCAGTGGACCCCTAGCTTTTGAAAACGTATACATATGTACATACATACAAGTCATTTGTTGCTAAGGCTTCTTCAGCAGCTCAGTATTAATTGTTGACAAAAAAAGATGATAAATGGACACAAAATAAACTAATAAGAAGAAAACAAATTCTTCCCCTCTCATATAAAAGTATGACTTAATTAAAAACCCTTGAAAATGATGGCAAAGAAAACGGAATTAATTCTTCTAAAAAAATTGCTTATTTTTTAACAAATCATGTTTTAAGAACGATGACCTACAAACAAAATTAGCTTAGCAATGGAAAAATTTTAGCTTAGCTAAAATACTTTTTTTTGTAATTTATTTAAATTTATGTTCATAGATCAACATAATTTTCACGCATTCACACATCATCTGTTTTCGCTGTGTTGTGGTGTTTTATGTCAGATGCTAAGTGCTGTGGTTACTAGTTGTCCAGCTGCCATGCTGTATAGTTTATTCTCAGGGTTTTAAAACAATTTAATAATTTAATATACACATAATACTTGAGTGTGGCCGGATTAGGGTCATTGTTGTTTAAGAGGGAATAATTTAATAATGGAAAAAATCTTAATAAATATGAAAACGAAAAAATAAACTAAATATTTGTCACATGTGGTTTCAATTTTTAAACTTTGAACATGTGTAGATGTAGAGCCACAAAAAACCTTGGGAAATACATAGACTGGATAAATTATTTATATTGGGCAACAATTTTATAAAAAAAATGACGAGTTTCTAAGGTTACGAAAACTTCTAACTCTTTGAACTATTTATTTTAAAAGAAGTAGTTCAGGACCTTGAATTATAAAAAAATATTAAAATAACTGTATTTATTAGATTTTGATTTATAAAAATATCGAAGTCGAATTAAAATATTGATCTAAAATCTCCATGCAAATATCATTTCTGTCTCTCTCTCTGTCTTAGCCACCATATGCATTCGATTTCCTTTTGTCCTCATTTATCCGACAAACTGCAGACCAAAGGAAAACAAATGAAATGCTAACAAGTTTCAAACCAAATGTAAACATAAATATTATGTCAAAAAAGCCAAAACTGCATAAATTTTCCCTGGAAATAACTTCATTAACAATGAGGGGAGAAAAACAAGACAAAAGTGATTTTAGCAAAATTTATGATATTTTTAAAGTAGGCAACAGAGAAACATAAAAGCCACACACACCGTCGACAAACAACAACTACTACGTGTGCTACTCCTCTACCAACAATGACAATGTGTAAATTTATGAAGACATTTATTAGACAACCAGACACATTTTTAAAATGCAGCGGCAGCAGTTTTGAGTGAAAGGAGATGCATCTATTCAAACAAACAAAGAAGAAAATCCCGCACACATTCCCAGTACTATATGTTTAACAAATTTGCTGTGGAATAAATTGTCCAAAAAATGAAAATTCTAACAAGCTTTAAAAACCAACAACACCAAAAACTTCATCACATAAAACGAATTTTTATCACCTGATTTAGTTGAAATAAGACACGATTACCTACATAAATTCTTGTTAAATTTTTATGTTCCCCTTTTTTGTTTGCTGCTGAATTAAAGTTTTTTGGAAATTATTTTTAGAAAATCATATCATGCATGTTTAAAGGCTACAACACCATATCTACGACACAATGTTATTTGGGTGTCATAAATTAATCTTTCATTTGATGCGGAAAATATTTTGTCACTTTCACAGGCATTTATGGGTTGTTCCTGTCATTCTTCCAACGCTGCCATGGGTATGTGTGTGGGCATAGCTCAAGGGTTTCAATTTTCCCTTCAATCAAAAAATGCAACAAAGAAAAAAAAAACGAAAGTGTTGTTTCATTATTTTTTCATATTTGTTTTATGTGAACATTAATTTTAGTATTCGGGAGATGTGCTGTTGTTGTCATTCAATCATTGATGCATAAAAATGAATAATTGTCACTTCCTGCCGTTGCGTTGTTTTTGTGTTTGGGGGCATAGATTGTACGTGAGCGCTTTATATTTATTTCACATTTGGAAAAACAATATATTTTTTTGACAAAAATATTTAAAAATTTTTTAATAAAGAAATTTAAATGAATGGTGAGCGCTTTATATTTATTTCACATTTGGAAAAACAATATATTTTTTTGACAAAAATTGTTAAAATTTTTTTAACGAAGAAATTTAAATGAATGTTGATGCCGACACTATTGCATCCGTAATGAAAATAAAAATCTACATTATATATAAAATGTGTTATTTATACAAAAGATTAACGTATTGAATGACTTAATGACTTATCACAATCGACGTTATTTTTTTTATTTTTTGTAGCATATCCTTAGGCTTTGTTTTCAGTGAGCAAAAGTTTCTAAAACAATGATGAACACCATATCTTTTTTGCACTCAGTTAAATTGAATGTGGGAGAGAAAATAGGTTCTGTGAGAGCACGTGAGGTCCACTTTGCTTATAAAATTTAGTCAACTTCAACCACTGTTTTCTTAGTACTTTTGGAAATGTTTTACCCATAACGATCATAATTTATTGAATATATGTATGTATGTAACTTATACGAATAACGGTATATATCCTGTTCAGGTCTTTGACCCAAAATCAAAAATGAAAAAATCTTTATTTTTTTAAATTGTTCGCTTTTTACAGCTAATGCGTGAACGTAAAAGCGCTCAGTAATTTTTCAGTGACAGAACTATGAGAAAATGCAAAAAATCCCACAAAAATATTTGAAAAAGCTTAGTTGTATGTCAATTTTGGCTACCATTTTTGTACCTTTACAAAGTCACAATAAATTAGCTAAACCATCAAACCTCGATGTACAATATTTCAAAGTACGATACCGCTGAAATTCAATACACATTGTCTTTTGTCAAACTTTTCCCATATTATGTTCTGAGAATTTTTTCTTGATGTTCTATACCACACACTATTGTTATTGCACACATATTTAAATATTTTCCGAAAATTTACTGACTTGTTAAAACTACCTGAATATGTGCTGTTGTTGTTCTTTGTTTTCATATGTGGCTTAACTCTGTGTGGGGTCAAGGACGACTCGAAAGAGTCCTTAAAAACATGTGTTCTTATATTTTTGAAGAAGGAAGAAAAACAAAACACTTGAAAATCGTAATAGAGTACTTCGAAAGAAAATAACATATGGAACCACAAAAGGTATGCTTACATTCACCAAGAAATCTACACTAATTGAGTTGTCTATTTCTAAACTATGAACGTACGTATTGAAGAGAAACTACACTTGACATCAGTTATGATGACGTTATGAAGAGAATATAAGAAAGACTCTATTAAGACAATGAAGTAAGGTCCTGATCTTTATTGGACGCCATCTAGGCTAAGGTAGTGTTTTAAAAAGTTTCTTTATATTGCAGAGGTGGAATAGGACAGAAATGAGGTTTCGTTTAATTTATCCAGAACCCACGTTGGGCGCCACATACTCAATACAAATTTGGTCATTGAAATTTTTACTCATTTTTTTTTTTGCAAATTTGATGAAACACCTTTTGTGGTTTTTAAACGTTGTAAAACTTATTGTTTAGAATTAATTATAATTACACGTTGGGCGCCGTTGGCACTAAGCTAGAGATTATGTGAAGAGGCTTTCTTTAGATTAGATCGATTTTTTACAGATATCAAACATTGAGCCCCGTCAATATTCTTGCAATTCAAAATATATTTACTCAAGACCAATGTTGAGCGCCATTTGGACAATGCTATGAGATTATGCAATTCCGATTTCTTTAAATTCGGACAATGAAGGAAGGTCCTGATCATCTTTGAGCGCCATATAGACTACGATATCAAAGGTTTCTTTATATTGTAGAGGTGGAATAAGACAGAAAAGAGGTTTCGTTTAATTTATCCAGGACCCACGTTGGGCGCCACATACTCAATACCAATTTGGCCATTGAAATATGTATTCACTGATAGTTTTTTTTTTTTTTTTTTTTTTGAAAATTTGATTAAATTCTATAAAAGTACTTTTGGGGTTTTTAAACGTTATTGAACTTATTACTGAGAATTAATTATGATACACGTTGGACGCCGTTCGCACTAAGTATGAGATTATGAAACGAGGATTTCTTTAGATTAGATAGGTTTTTACAGAAACCAAACATTGAGCCCCGTCAATAGTCTTGCAATTCAAAATATATTTATTCAAGACCCACGTTGGGCGCCATTTGGACTATGATTCGAAATTATGCAATTTGGATTTCTTTAGATTATGCTACGAGATTATGCGGCGAGGTTTTCTTTAGATTAGATAGGTTTTTTTTACAGAGATCAAACATTGAGCCCCTGTGGACGCCGTTCGCACTAAGCTATGAGATTATGAAACGAGGATTTCTTTAGATTAGATAGGTTTTTACAGAAATCAAACATTGAGCCCCGTCAATAGTCTTGCAATTCAAAATTTATTTACCCCAGACCCACGTTGGGCGCCATTTGGACAATGCTACGAGATTATACAACTACGATTTCTTTAAATTCGTTCAATTTTTGTTAGAGTGATCATACATTGAGCTTCCTTAATGTTTTGTAATTCAGAACATATGTATTCAGGACCCAGGTTGGGCGCCATTTATTATTTACTAGAATTAAATGTTATTAGTGTCTTTATTTTCATTCATTTGTCAACTATATCAAATTTTCCCTATTATTTGCAAAGATTTTTTTCCTTTTTAGATGTTTTTCTTAAGACCCAAAATTGGGTGCCATTTAACAAGCATGTAACCCCACTTTGAGAGCCATTTGTACTAATTACACAATTAACTGAAATTGTTTATTTTTAACATTTCAATTTTATACTATATCAATAGCTCCTTAAATTTTTTTAGGGATTCCAAGTTGGGCGCCATTTTAACTTAATATTAAAACTATCCAATTATGTGTTTCAATTATTTTTTTAAATGGTTTCAAATCCTTCGCCCTCAATTTCGAATTTATAATTGAGCAAACAAGTGAAACAAATTCCCAATCATGTATTTCTCAGATTGAATGCTTAAATTTTTGGTTTGGTTTGGTTTTGGCAACGGGTTTCGATGATGGTTACGTAGCTCATCAAACATATTGGATGTTGGATGGATTCTCGAAGCTCATTGTGATAAATATCACTATGTACATTTCAAAATTTAAATATCTTCAAAGTTTAAAAATTTTTTATCTTTTAAATGTTTTAATAATAAACTGTTTATTGTTTAAATTTATTATTCAGACCCTAAGTTGGGCGCCAATTGAACGCAATTTATTCCTTAGACACATTTTATTGAAATTTTACTATTTTTAGTGTTTAAACTTTCATATATTCCCCCAATGACTTCCGATTTCTTACGCTATGGAAATTGTATTGTTGAGATTCCATGTTTGGGCGCCATTTAACAAAAATTTCCTATATGACCTCAAGTTGATAGTCTATTGTACCTAATAGTAAAATTTACTTTTTTACTATTTAAATTTGTATATATTTTACAATGACCTCATTTGTTCTCTGCTTTTAAAAATTTTTGTTGAGACCCTTGATTGGGCGCCATTTCACAAATGTTGTTCTTATGTCTCTGAACTTGCATACATTGCTTGCTAAAGTCCCTCAAAGGCATATAAATAATAGTTCGGTTTTACACGTTACATATACACAATTTATATTTAATATAACGTTTTTAGTTATTTTTTAATAATTTCAGTTTTTGTAAAATTTATTTTCAAGTTGGAAATTTAACTGTCAAATTATTTATATTAGGCTTCTAATGTCAATTTTGTATAAAAATTTTTACTTATCAATTATTAAAATCATTTTTATTTGGTAGTACAACATTTCTTTCGCATACTTAAAATTATTCATAAGTTTTTTATAGTTTCCTCAAACAAATATGCAATACACCATTATTTAAATTAGGCCTTTCATTAGGCACCGCAAATATACATTTTTATGAACAACTCTGTATTTATCAAATATTATTTTTTTATCATATAACATTTTTTTTTTTTGCTACATATTCCATATTCAAAATTAATCAAGCGTTTTTTATAACTTCCCCTAACAAAAATGCAACAGGCCATTAAGAAAATTCACGGAATCTTTCAATTTAAATAAAAAAATAATTTCAAATACAATTCAAAGATATCATGCATATCTTTAACACCCTCCAAAAATAAAGTTGCGAAAGTTCTAATAGAATTCCATGGAATTTGTTCAAAAACAACAACACATGAACACTTAGAATTAACAACAAAATGCCTAATGAAATGTGAAGTAAAATAAAGGAAGATTTTTATAAGAAATATAAAATGGGCAGAAATAAATTAAATATTTTTTTATGACTTCTTCAAATAATGTAAAAGAAAACAAAAGGAAAATTAGAACAACAACTCAACACCATCAAAGGTTTACAAACAGCAAGTGCTGTTTTATTAACATTACATACACCATGATAATTATTATTACAATAAAGCAGATATTCATCATCTAAACGCATGCAGCATCCATTATCACAAAAACTTAGTTTGCTACATCATCATCTTCATTAAAGATTCATTGCGTATTTTCATGTTTTTGTAACAAAACCTAAATGTTAGATTTATTATTATAATTGGTCCACTATAAACGAGGTGGTGTTGTTGTTGTAATTTTTTGTTTATAAAAATGCCACAAGTCTAAGCAACACAAAAAATACTGCTATGGCCCTCATAAGTTCATAAAGCATAACTCTACTTCATAAAAATTCATCATCTGTATCTCTGCCCATACCCCAGAACATACCTCATTCCTATGACTTATGGAAATATGTTCTATATTAAACACGAAAGAAAGAAATACAAAAAACAAACAACGCATAAATAAAAAACCGCCTTCGCAGGCAGGGTAGGGTTGTGGCAAAAAAAAAAAAAATTGTAAACATTTCAACTATGGAATGTTGTACATGTCATAAGCTTTGTAATTATGATTTCAATAAAAAAAACCGGGGTATACAGATCATGATTATGAAGTTAATGGTGATGCTACTGATGTTTGCTACTACAACTCACTTGTTGTGACTATGATGGCTAGTTGTTTTTTTTTTTTTTTTTTTGCTTGAATGTATTTGTTCAGTTAAATGTTTATAAAGTTGTGGTTTTGTGTTTGTATTACAACTGCAAGCAACAAAAACAAGAAAAAATGTTACATTTTGTAAATAAGTTATTTCCTGTTTTATTTAACAACAACAAAAAATAGAAGTTTACATACATTTTGTGTGTTATTTAATTTGCTGATGATCAAACGTGTGTGTGTGACTTTATGCGGGGAAGTTATAGGCTTTTGGGATTATGGGGAGAAAACGACATGTAGACAATGGGAACATACTTTTACAAAAGGGGTTACTAAAGTGGTGATGTTAACGATGGGTTAATATATTCGTCAAAGAAAATACAAGAAAAATACAAAAAATAATATATTTTAGTTTATTTTTACAATGTTAATGTTTTCAGCCCTACGTTGGACGCCAATTAAATTGCTACTCCAATATTACTGAATTTTTTCAAATATATATTAGGTCGCAGCATCTTGATTAAATTTCATTTCGAAAACTAGGAATAAAGATATTTTTAGTGAGTTACCAGCTACCAAAAATTGGACACCATTTGTAAACATATTAAATAATTTCATTTTATTAATGTAATATAGTTGCCAGATCTTTGGAAAGTTGGCCGCCAATTAAAACACGAATGACCACATAACCTCAGAAATTCGCAGGACGTCAGTTAAATTACTATTCCTTTATTAATTAAATACCTTTTCTTAAATACATTTGTCAGTTATGAAGTTTGATTTCGAAAGTGAATAAATTTTCAATAAACGACCAGATTTCTAAGTTGAAACCACATGTTGGGCACCATTTATACTTTACTAGCAAAATACCCGCTACTTCGTATGCGGAAAGGATATAAAAACAAATAAACAAAATATAATATGGAAATGACAAACACTGAAAATTTTCTTGCACTAATACCAATTTTAATCAATATTTATTTTTATTATCAGCCGTATCTCACTCTTACACATTAGAAGCGAGATTAACGTTGCAGACCAATACTCACCCTAACTCCAAAAAATGCAGATTCCAACACTGTCCCTATACCCAAAAACAAAGTGAGTAGCATTAAGTACTTTTCGTATACTTATGGTACGTATTTCGACGACATATTTCAACTATACACTGACATTAATACAAAATAATTACAGTAATCGTAATTTCAAATCTCAAGATTCCAGCTGTATCATTTCGTACTCTTCGTACCCATAAGTAATATTTTCCAAAACTACCTTAATCCTTCACTTTAACAGCAATTTTAATTAAAAATTTCAGGATTCCAGCTCTATCTAACGGATAGAACTAACTTCAAATTGTTCCAAATTTAGAACAATTCAGAACTTTCGTACCCGTAAATACGAATTTTGAAAACTTCCTTAATGCAACAGGGCTATAATAATCATAATTTCATATTGCAGGATTCCACCGCAATCCGTTCACCTAGATCCAAATTTTATTAAATTTAGTATCATTTAGTACTTTTCGTACCTATAAGTATGATTTTTCAAAACTACCGGAATCCTACTCTTCGACAGGATTCCAGCTCCAGCAATTCATCCAAATCCAAATTGCACAAAATTTAGTACCATTCAGTACTTTTCGTACCCATAGGTACGAATTTCCGATACTACCTGAATCCTACACTTATACAGTAATATTAATTCCAAATTTCAGGATTCCAGCTCTATCCGTTCACCCAAATCCATATTGTACCATATTTAGGAACATTTAGAACTTCTCGTATCCATACGTACGACTTTTCCTCAATCCTTCACTACAACAGTAATCTTAATTCCTAATTCCAACTCTACCCGTTTACTAAAATCCAAATTGTACCAAATTTAGCGCTTTCCGTACCCATAAGCACGAATTTCCAAATCTACCTCAATTCTACAGTAGTAGTACTGCTCGTACTCAAAAATACGAACTTCCAAAACCATTTCCTTATTTCAACGCCACTTCCCAACCTTGATTCCCATACCAAATTTGAAGATTGTAGCTATATCCGTTTAAAATTTACAATTAGTACCAAATTTAGAAACTTTTAGTACTTTTCGTACACTTATCGGTCGAATTTCAAGAAACCCTTTGGCACATCTCTATAACTCTACATCAGTGACCCTTCGTTTAAAAGTTCAGAATTTAGCACCCTTTAGTACTTTTCGTACCTTTCTAGAACGAATTTGCAAAAACCCTTTTACACAAAAACAAATTGTACCAAATTCTGAACCATTTAGTACTTTTCATAGTACGTATTTCCAAAGTCATCCATCTGCATATATTAACCCCACACACAAACAGTGGCTCTAAGAACAAATTGTAGAATTCCAGCTCAAATTTAGAACGATTTAGTACTTTCCGTATATTTACGGTATACACGTATTTCTTAAACCACCTCCATATACCAACGCTACACACCAACACTCTCCCTGACTCCAATAACAAATTGAGTGTCATTTCGTAATTTTCGTATACATATGGTACGTATTTCGACAACTACATATATCAAACCTACACTGACATTAATACCAAATAATAACAGTAATATCAATTTCCGTTCGTCCAATAAAAAAATTTACCAAACTTAGTACCATTAGGTATTCTTCGTACCCTTCACTTCAACAGTAACCGTAATTCCAAATAACAGGAATCCAGCGCTGTCCGTGCACTCAAATCCAAATTGTACCATTTAGTACCATTTGGTACATATCGTACCCATAAGTACGAATTTCAAAAACTACCTCATCTCCAAATTGTACCAAAGGTAGTACCACTTAGTACTTTTCGTACACATAACTACGAATTTCCAAAACTACCTCAGTCCTACACTCCAACAGTAATCCTAATTTCAAATTTCAGGACTCAAGCGCTATCCGTCGCCCAAATCCAAATTGTATCACATTTAGTATCATTTAGTACTTTTCATATCCATAAGTATGAAATTCCAAAACTATCTTAGTCTTACACTCCAATAGTAATATCAATTTCCAATTTCAGGATTCCAGCTCTATCCGTCCACCCAAATCCAAATTGTACTAAATTTAGTATAATTTAGTACTTTCGTACTATGATTTTCCAAAACCCCTTTGTTATATTTTTCTTACTCTTCATCCGTGACCCTCAGTCCAAATTTGAGGAATCAAGCTCTGTCCGTTCACCCAAATCCAAACTGTACTAAATTTAGTACTATTTAGTACTTTTGGTACCCATAAGTATGAATTTCCACAACTTCCACAATCCTAAACTCCACCAGTAATTTCAATTCCACATTTCGAGATTCCAGCTCTATCCGTTCACCCAAATCCCCATTGTACAAAATTTAGTACTTTTCATACACATAAGTACGAAATTCCAAAACTTTCCCAATCCTATACTCCAACAGTAATCTCAATTCCAAATTTCAGGATTCCAGCTCTGTCCGTTCACCGAAATCCTTTTTGTACCAAATTTAGTACCATTTAGTACTTTTCGTACAAATAAGTACGAATTTCCAAAACCTCCCCCATATCTCAATCCTACATTTCAACAGTAATCTTAATTCCAAATTTCAGGTTTCCAGCTCTGTACGTTCACCCAAATTCAAACTGTACTAAATTTAGTAGCATTTAGTACTTTTCGTACCCATAAGTATGAACTTTCAAAACTACCTCAATCCTACACTCCACCAGTAATCTTAATTCTAAATTTCGAGGTTCCAGCTCTATACGTTCACCCAAATCCCTATCGTACCAAATTTAGTACCATTTAGTACTTTTCGTACAAATAAGTACGAATTTCCAAAACCTCCCCCATATCTCAATCCTACATTTAAACAGTAATCTTAATTCCAAATTACAGGTTTCCAGGTCTGTACGTTCACCCAAATCCAAATTGTACTAAATTTAGTACCATTTTGTACTTTTCTTACACATGATTACGAATTTTCCAAACCATTTCCTTTTAGAAGCACCACTTCCCAACCTTGATTTCCATACCAAATTCCATGATTCTAGCTATATCCGTTCAAAATATATAATTGGTACTAAATTTTGTAAATTTTAGTACTTTTCGTACACTTAGAGCTCGAATTTCCAAAAACCCTTTAGTACATCTTTCTAACTCTCCATCAGTTACCCTCATTCCAGATTTCAGAGTTCTAGCTCTTCCCGTTTGCCTAATACAAAGGGTACCATATTTGGTACCTTTTAGTACTTTTCGTACCCTTCTAGGTCGAATTTCCAAAAACCCAGCCTTATCTCACCCCTACACACCAACAGCAACCTACAGTAAAAATTTCAACTTTCTAGCTTCAGCCGTTTCGTCTGGGCGATGATATGTCAGTCACTCACTCACTCACTCATCACTAAGCTCTTTTATATATATAGATACCCAATTGTGTAAAATTTAGTGTTATAACTTCCCTTTTGGAATTTTACTGCCGACGTACCAAGTTGGGCGTCATTTAAAAAAAATACCCTATATGGCCCCACATTGAGAGCCTATTGTTGTAATAACAAGTAAAAAAGTATCAGTCGGATTTGCAGACAGAGATATACCCTCAGCCCGGTCAAGAGATATCGTGCATAGCATTTTAGTGGCATTTTTTTAAAGTTGTGGACAGTGTTGCCTATCTCCGAACTGAAACTAAGTTTGGACAAAATATAACGAAGGCCAAAATTTGGACCAAATCGTTTGATCAGTTCGTGCTCTCCAGCCACTACAGATGCGGCCATATGGATTTTTACACCCTCGGGTTGTTTTCCCAAGAAGTATGGATTTGCCCTTGAAAAAACTTTTACTGTCGTAATGGAGGTAGCGAATGCAAGTTGCTTCAATAAAAATCGAAGTGATTCGAGACCAGGTCTTAAAGTGAATTTATCCGAAATTTTGTGTGGGAGGTACCCGAAGGAGTGCACAAATACAGTCCATATTCAAACCTGATCTATATCTGGTAGATATATTAGGATGTGTAGAGTATGGACCAAATCAGTTACTCCCTTCAAGAGTTACCGTGCGCACAATTTTTCCGAACATTTTTTAACTTTTGTGGGGGAGGTACCTGAAGGAGTGGGCCGATATGGCTTTTCTTCGAACTTAAACTAAGTTTGAACAAAATATTACGAAGGCCAAATTTTGGAGCGAATCGGCAGATCCGTTCGAGAATTATCTTGCGATCCAACCACTACACACGGTATCACAGGGGCTTTTTGCAACTTTCCGGCTATTTTCTCAGCGATTGGAGAACAGGTCCTAAACCGAACTTCTCCGAAATTTTGTGTGAGAGGTTCCCGAAGGAGTGGACCGATTGGGTCCATATTAGAACCTCGTCTAAGTAGAAATTTTACGATATACACAGTATGGAACAAATAGGTTATTACCTTCAAGAGTTATCGTGCGCACAAATTTTCCGAACATTTTCGAACTTTTGTGGGGGAGGTACCAGAAGGAGTGGACCGATATAACCCATCTACAAACTTAAACTAAGTTTGGACAAAATATTAAGAAAGCCAAATTTTGGACCGAATCGGTTGATCCGTTCGAGAGTTATCGTACGCTCCAGCCAGACAGACAAACGGACGGACATGGCTAAATCAACTCCAAATTGTCTGAAACGGATTTCGTCCAAACATACTTGGGGTCTAAAACCATTTTTTCGATGAGGCACATTTTGTCCGTATGAAAGTGTATATACCCTCGTTAGCATAAATGCTGAGGGTATAATAAAATTGGCTATACCCTACACCACACTGTGGTAAGGTGTATTATGTCTTTGTCTTTGTGCATTTGTATGTAACATACAAAAGGAAACGAGATAGACCCATACTTCCTTTTTGGGATATACATAGAATCACTTTCTAAGTCGATTTATGCATGTCCGTTCGCAACGTACAAGTCGCATTTATTGTCCGATTCAGCTGAACATTTTTAACCATAGGAAAAACGCTACTGCTTTTGGTGAAAATCGGTTCAGATTTGGATATAGCTCCTGTATATATTTTCGGCCGATTTCACGTATTTGCTGCACCAAATACGCTATATATGTCTGATTTCGATGAAATATGGAATGTGTGACTGAATTCGGTCTAAAAATAAGTGTGACAAATTAGATCAAAATCGGTTCAGATTTGGATATAGTTCCCATATATATTTTCGGCCGATTCCACGTATTTGCTACACCGAATACGCTATATACGTCCGATTCTGATGAAATTTGGAATTAGTGACTGAATTCGGTCTAAAAATAAATGTGCAAAATTATATCGAAATCGGTTCTGATTTTATTATAGCTCGAATATATATTGTCGCCAGATTTCAAGTACTTGCTGCTCCAAACACCCTATATCTCAATTTTGATGAAATTTGGGATGTGTGACGGAATTGGTCAGTTCAGATTTATATATATTCCCCATATATATTTTACATATTCACAGTGGTGTAGGGTATCATATAGTCGGCCCCGCACGACTTTGATCCTTTCATTACTGGTTCTAATATTAAATTTTATATATTTCCAAATGGCATCAGTAGTGCGATTCTTTAGGACATTTCTTGGTTACCGACAAATATCGGTTAAATTAAAACGCAAAATTATGAATGAAAAGTTCAAATAAAAGTTGACATCACTGTTGCTATCGGTAGAACTTTGCGAGTACTTTTTATTGGTCGCTAACTTACCGAATAATATCGTTAATTACCGAAATTATAAGCATTTTAATTTTAACGATTTTTGTCGAAAACCAAAAAATGCGTTAGAGAATGGCACTACAGATGTTCTTGCCTTCGGAAATTTCTTGTTTGAGACCCCGAATTGGGCGCCATTTAAAATATCCTAGTTTTTTCTTCCTTAAAGGTCTTGTAATACATTGCCGTATTTCAAATAGTTTAATTTTCCACGTTGGGCGCCATTTACGCATATACACCATATTAGTGAAATTGGAATTTTAGGTATTTAACAGATTTCAATTAGGTTTTTCCATAATTACAGTTCTTTTTTTCGCTTTCGGAAAATTTCTTTAGAAGTTGACAATTTAAAAGTAACACACATTTTCAATAAATCTTTCCTTCAAACTGATCTATGAAACCGCACCGAAGAAACCCTAACCCCAAAGACGCGTTACATATGTTGTTACACTTATCAAAACGAGCTATGAATATCAAGTACATCATTGAATTGCTTCTATTTAATTGATATCACGATCAATTGAACTTAAACAGAAAGCAGTAGCTAAGCGTTATACTCATGCTTCATTACATGCTTCTGAATGCTGCCGGCATGGTGAAGGTGTAGTAAAGTGGGCCGAAAGATAAAAATTCTATGTATTTTTGTTGTGGTAGCAAGCAATTCATTCATGTGGCACATTGAACAATTTCTAAAGAAGTTCCCTGAATGTGCTTTTTTTCTTCTTTTAAAAGTCGATAATCTATATGCAAAAGTGGTTCATAACCACAATGGTACGTGTTATTGGTATTGGTATCGAAACCACTTGTTGTTGTTTTTTTTGTTTGTTTTTCTGCTGCTGTTGCTGCAATTTGAATGGGAATGGATTAAAAAGTGGTCTTTTGCGGCCTTTGATGCCTGACAATTGTCGGCGGTGTGTAATGGAAAAATCTTTTGGTGGTCTATTTTAATAGTGGGTGATGGGTGCCCCCTCTATCCATACATAGAAGGTGTAGAAGGAGCCATTGTAATTTGTAAAGACAATTCAATTTGTTGTTGTTCTTGTTTGGTACTTTCATTCTTTTGTTGTGGGGTTTTTGTTTTGATTGTTGTTATTGATTTTTTGTGAGAATTTCTTTTGTTTTGTTTTCATTTTGAATTAAATTTCTTTTTTGATTTGGAAATTTTAAATTCATGGGAATTTTTCTTAAAACGACCTAATTATTTAAATGGAATTAGGGCAACTATTGAGGGAGGGGGGTTGGTTAAAGTACAATTTTAGACATTTGTAAAGGCAATTTAAAGCAAAGGATAATTGAGATTTTCTTTACAAATGGTTTGGTAAATATTTTTTTCTAAAGAACTGAAACCTATATTTTCTATTCGCTCAAATATTTTCTAAGACCCCACGTTGGACGCCATTTACTATCAGATTGATAAAAACGTTCTTCGAATGAAAGAGAGCTAAACTATAATCACATACATATATTTTAATTACTTCGTCGTTTTTCTATAATAATGGTTCCACTAACATACCAGGAGGGACAAGGGAGACTTCTCTCATATCAATGAGTGCACCCCGATTCATATTTGCTCAATGATATGGCACCTACTGTTTATCTCCAAGTCCGAACGGCGTGTCTTAAGACACCACTTGTAGAGAAGATTTTCATGTCTGAAATACTCAGGAAATGTCGTCAACATTATTGAGGGGTATTTTGCCACCGTTGAAAATTTGATGTTGATTGGCCTGGGAATCGAACCGCAGAACTTCTGAGTGCAAGGCGAGTGTGCATACCATTGCACCACGGTGGCACCCCGTCTTTTTTCTATTGGGGGGTAATATTTTTTACCCCTATTCTGGGCAATATTCTTTAAAACCCCACGTTGGGCGCCATTTAGCATATACATTTTATTTAGTTAAATATAAATTATTTAAATGAGGCATTGACATTGAGAATTTTTCTCAAACGCATAACGTTGCGCATAAAAACATGACCGCCGGTGAGTTCGAATCTACGACAGGTTGAATATAACATTTTGACCTCCATAAACACCTCATCGTTATGTGTTGCATTAAATGCATATTTCAGGTATGTAAAATTGTCTCCACGTAGTTTTTTTTTTTGCCGATTTCGGTCTCCATTCGGACTTAGCTATGTTAAGGAGAAGAGAAGTCTTAACTTTTTCCCTTTGAGACCTTTGTTCAAATATTTTCTAAGAACCCACGTTGGGCGCCATATACTATCAGACTGATCAAGTCGTCCTTCGAATAAAAGAGAGCTAAACTATAATCACATACACAAATTTTGATTACTTCGTCTTTCTTTCTATTCTGCGTAATTTTTTTTAACCTCACGTTGGGCGCCAGTTAGCTTATACATTGTTTAATTAAATATATATTATTTAAATGAGACATTGGCATTGGGACTTTTTCTTGAACCCATGCAACGCGGTGCATAAAAAACATGACAAAAATAAAATAATAATTTTCAATCACACATTTGGCCAAGGCTTTCGGCTTCGGTTCTATTAATTGAAATCAACTTCTACTCGGAAGCCTTGGTTTGGGCACCACCCAAATTACTTCATGATTTCATGCAGAACCTTCCCATAATGTTCTATTTATGAGACTTTTTTGAGAGGCTTTACGTTGGGCGCCAGTTAATTAATGTCTGAGGTGGCAGTGACGTAGTCAGAAATACATCTGGACACCATTTCGGGACCCAACGGACAAAATTTTATGTTTTGTGAGTAAAATATACAAACAGTGTTTAAAAATTACCATTTAGGAGGGGCCCGGGCTCCGTCTGGCTACGTCGGTGTGCGGTGGAATGTTTTCTTTGGAATAGCTATGATATATACATATACATAAATATGGACTTAAACAAGTTTTTTATATCGTAGGGAGTTTCCTAATGCAAAAAATTTGAGTTTTTGCGAGTAAAACGTACTGGAGCTATTTTAAAATTAGTTATGTCGGAGGGGGCTCGGGCCTCTGGGCTGTCCCTTGGCTCCGTCGGTGTTTTGGTGATAATTTCTCTGAACAATCTCTCTATAAAAAGGAAACTAATGAGTTTCTTGCTGTGCTGTGAGTGCTTATTGTGAAGGTCCCACGTTGGGCGCCATTTAACCTCAATTTTCAATTCGATTTTCATTCATGTATGAAATGTTAAACACATCTTAAAGATAAAAATATGTATTGCGATGACAAAACCGCCATTTCGTTAATATTTGAAAGAACCCACGTTGGGCGCCATTTGCATCGTTTGTTCCACTTAGTCCCGGTCCACACTAGAGTGATTTCATTAAAAAAATTGCATGAAATTATGCGTCTCTAGATCGACTTCCATAGTAGAGTAAAATCATAAAATAGCTGTAGTGGGGAATTCGATTTAAAAACGCCTAATTTCATGAAATTTTTTAATGAAATTCACGCTAGTGTGGACTGGGACTTAAAGGCAAAGTTTGTATTTTAAATTAAAAAATTATACAAAATAATAACAATGTACGAAATCTTTAAAATTAAAAATCTCCCCAACTATTCCTTTCTCACGCTCTTGAACACTCTCTCAAATTATAAACCCCCCTTATCTCCTGCTACAATTACAATTTTCAATTGTTTCCTGTCACTACAACACTCATTGCTTTGGACTTTATCTCAAAATGTCTCCTCCTATTCATATCTAAAAGAATTTCAACTCACGTCATCGTAGATTAGATGTTGTTAATCCTCAAAAATCTTCCCTTCAAAAATTTAAAAAAAATTAAATATATTTTTCTTTTAATTTTCCACCTAATCTCCCTTCTTTGAGTCTGTCTAGACATTAAGTAACGCTTGAGGTATCCTAATTACAACTACTTAAATGGAGGGAGAAACACATCAAAATTTAAAGGAATACTTTTAATGGACTTCCCTCCAGCTACAGCCACCTCATCATAAAATCTTTAATTTCCTTTTGAAAAATAAGAACAACAAACAACTGCAACGACCCAAGCACACAAAAGGGGGAAACCGATTTCAAAAAAAAGAAACCTCCAAAAGTACAGCATAACATACATATATATGGCTCCCACACTCCCAAAGGGGAGGGGGAGGGCGAATGAATGCAATCCGCTGCATATAAACATGATATTCATATGCACAAGACACCAAATGCAGTAGGGCCGACCACCGCACAACCAGAGCTACCATCACCACAACCACTAGTTTTGCTGTTGTAGCTACTATTCCCGCTGCCAGCCAGCAAACAGAAAATCCCTGCAACAGATGTTCAATTTTTTCCCCCGTTTGTAATGTCTGCCTCATTGCCAGCGTTCCCGCTGTTGATGTTTTCAAAGTTGTTAAAGGTAATTTTAAAAATAGAAATTGTAAAAAGATAGCTCGTGGTATTAGTTTGGTTGTTTTTGTTTTTTTACTACCGCTGCACTCACTAGTAGTTCTTTTGTTCTTTAGCTTCTATTTAGCTGTTCATTTTTTTATTCGTTTTTTCTTTAAAAATAGTTTTCAAAACAATTTCTTTGAGTATCTATGGTTGTTGAAGAAAATTGAGGGGATTGGTGATGGGGGTGTGATGAGAATGGGTAAAAAGATAATTAGAAAGAAATTAAATTGCAGCTTTTCTTAAGGGGACATCCGCTAGGGAGACTTTTTGGTACAAGATTTGTTGAGAGCTTTTCTTAAAAATTCTCTATAAGAGAGAACCTAATTGTGTCGAATGTAACCAAATTATTTGTACCACCCTCGTCTTATTTGTTATTATTTTGTTCTTCGTTTTTTTATTTGTATATCATTTGCTACGTGAAATGTATTTTGTATCAGTGTATATGTGTGTGTGCAACATTATATATTCAATGAGAAGAAGCTCAACATGTAAAATGGTGGAAAACTAACCACGCACCGGAAATCATTCATATACGCTCTCGCACACAAATTCACACACGCACACGACTAAGTACTACTCAGTCACTTAATGCTCAATGGATGGATGGGCAAAGGAATAAACGCAATTTATTTAAATTTATGCTTCAAATGATGGACTTCTACATATATGCATGATTGTCATTATGAAAAAACATAAGACAACAGAGGAAGAAGAGAATGGGGAGGTGGAGATAGAGGAAGAAGACTCAAACTACAAAAAAGTAAGCATTAATAGGTAGTATATTTACCAATACTTTCAAACACCCATATGACAAAAATTCATGTTTATGCAACTGTTTTAAGGCAACAAAGTAAATGATCGTTGTAATCAAAAGAAAACTTTGCATGTGTAGTGGTATTAGTTAGTAACGAAGTTGTTTTGTATTGTGTGCCACAGTTACACGCCTGTAAAATTAACTAAAGAGTTACCATCATCATTTACTGTTCTTTAAAGAGGAAGTGGTGGGGAAATCATTGGTTTGCAGTACGTTCCATATTTCTTTGTGCTTTCAAGTAGTTTTTATTGTAATCTTGTTATTTTTATCCTCTTGGGCGGTCTTACTTTTCAATCATCTTGTTATTTCCCCTATACTTTATGGCACACATTAATGGTTTACTGAGTTGGTTGGGGGGTGAAGATAGTTTTACCCTTTTACTGCATTGTTCTGTGGTTTTGTGTCAAGCTGTCATTATGTTTGATGTCTTTCTGTTCATTTTGACATTAATGTGATTTTGTATGGTAAATGTTAAACAAATGTTTTGTTCTCTGTACAGAGTCGTCGTCGTCGTCGTTGTTGCTGTTCTATTGTTTATAAATATAAAATGTTGTGGGATATTGTGAAAAAGGGGAACATTTTATAGCCTAGTAGAAGTGAATTGATGCTTAAAAGTTTTACCTTTATAACTGTGAACGAGCTTTACTTGGAATATTTTGCATTGGGTCATTTGTGTGGATCCCGTGGACTGATTTCCTTTAGTTTTTTTTCTGGAGAACTACTTCTATTTCACGCTTATGTAGTTTGCGAATGAACTGGTTCAATTGGAGGATTCACCTAAATGAACTAGTTATTTTTAGTTATAGAAAAAGAGCTATAGTGTAAATGACGAACTATAATTAAATACTAACTATTAAATGATTTCATTTAACCATGAACGAGTAAGGCATACTGAAATAATTAAAGAAAGAGAGAACAATATAACTAATTTTGATTGAACTAGTTAATTTAATGAATGAACTATTTCTTTGAAGAGATAACAGCAAATTTAATGTTCTACAAAATTAACTTAAATGAACGATCTAGATACTAAACTGATAGACGAATTACAGGCTGAAAGTGAGAACAAAAGAACTAAATGAGCTAGTTCTTTTTAGGTAGAGAAAAAGAGTCATAGTGGGAATGTCGAACTATAATTAAATACTGACTATAAAAAACTATTAAATGAAATAACCATGACAAGTAAAGCATAATAAAATTATTAACGATCTAGTCACTAAACTGACAAATATACTATGGACTGAAAGAGAGAAAAATAGAACTACTGATGATTGAACTAGTTAATTTAACGAATGAACTTGTAGTTCTTTGAAGAGATTACAGCAAAGTGAATGTTCTACAAAATGAACTGAAATGAACCAACTAGATACTAAACTGACAGACGAATTACAGACTGAAAGTGAGAACAAAAGAACTATTGATGATTGAAATAATGAACTTAAAGAATGAACCAGTTCTTAAAAGAGATTGTAATGAACTTAAACCAACATTATAGGGACTAAACTGACTTATGAACTACGGACTGAAAGAGAGGACAAAAGAACCAACAAATGATTGAACTAATAAAGAGATAGATATTGGAATAATGTGAGCGCTCTACAAAATGTACTTAAACGTCTCATGACTGTGATGATTAGAATCAGACTCTATGAAATGTACGCTTGTGTGCTCCGCCGAAAAAGTAATGACCGTTCGTCTTAATTCGGAAAAAAAACTATTCCCCGAAAGCATCCCTGAAGGAACAAGGGGAAACTTCTCTCATGATATGGGACCTCCCCGAAAACATCCCTGAAGGAACAAGGAGAGACTTCTCTCATGATATGGCATCACCTACTGAATTTTTTTGGGTGATATACTAGGTATAAATGAAAAACTCGGTGGGAAAAATATGGAAAAAGTCTGCCATGTGACTCCCAAAGGAAAGTCTGACAACTTTGTCAAAAATTTTCAATAGGTGGACTTAACTTTGTTGTTGTGTATCATAAACATGTTCAGATTTTTAAAACGCCGAATAAACTCGAAATTCTATGAAACTGAATACAGTTTGAAGACAAATTTTTGCTATTTTATGTTTTGTGTTTACAAGTATTTTTATATTGATTGTTGTAATGTGGAAATGTTTTGTAAAATATTTTTTTTTCAAATCCATTTTGTCTAGTATTTATTTATAATTTTGCCCAAAGTTGTTTTTCTATATCTGTAATATGTGGTTTAGCTTAAAAGGAGATAATTTAAAACAGTTAACATTTAAAAATATTCAAAAACTTTTTTATTAAATTAATAAAAATAATTTAATAAAATTTTTAAAATATCTCACAATTGTTTATGATAATATTAAAACATTTGTCTAGAATCTCTATTAATTAATTTAATTAAAATCACAAGTAATGACCTTCGCCCTAGAAAAACAAAAAAACGTCACAAAATTATTATTAAATTTATTCACAATATTTATTTATTTATTTATTTATTTATTTATTTATTTATTTATTTATTTATTTATTTATTTATTTATTTATTTATTTATTTATTTATTTATTTATTTATTTATTTATTTATTTATTTATTTATTTATTTATTTATTTATTTATTTATTTATTTATTTATTTATTTATTTATTTATTTATTTATTTATTTATTTATTTATTTATTTATTTATTTATTTATTTATTTATTTATTTATTTATTTATTTATTTATTTATTTATTTATTTATTTATTTATTTATTTATTTATTTATTTATTTATTTATTTATTTATTTATTTATTTATTTATTTATTTATTTATTTATTTATTAAATTAATTAATTTATTTATTTTATAATATTTTTGCATTATTCAAAATTTCAAGAAAATAGTTTTAATTGTGTAAATTTTTATTATTTTTATTGTCTTGTAATATGTATGATTTATTATTTAATTTTCAATTTTGCATAAAAAAAAAATAATTGATTTCTTATATTTTTTAATTTTTTAAAACTCGAACTGTTTTATTTTGAATTTTTAATATAAAAAAATATGTTTTTGTAATTTTTAATTTTCTATTAATTGGAACACCAAACTTTTTTATTAAAAAAAGACATTTTCATAGAATCTCTAGTCATATAGCTCGATTAATTAATTTAATTAAAATCTCACAAGCAATGGCCTTCGCCCTAGAAAGGCAAAAAACTTTAAAATATTATAATTATATTTATTCACAATATTATTTCTTTTTTTATAATATTTTTGCATTATTCAATATTACAAAAAAAAATTAGATTTATTTGTGTAAATTTTTAATATTTTTATTGTTTTGTAATATATATGATTTATTACTAAATTTTCAATTTTGCATAAAAAATAAATTACTATTATTATTTTTTTTATATTCATTTTTTTAGTTTTTTTTTCAAATTCTAACCATTTTATTTTTAATTTTTAATTAAAAAATATATTTTTTGTGTTTTTGTTATTTTTAATTTTTAATTAACAATCAATTTTTTAATAGTTTTAAAAATATATTTATTATAGGGTGAAGACCATTACTTTTTCAATAGAAGAAGACTTTTAAATTTTGCACCAAAAAAGAAATTATTGATTTCTTATATTTATTTTGTTAAGTTTTTCAAATTCTAACCATTTTATTGTGAATTTTGAATTTAAAAAATATTTTTTTTTGATTTTGTTATTTTTAATTTTTAATAAATAATCAAAATTTTTAAATAGGTTTAAAAATATTTATTATAGGGTCAATACCAATATTTTTTTCAATAGAACATCCTTAGGTCACATAGCTTGATTTATTAAATTAAATAATATTTATTACTTTTTTAAAATATTTCTTATATTTTTAATTATTTTTTATATTTATAATTGTTTTCTTTATATCTTTAAATATTTTCATATTTATAAATATTATATTTATTAATATTTTTTATATTGTTTTAATGTTTTAATTTGTTTAATACTAGTTTGATATTTTTAATTTTTAAGCATTATGTCGAATTTACTTTTTATAGAACTGTATACTGTTATTTTCATTTTTTGCTTAGATTTGTAGTTTGTAAAAAATCATTTATTTCCCTTCCATTAAAAAAAAAATATATATTAAAAAACCATTTTCCACTTACCACAACAGAACGTATCCAATTCAATTTCATCCATTTTCAAAACCATCTTTAGTCTTTAAATACTAAACGAGGAATGAATAAAAACTCAACTCAACAGGAATCTTTTACACTCAGTAAGTAACCAACAGCCACACCAACAAATTCAAATAAGAATCCTCAAAATTTCCTTTTTGTTTTATTAGCCAAAAATCTAAATTTTGTTCGTGATTTTTTTCTTCTTCACAAAAATTCACTATTTTTGGCTATAATAAATAAATAGGCATTTGTTTTTTTCATATGACGTCTATAGTAATGAGGAAAATAATTACATTTTCCTTTCAATTTACACATACGACACACGTTATTAAGAATGTTAAATTTAGTTTATGATTAAACGGCAATTGTTTTCAGTTTAATTTTTTTGTTTTGTTCAAAACGCGCGCAAGCGTATGCGAGCGAGACCTTCAACTTCTTCAACAAAACGCATACACACAACTACTAAAGTTGAGTTAAGACAATCCTGGCTTGGGTTCTGTGGTAGCAGAAAAACTTCTAACCAACGACGACAAATGAACGAACGACAACAATATCTCTGCAATAGTAGATAGTAATGATGGTCAATGTGTAAACGAATGGCCAATAACTACAAAATGAGAGAAAATTTTAAGCACAACTCTCTGTGTTATGGCCATAATGGAAAACTCAAGGCAAAGAGAAAGAAAGAGAGGAATTAAATTATAGAAATATAGAAAATTAATAAATAAACTTGTGTGCATTACAAACACACTCACATCGCAAGTTTAAACACGCGCGCCTTATAGCCAGCTATACGTATAAGTAATGAAAAAGTATAAATTGTGTTTACTGAACATAATTTCCATATGATGATATTTGTCGCCACTGGTTGCTACTGCTGCCAACTGCTTGTTGCTTTTTCCGTGCCCAGTACGTGCCTGGTTTGAAACAAAGTTTTCAAAAAATATAAAAACAACAAAGCAATTGCATACATACATACATTGTTCTTTGTCTTATCCACCACCTTCTTGCCTTCATGCCCCATAAAAGCAATTTAACATTATTTTTGTCTTTCAAACCCGCCTCAACGTCTACCTTTTTATGTTGACGCCATTTGTCATATAAATTTGACGCACTGTAACTTTTTTTTTTTGTAAACTGCAACCAAGCTTTAGTTGGTCTATAATTAATTATATTATATTGCTATTGGATAAAAATTATGACCAAAACAATTACTAGGTCTTTTTGGATTATTTTGAATGCATTTCTTTACTTTTTAAATGTCATATTTGCCTTCGTTAAAAAACAAATCAAGCTAGCGGCAATATGTCTTCCATAAATATGTTTAGGTTATATATGGTGGTTATTAGAAATTTGCTAAGATAACCAAACAGCAATGACAGTTAGAAATGCCACAATTATTTGTTTGGCTTATTAACGGGTTTTAAGACATTTGTGGATTATTGTGTTGAAAGAAAAACAAAACATGTTGACACTAGTTTTGACAATTGGATAACTGGTTAGCCATGTTTGGAATCACATAATGTCAACGAGGTCTTAAAAATGCAACTAAAACTTGTCATGACTTATGGAAGAAAATCCTTTCTTGAAGACATATTGCTCTCCATTTCTTTATTTAGCTGACGAACGGGAGAAAGTCTATGACACAAGGAAAAGACACTAACGGACTTAAGATATCGGCTATATTGAAATTAAAGAATAAAAGACTGCCAGAGCCAATTTAGATTAGGTCGCGGTGATCTTATAAGTCTCAGTCTTCAAAGTTTCTATAAATATTGTTCAGGTGGGACACACTGTATGCAAATTATTCGTCTTTAATAATATTTATCCCATACCCTCTCTCTCTCTGTGATCATTAAAAGTCATATTTTTTCACATGTCCTTAAAAATGTTTCCAAGATAGGTACGAATTGATAAAATCAAAGCCATCTATACTTATTGTATAGTTAATTAATTTTGGCAAATGTTAACCATTTACGTTTTTTGTAGCATATTTTTTGGCTTCATTTTTATTCTATGAATTTGTGGAAATCCTTTATCGTAAAATCTTCCATTTTTTTATAAAAATTTAACCTAAACAACAGAGAAGCAGCTCGAGACTGTCTTGCTAGAGAAATATGACCTTCAATTAATAGGCCCCTATAACGTTCTTTTTTTGGAAGTTAGTACGAAAAGTCCTTCCTATTAGGAAACACATTTTATAGAAAAGGACGTGTAATTGGAAATTCGTGGATAGTAAATGGGGAAAAAATGTATTCATACTTTGGAGAACCATTAATATTTGGTAACCGGTAAATGTCTGGAAAAAATTAAATGATGAGCATACTTTTAGGCACCAAAATAGTATATTTAAAGCAGGGATGCCCACCATCATTTTCTATTGCATACTTTAAAGTGTACGGTGTACTGGATTACCGGCTTTTAAAAAATTTACTAAATTGCCTTAACCATGATGAAATTATAAGATGGTATAAAACGCCAGCGCACACTGGTCCCAACCTGCGACAAAAATCGAAAAATCGATATCAGCAAATCTCTGCGACAATCCAGCAATTTTTCTCTATACATGTTATATTTTAATAATTTATAACGGGACTTAAAAACTTTAAAAACATCAGCAAGATTGCGACTTTTTACAAGGCAAGTATCAAAATTGAAAGGATAAAATTATTTTTTTCGAAATGGAAGTTTTAGTACAAGGTTTTCTAATTACTTTTACATAAAAATTTGTACACATTATTCGCATAAAATGTACTGGAAATCTCATTTTTTATAATACTTTGTTGTGGATTTTTTCCAAGTCCTAAAAATTGAAGTAGAGTTTTACTAACTCCGCCATCCTTCGCCACTCTCTAAATTTTTTGAAGAATGTTCGAAATAGTGTCAAGTTTACAAAAAATTTGGTTCCAGGTGCATATATTTGCATTTCTGTGTGTGACATTAAAAATACTGACGATGCCTCTTGTCGTTTCAGTGAATATGCCGTATTACTGTATTCTCAGTTTCTTCTTTGTTTTGTGTTTTAATTGTTTGTTTTTGGTTTTTTCTTTAAAGATTTAGACATTTTTGTTTTGGGATACATTTGTTTATTTTTGATATATGTATGATGCTACATATAATATGAAAAATAAGTAAAAATGTAAAGTTCGGTCGCACCGACCTTTATTATATCCCCTACCATGAAATATTCTGAACTCAAATGGAATAATTTGTTTCCTTTCCTGTCCACGATACTAGTCGGAGACGTTTTTTTGACCACTAAGAACTCCAAATAGCAAATTACAACCAATTTGAACCGAAACTGTAGATAAAAACCTCAAAATAACTGAAATAGGAAGATACCGTAATATGAGGACTATACCGAAATCTTGACCTAAGACCACAATTTTTGGCGCAGAAGGTTTTTGATCATTGAGAACCCCAAATGGCAAATTACATCCAATTCGGGCCAAAAATGTTGAAAAAATCTTCAAAATACCTGAAATCCGGAGGTATCGTAATATGAGAGCTATACCGAAACCTGGACCTAAGACCACCATTTTTGGCGCAGAAGGTTTTTGAACACTGGGAACCCCAAATACCAAAGTACAGCCAATTAGGGCCGAAAATGTAGATAAAAGCTTCAAAATACCTGAAATCGGGTGGTACCGCTACATGGGGGCTATAGGAAAAACTGGACCCATATTGTTGATTTTTTGCTAAAATATTTTTTACTTATTTTTAGCATATGCTGAAAAAAATTAGATTGATCCGACGATTATAAATATTTTTGTCGCACCTTCCCATACAAGTGGGACCACTGTGCAGCGTCGTGATTTCTATCTGTCATTTTTTTGTTATTGTGAATAAATTGTATGAAAACGTAAACAAACATTTTTTGACATCTTGAAGAATTGTCGGCCAAAATTGATTATTCTTGTGCTCCTTAAGTGACCTGGTTGCGGCCGTTCCGAATAATTGGTTTTAAGTTTTGCTAATACATTTGATTGGGATTAAAGAGCAAAAGTTTTGCGGGCTAGGTATATGAATGGACCGATATAATCCATTTTGGAAGTGATTTATTTTGGGAGCCATTCCCCTCGAAAGACATCGCACCCCCATTCATTATAGTTGGTTCACGTAAGATTTAGAGCTTTTGGACCAAGTCATTGTCTGGCAACATTGACTTGCCCACGAAAAGCATAATATCGCTGTAAATATGACCACAGGAAATTCCGTTGGCAAAAATGTCCAAAGGATCCACGAACAGACTGCTCTTAAGCTTTTGCTGTTGAACTTTTGTGATATATTGTTTTCCAATATACCTGTACACCTTCCTTTGAAAGAAATTTTACGATGTGCAAAATTTCGGCCAGATCTGATACTCAATTCGTAAGTTTTCGTGCTCATTAGTCACTTGAGTTGGTGCGGATAGGCTTATTTGGTGTCGGTAGGTTCACCGAAAGTATGGACTTGCCTAAGAAAAAATTGAACCACATTAAAAGGTACCGCGGGCAAAACCTACTGCATAAATTGTATGACGATCCGAGAAGAGTTTCTAAACTTCACTTGTGCCAAAAATTTTTAAATGTAGTGTGGAGGAGGTATCCTAAGATGTGGACCGATATAATCTATCTTCGAATTTGATCTGTGTCCGGAGGAAATTTCACGATGTGCGTGCAAAGTTTGCACCAAATTGGGTTGTTCGTTCGAGAGTTACCGTGTGCCCAGTTTAGCGAAAAATATTTAACTTTTGTGGGGGAAGTACCCGAAGGAGTTGATCGATATGACCTGTTTTCGAACTTGATCTAAGTTTAGAGAAAATATTACCACGTTCGAGAGTTATCGTGCGCGTTAGCCAGACAAGCACTCATGGCTAAATCGACTCCAAATTGTATGAAACTGGTTTCGTCCAAACATACCTTCTTTATTCTAAAGAATGAGGGTATACAAATATATTTCCAATGCTCTCTTATATTACACATAAATCTGTTTGTACAGTACATCATGTGGCTACATGAACCGTTGTAAAAACCCATTTCCCATGAAGATCAGCTATTCCATCAATTGATATTTTTAAACCTACATACAGAGAAGGATTATTGTTGAAAAAAGCCTATTTTAAGAGCAAAAAAGAGTATTGTAAATATTTAAACATGTATATTGTTGCAGTAACCACATATTTTGTGGCAAACACCATAATTAATATGTGGTTTTTTCAACATATATATTTTTACAGTATCAGAATCTTTTACGTTCCCATACTCCAAAACTTGCAAAACTTTTCAAATATATACAGGAAAAAATAGTAAAGATATCGAAATTAATAAATTCTTGCATGTTCTGGAACAAAGCAAATATGTTTGCTTCCAAAACACCTCTTTCTTTGTGTGTTACCATGTTTGACTATTTTACTTGTACCTATCCTCTCAACTAGTAAATATTTTTTCTCTTTTCTTAAATATGCCTCATTCCTTTGTTTCTTTTTTTCTTCTCACCCATAACCTATAAAAACCTCAAAACATTAAATCATGCCAGGGTATAAATTTAATGTGCATAAAGTCGCCAATAAATGGCGACAAACATTATAACCAACTAACAATACGAAAAAAAAACAACAACTGATTCTTAAAGGAATCATAATGTCATTATTGCCATCGTTCACAAAGTTCACAAAACGTGATTAAAATTTTATGACAGAATATTCTACCATAATTTCATTTGAAACCATTAACATATGTAGTAGCAACAATATTGTATGATTTTAATGGTAATGTTTGAATTTCGGTAAAAATTATTAAAAAAGAATATTCAAACATTGCTTTTTTTGTTTTGGCAAACATAATAAGTGGCATTTAAAGACAAATCCCCATTCCCACCATGCACACGCATCAGGTGTGTGTTGCTGCGCATGCGCGTGTTGTTGTTTTCTACCTTTTAAGGATTGTGTTTTTTTTTGCTGGTTGTTTTTTTACTTTGAGGAATTTGTTTTCTTCTATTTTGTTATGTCTTTGATTTATGTTAATTCTGTTTTCATCGAGAGAATAAAAAAAAAATATTGGTTATGTTGGTCACGATTTTATGATTTAAGGATTAACATGGAAATGCTTGTTGGGGTATTTGTTGTTTGTTTCTTTGATGAGGAGTTGTGGTATTTTTTTAGATATCCTTATGAATTTTATGGTATGTAAATTCTTTCCTTTTCTATTATAAATAGAAAAAAAAAATATGAAAATGTCAGTTATGACATTTGAAATTCTTGGCATTCTTTCCCATCATAATTAGAATGAAGATTTCAGTTAAAATAATAATGAATTAAATTAAGTGGGAATGGACATTGTTGAGGTTTATCTCTTATATATTAAAAAAAAACTAAGGACGTTATAGACATGACATGAGAAAATAACTTGTGGGAAAGTTGTAAAGAAATTACAGAAAAATAGAGTTGTGAAATTCTATAGATTCTGCATACATTTTCTTATTCGGTTCCTTTATCTCCTACGTTTTTATTTTTTTAGTGACAAGGCAATTGTGTTCACAAAAAACATTAAAATATATATATTTTTGCTGCAACCATGTACTTAGTGCCAGACATCACCATATGGTTTTAGTAATATTTAATAAAGTAATAATATTCTGAATTATATTGTCTTAACTTTTTATCGTGTTAAAATCCAAAATTATTTCTGCCTTTTTCTCTCTCTGTATATTTTTTATTCCTATAAAGTTCCATTGTATCTATACAACATCTGTCCATGGTGACCATAACGATGTGAACTTCTGTTTTTAAGTTCAAGTTCATCTTTGAAAATAGTTTATTATGAAACTCACGTATTTATCCAAAAATGCATAAAGCATGATATGGAAAATCTTGATGGTTGTGTGTGATGACAGATATGTCAAAATTAAAAATTATTACTAAGGGAGAAAACGACAGCAGTAGTAAGAAAAAACAAACAAACAAACTAAATCCACATTAATATGCCAATACTGTAACTTTATCTCAACAAAAATATCAACACATTTTTAACAAGGAGAGAAAGAGATAGGTGATAGATACGACAAGATGGAAGGGCCAACTTTAAAATCAAATAAATGTTAATAATTTAATATAAATTATAAATTTTTATTAGCAATTTACAAAAACAAAAAAGAAGTACAAACCAAATTGGCAAATTTTATATCTTAAGTTGCCTATATTAAATTGCCATAGCCATTAAAATAATTTTAATATTTTATTTATATTTTCCAACTTTGTAAAAGACCCAATACAAGAATGAAACAATAATGAGCAATGACATTCATTGATGACATCTTTGGACATGTGGCCAAACTGACAACATTTCCGTTGACCATATAATGACAGCTGTAATAACAAAACTAACAATGCTCTCATATATGGCTGCCCTATGCCTTATTGGAGGCGATGGAGCGAGCTCTTGGCCAATGTTGTAACATAAACACCATTAGAAAATAGCTTAGGAGACTCGCAACTCACAACAGTTTTAAAAAGCCATTAAATTTATAATTTTTTATTTTGATTTCTTTTAAAATTTGTTTTTAAACGATAGCAGCTCCCCCAAACTTTAGTTTTCATAAATGGCACGGAAGCTTCTATTAAATTTAAATGTTTATGTATTTAAACATTTAACATATGGCAGCGCGTGCCATTTTTACATACAAAGAAATAATAAGCAATAATAACTGATAGCGCTTTAGCGAAACAAGGCAGGCAAACAAACATTTAAAAAAATTGTGACAACTAAAGGTAAACACCGTATTTGGTTAAAAAGTTGCTTCCTTATAAGTGTGGCACATATGCTTTTATGGAGTTGTAAACAAATTTAGCCCGAGGTGTAGAGTTTGGTTGACTTTGGAATTCTTGAACTCAAGAAAATCTCTGCACAGCATATGTTGTGTGTGGCACAACCATTAAGTTACATGTCAATATTTATTGAATTCAACGGAAAAAATGCAGCACCTCTACAAAGCTGTCAATATATGTACGTATGTATATCAAGAAATTAATGTAAACATATAATTACTTTCAATCTGCAGATGTTGCACCACCTTTGTTCGTTAACTTAAAATGTCAAATTTTAATGAAACTTCCAACGAATTTCAAAAATTCTTGTGGAAAACAGATTTTTGTGCATAATAAATTTGGTGAATTTGGCAAAATGTTATTGGAACGCAACATTGAAGTTGTTTCAATACCTTTTGAAAACTCATTATATAACCGTACGACATAAACTGTAATTAATAGATCTGTTCCAGAAGTAAAAACGTTTTACAATTTTAGCAACTCTTATCGAAAATGCGCTCCCAAACATTTGCAAAATGTTCACTTCTCTTTGAACAAAAATGACACTAAATGGCGTTCTCTTTAGAACAGGGATGACCACTATATTTTTCTATTGCATACTTTACGCGGTACCATTGTGTGGGTGTATGCTTTTTTAATTAGTCGAGTTGTGTGTGTAGAAAGAGAGAAACGTTCAAAATTGTGTGACGCTGCTTTAGAAACTTTTTACACGACAAATTTGAGCGAGCAAAAATGTGCAACATGTTTGCCGGCTTCGATTGGCTATCACGCACACTTTTACAATTGATCCAATGTTTTTGACGTTTCTGCCATTTTTCCGTACTTTTTGGGAAAATGTGTATGTGGAACTAATTTTTGATAGTTCTCTCTTTTGCAACTTTTACCATTAAAAAATTGCTGTAACTGAGCTAATATTTTTCTATATAATGGACGCCATCTTTATTTCAATTTTTAATACAGTCATTGAGTAATTATTTAAGATAAGATACATAAGATATAATTAGTTTGCATACTTTTTGGCGCCTTCTGAAGGTTTAAACCAGCGTCAGGCGACAGAGTGCCACTTGCCCTCATTTAACGTTGCTCTCTCCACACACACACAATTCAACCATTGAAAAAGCATGCACTAACACAACGACACCCCTAAAGTATGCAATAGAAAAGTATGGTGCCTCACGCTGGTTTAAATAGCAATGAATGAGTGACTATAAAATTTGTATCTACGTTTAATATTTTGAAAAAGGTAACTACGAAATGCCGTACCATAACTAAATAGCATAACAGGTTAATGAATGGTCTACTTGAGAAACGAAGTAATAATTCCATACTTTAGACAAGGAATGTGTTTGGAATAATTATTTCAAATAAGATATATTTTTGATATTCGCTGCAGCATTCTGGGGCCACATAGGAAGGGGAAATAACAAATTATTACAAAAGATTGGAATAAATGTAAAGTAGTTTTGTTGTGTTACCTGCATACTTTTAGGCGAAATCATATGTATTACAATTACTACATTAGAAAAATTAAACATTTATTTAAAGAAGTCAAACATGTGTTCTTTGAAAGTCTTAAAGGCATTCCGCCACCTCAAAGACCAAAATAACCAATTTACAGTAGATCAAAAATCTCTAAACTCGTATCAGAAGTTCGTATATTCAATTCCGGCAGAGTGCAAAATAAAAATGTGAAACAGTTCTTCGCCTAAGGTTATACCCAATGTCCATTAAAACGAAGAGTATTGCTGTTTAAATGATGTTTTATTTAACTTTGTACTTTGGTTGGTATCTTCCACTTGGTTTCTCAACTAGTGCAATGTCCGAAACTTATTAAAAGCTGGTTGACTAGTTGGTTTCTCAAAGGTTGATCTCAAAGTGATTTTATTAATTTTTATTCTATTTAGGTACTCGGTTTGAGAAGCGCATAAGTCGTCTAGACTTACATAGATGTGCATTTTAGTAGTAAATACAAGGTTGTAAGGAAATAGTATGATAATAGAAATATGTACAGTGTTGCATAAAAACCGTTAAAATTTGAAAACATAGAAAATATAAACAGAGTTGTATGGAATATGTACAAACTTACATACTAAACATTGAATTCAAATGAGAAGATAAACTAAATAAGATAATTCATAAAATATAAATAATGGTTTGCTTCAGTCTCCCCCTCTGATGCTGAAATCGTCCCGATGATGCATCAGGAATGATGGGCTGTTGATTTCATCTGAAGGCTCCCCCTAGAGTAGACCTTCATCAGAGTTTGATGGGTTGTTAAATTCTTCTGAGGCTCCCCCTAGAGTGTGGATACATATGTCGACGGAAAACAATGGCATGAAGACTGAGTCCAAATAATCATCTTGCTCCTTTTTGCTTATCTTAACAGGCGGTCCAAATAGTCTGGATGTGTTTCCGGGCGTTGTTTCATTTGGTGGAATCGCTCCTCGGAATATGCTCTGTATAGAGTGCGGTGAATAATCATTCGTTTTGTCAGCCAGTGGTCGTCGTTTTGGTTTTGTTGGAATTGGATCATCACAATTCATTTTATGTGGGGGTGGAAACAAGTCGGATACCAGCTGCGGGGTACTCTCTCCAGAACGCAAAGCTCCATGAAACACTTGTTGTATGGTATGCGGGGAGTAGTCGTTCGGTGGTTCTACTGGAGTTGCAGGCAAGGGTGATACCAGATTCTTCTTCTCCACAAATTCTATAAATTTTGACATTCTAGTCATAGCTTTATTGGCTGGTGAGTTCTCATAACCAATCACATCCAATGAAAACAAACTCATTTCCAATGGGTTTGTAAAGCTATTCTTCCTTCTTGGTTCATCGGCAAAATACCAAAGGCGCTGCGGCATATCAAGAACGATACCGGCTTTCTCCAAGAAATCTGTACCAAGCAACGTACGATTTCTGGTTGCGTTTGGTAAACAAACAAACCGTATCTTCTTCTCGCGGCCTCCAATGTTTACGTTACACATGGTGGATTTCACAACACATGTTGTAACTGAGCCGTCTGCCAAACACACATCTGCACACACATTCTCGAACACACATCCATTTTCTTCCAAAATGTTTTTCAAATTCAAACTCGCGACGCTTACTTTTGCACCCGTGTCGAACACTGCTTCACCCAACAAACCAAAGATCTCTATGTGTGTTGTTGGTAGAGTGCGACCGATGATCGTTGGCGAAAATGAATTGAACGAAAGGTTCTGTGGGCTACCTGCGTTGTTGTTGCTACAATTTGAGCAGTTCGACCTGTAAACACCAGGCGCACCACAACCATAGCAAGCAATCGTTGGTTTTCTCAATAATGGTTGTTGTTGTGTGTCGGTTGACCGTTGTGCATTGTCTTGCTGCTGTTTTGTGTGTGGTTGTTGTTGTACATCATTGCGCTGTACTTGTTGTTTGTGTATGTCGGTTTCTATTTTGTTTTCATCCCTCTTGGTGTTTTTCATACAATTTGCGGTTTCATGTTTAAAAGAGCGGCATATTGTACATCGAGCAGCCTTCGCTTCTGCTTTTGTTTCAGCAATGGGTGTTGTTGTTGTCGTTTCATCATACTCAGCCAGCGATAGTTCAGCTTCTCTGCAGGTGGATAGCAACTCTTCAAACGAGGTAATGCTCTCTCGTTTTACGCGTTCTCTAATGTTCTGCCGGAGTAGACCGAATATCAAATTAAGTTGGATTTCTTCGTCAACTGCTGACTTGAGCTGGGAGAACAGCAACCGCTTCTTACAGATGAAAGTGTCTGTGTGTTCTGTTCTCTGCTGCTTGTGCTCGTAAATTTGTGTAAACAACCGCCAGTCTGGTACGGGAGGGGAAAATGTTTTTTTGATTAATGTTTTTGCTTGCTCGAAGGTGGTGACATTCTTCTTAACGCCAATCCACCAATTCGCTGCGTAGCCTTCTAGTAGTAACTGCAATCCTGTTACAGCATCGGCGTCGGAGATATTCTCGATGTCTTTAAACACGGTGATGGCAGTTAGGAATTCCTCAACAGCAGCAGGTTCTCTCTGTCCTCTAAACCGCGCAGTGCAATGGGCAAACGATCCCATACGCTTGTTGTTGTTCATTGCCTGGATGAGTTTCTGGAACTGAGCCTCACTAAGCTGTGCCATTTCTTCTCCTGAATCGAACTCGTCGCTGTTGGATGATGCGTTGTTATCGGGTTCTTCTTCTTTGTGGTCGTGTTCCGTGGCCCCACGTTGGGCGCCAATGAAACAGTTCTTGTGTTGTGCCCCACGTTGGGCGCCAATGAAACAGTTCTTCGTCTAAGGTTATACCCAATGTCCATTAAAACGAAGAGTATTGCTGTTTAAATGATGTTTTATTTAACTTTGTACTTTGGTTGGTATCTTCCACTTGGTTTCTCAACTAGTGCAATGTCCGAAACTTATTAAAAGCTGGTTGACTAGTTGGTTTCTCAAAGGTTGATCTCAAAGTGATTTTATTAATTTTTATTCTATTTAGGTACTCGGTTTGAGAAGCGCATAAGTCGTCTAGACTTACATAGATGTGCATTTTAGTAGTAAATACAAGGTTGTAAGGAAATAGTATGATAATAGAAATATGTACAGTGTTGCATAAAAACCGTTAAAATTTGAAAACATAGAAAATATAAACAGAGTTGTATGGAATATGTACAAACTTACATACTAAACATTGAATTCAAATGAGAAGATAAACTAAATAAGATAATTCATAAAATATAAATAATGGTTTGCTTCAAATGTGGATTGTTGTTAAATTAAACAAAAATGCATTTATTTGTAGGCTTTTAGTGACCATATTTCGGGTGACATGTCCTTAAAAATGGGTTAGTAGGTGATTTGTAAATAGCTACGGCTAGCAAAATGTACTGTATTAACCTATTATTTTGTAATAGGAATTTTTACTGTGAAAGTGTATTCTTTACAGTGGTTAATAAAGTGTTTTTAAACAGATACTTTTAGGGCGTTTTAAGGAAGTCACAATGTAATCTTATAAGGAGAAGATAAGACCTTTTATAAAATACAAAAAGCAGTTTTTTTAGAAATAAATTTTTCATAATAAGAAATGTTCAGTTTTAAGAGTTCTAAGAAGTCGTATATGCCTTTTAAAAGATGACAAAAAAGTAATCTCGCCAGAAAACCAAAAATATTTCTCAAAATCTTCATAAATAATGGAAGACATTAAGTTATATGTTATTAATCCTTATTCTCAAAATATACATTACAGTGTCAAACTAAATAAAATAAAAATAAAATTAAACCCTACACGATTTTCGGAATGAGATACATCTAAAAATGTATTTTACTCCTAAATGTAGGCACCTTAAATATCATATATACAATTGAACTTCTTTATACCGAAAAATTCTCTGCAACACAATTTTTAGAAATGTACAAATATGAGTTTGTGCCAAAACTCGTCACTTTATAACGAATTTTCTCTATAACGTAACTCCGTACTACACAGTACCTACATTGTAGAGAAGTTCGGCTGTACCTCTGCCTAATCTGACATTTGCCTAATCTGAATTTCCAGATTATTTAAATTATTTTAAATATAATATAATTTTGTTTAAATAATCTGGAAATCCACACTATTTCAAATAATAAATTCTAGCCACAGTAGCCAATGCTATCTCTTTTTAACATTGTATTTACTACATGTTAATACAATAAATAAATAAATAAATTCTAGTTTTAAGACTATTTATTAATATTTTGCGCCTAAAACTATGTACATCATTGAAGTCCTCAGACAACAAGCAGTCAGCAGAATGAATGAGTGGTGGTGTACAGTGCCGTACAGTACAGTACAAATGTTTAGAACATTTCATACCGGGACTGATTTCTACAAAAGGGCCACCAAATGTAGTTTTTTTTAATTTTTCGTGATTTTCAAATGACTGCAAACTTATGGCCTGTTTCTCTAAGCCGATTCGATTTCAAATTCGTTCGAATTACTACCAAACTCATGTTATTGTAGGGAAATTCTGTTCAAATGAAGCGATTTTTTTTCAAAAAAAAAAACAGAAGTTTGTTATTTGTTCGAACGAATTGGAATTCGAATCGTTTTAGTGGAACAAACCCTTATTAAAAATATTTGTGTTGGAATAAAAAACAGATTTGGCATTTTTAATACGGAAAGATTTTTGGAATTAAAAAATGTGGAAATATACTCCTTAATGTAGGCGCCGCAAATGTTTCCTATAAATATTTTTATTCAGGAGAGAACTTTGTATGCCTAATCTAACATTTAGCTGGATATAGTTTTTTTTACTATTTTAGAACTACATTCCTGTTTAATATCCTAGCAAAAACATTTGGAAGTAGTGTAATGTAGAGTTTTGATCTCACTACATCTTTCGATGCAGTCCACACGGAATGCGCTCCATTCGATACATTTTATAAACACTCGATAAAAGATCCCTACAAGCAAGCCAGTTTGTTGTTTCCTACAAGCAGCAACATCACTTTTTCAAGGATAAAAAAGATTGTATAAATTTCTAAGAATTTGTTATAAAATAAAAAATATACACTAATGTTGCGAACATGTTTGCGGTAATTCACAAGATTGATTTAGATTGACTAAAAACACAATCCGAGGAATGCCTTTAAATTCATTCCAAAGCACTGCATGCCGAAGCTGTCCAAAAGCCGTGATTTGGATCGAAAATTGAGTGCATCGTAGCTGTGTGCTGTGGAAGCAAAATGGAGTGCATCCTAGCTGCGCGCTCTCTTGTAAAATTCATAAGTGAATTCATAGGAAATGATGTACTCCAACGGCAAATGTACTGTACACTTGTACTGATAAGACTGCATCCACGGATGCAAACTTTTTACTGGGTAAAAAACCACTTAGAAGAACATGATTGTTAGTGTACAGTACAAAGTTATAACATTTTCCAGAAGTATTTCTAGAGAAAAAACTCGTTACATAATCCCAAATTCTGGCTCAAAATAGCTGCACCTTTATAAAAATAGTTGTAGTAAAATGAGAACAAATTGTTGATCTCTCTAACTTTAGTATCTTCTTGCTGGTGACGAAAACTTGTTGAAAATGGCAAATTAGTATTTTAGTTTCGTTACGCCAATGACTAAAATAAAGCTGACGCTAAGACTTTAGTCATTTTTACCGAATACATACGGTAATGAAAATATATTTACAAAATTCCAGTACACAGCGAAACCACTACAAAATTCTCTATTAAGGTTTCAATTCCTTTGCATTTTGAAAACATACTGGCCCAACATTCCTCCTTTTTTTCTTCTCTTCCTTTTTCTTTTCTTGTTTTATAACTGCTGTCACTTCCAGGCTGGCTATTGAAGGATTATTACAAAGTCATGTCTAAAAATACTGAAAACTGACAATTACGATTCCTTTCTTCACTACTCCTCCTTCAACTTCAGCGCCAGACCAAAAACCAATTATAAAAGTAGACACAGACTTATTAATTCCCGACCATATTTTAAAATGTCATTTTTATTTCATAAATTCAATATTGTCAATGTCAAAACTACGTTTAAATGTCACTTTTATTTACAGAGCAATGGAAACAACAAAAAGTGAGCAAAAAACGTAAACAAATTAACAAAGGCTTGTAACAGCTACAAAATAGTCGCAATAACAGACCAAAAACAAAATATGTTGAGGATTGTTGATTACAACAAGTTAGTGAGTGAGTGAATTCATGATTGTCCCGAGCAATTGATGTCTGTGTGGCTGGCTGGCTGCCTGTCTGTCATTGTTATTTTTAACAGTGAGTGAGTGAGTGGTCTGCTCTGGTCTTTAGTGACAATGATAATAATTTCCTTTTTTTCCAGTACCCTAAAGCAATAACTTTTGAAAATAGCAACAACAAACACAAAAGCTTTTGAGTATATACTACAAAACCAATAACAACAAAAAGCATAATCAACACACTTGTTTAAATATCGTGAATATTGTTGTTACGGATGATGATGTCTTTAATATTGGAGACGAAAAACAAAACAAAAATAATGTGGCGCCTCAACTTTGATGCCTAGCCTGCTTAGCTGTTACCTATCTACCTATTGTAGTTGAGCTTCTGTTTTTGTACTTTACGATGTAAACGTGCTAAACTAAAGCTGTATGTTTATATGTCTACCTGCTGATGAAATTATAACGCTTTGTCTGTCGTCTACAGGATGTCAAGATTGTTGTTGCCAATATTTTTGATTAGAGGTTGGTTGCCTGACTTGTTGACAAACTGACTGCCTGCTTCCATGGTTTGTTAAGTGTTAGATTCAAGGCAATTTTATTAACTTTAAGTAGTTTTTTGTTTGTTTGTGTTAGTTGTGAACTGTCATCGGATTCTTAAAAGCTTAGCATTAGATTGTCGTATATCCGACATGATTCTTAAACGAGACTACATTCTGTTTGTTGTTGAATGTGATGATGATTGTTATCGCTTTCGAACTGTCCTAATAAATCAGTAATTTTTTGATTGATAGCAGCATTTTGTGTGAGGAATATTAAATTAAATGGTTTTCTAATTAGCTGTGATAGAATTTCAAGAATTTTAATGTAAAGAAAAGTTTTGTCTGAAAGAAAGAGGTAGGCACGGGGGCAACGCAAAACGTCAATTTGATAATAGTTTTCAAATAGAATTTCCGTCATTTTTATATGAAAGGCAATAAAAGGAGAATAACATGAACAATATTTATAAATTTAAAGTATTATCCAGCAAAAAAGTTTGGAAGTAATGCAATGCAGAGTTATGATTGCACTACATCTTCCGCTGCATGCCACACGGAGTTATGAAAAATGGACTCCGTTCGCTACATTTTATAAACACTTGTTTAAATAGCACTATAAGAAAGCCAAATTGTTGATCCCTACATTTCTTCCAAGTACAAAAAAAGAGTGTCCAAAAATTGTTTAAAAAAAATAAAAAATAAGGTTGCGAACATTGCGATAATTCACGAGACAAAAATTAGTTTTGGAGTGGAGTTGGAGCTCATTTCGAAATCTGGACTGGAGTTGGAGGACAATATGTATAAAAACGCATTTAAATACAATCCAAAACACTGCATCAAAAGCCGTGATTTGGATCGAAAATAGACTGCATCCTAGCTGTGTGCTGTGGAAGCAAAATTGAGTGCTGTGTGTTCTCTTGTAAAATTCATTCGTGAGTTCACACCTAGCAAAATATTTTGGAAATTTGTACTGTACTGCACTGTACACCACAACTGATATTCTGCGAACTGGTTGTTGTCCGATTAAGTTAAGATTGATGAACATACTTCTAGGAGTTATGAAAAATGCACTCCGCTGGATACATTTTATAAGCAGTTGGTTTAGAGATCCCTACAAAACAAAAACAGTTGGTTGATCCCTACTCGCCGCTGGCGACATCCTTTCTTTAAAAGAGAAACAAGAGTGTATATATTTCGAAGAATTTGTTATAAAATAAAAAAAAATACAAATTAAAGTTGCGAACATTTTTGCGGTAATTTACGAGTCGGAAATTTTTAATGGAGTGGAGTTCAGTTGAATTCTATTTCGAAAACTGAACTAGTGATGGGAAGGCAACATAAGAAACCTTTAGGATGATGAAGCAAAATCAGATGGGCTTGGATTAAATGGTGAACGGATGAAGTAAACTCAAATGTGAAATGTGATTGACTTTAATGGAAACTTTTTATAATCTGTGTTTATATAATAAAGTTCTTAATATTCTTGTTTTACTCAAATAATAAATGCATTTTATTTATTCTGGGATATTTCGGAATGGCTTGCATTTTTACTGCATGTTTAGATTGATTAAAAACACAATCCGAAGAGTGCCTTTAAATTCAATCGAAAACACTACATCAAAAGCTGTGATTTGGATCGAAATGCTGTGGAAGCAAAATGGAGTGCATCCTAGCTGCGCGCTCTCTTGTAAAATTCATAAGTGAATTCATAGGAAAAGATGTACTCCAACGGCAGTTGTACTGTACATCTGTAGTGATTCAACTGCATCCGCGGATGCAAACTTTCTGCTGGGTAGAAAAAATGTACTCCAACGACACTTGTACTGTACACGCGGATGCAAACTTTTTGCTGGGTACAAATAAGCTGACTTTTAAAGGATTGTTGCGGCAAAAGTAGTATTTGAAAATTTAATTAAACTGAAATCTCAGTCTGGTATATTTATCTAAATTTGTAGCGGGTTTATTTATCTAAATATTTCAATAAAATTCTCATTATAATGTTTGTGAGTAGTTTCCTATGTCTTACCTTACCTCACTAACCTATAATAAAAATCATCCTGCCCTCTTTGATATAAAAAAACCCTAGACCATTCTGGGATCTTCATTGCAAATAAGTTGTTTAGAATGATACCCCGGAGTAGCACAAAGAAGTTTCTTACTCAACACATTTGTTCTTAACCATTTCTAAATAATTATTTTTCCCTGCTCAATTGAACAGATGATGTGCAATAAACCTTTTATGCTTTTTCTCTATAAAGAAAAATAAACTAACACAAAATTTAAGTTTTCTTTTTAAAGTTTTCCTTGGAATTTCTTTTTACAAACATTTCATTTGTAAATTAAGCAATTTATACAATGCTCTGAGTTTAATTCTTTCGTTTGTTTTTTGCCCTATTTCATTGTAAAAGCGAAAATAATTCAACGAATTATAAACAATGCGTATAAGAAGTATAAAGGAAACTTCATGGTTTCTTTTCTTTTTTAAATCAGCATCTTTTTGACTTAAACTTTGTGTATTGTTTAAGAAAATCAAACAACAAAAAATGGCAGACATTTACGAGAAGTAAAACACAACACCCATCAAACTCAAAAAAAAAAAATAAAACTGAACACCAGATGTTCTCTAGAAATATTAACAGTGCCCAAGAAATAATGATAATACCCAAGTCGAGATGGTCGAGTAAATTAATATATGAATGAATAATGTTCATACGATACATATGTGTGCATGTTTCCAATAGGATTCTTCCCCCTATTGAAAACACATGTTTATCATTCACATTCCTATGAAGAAGGAACCTGCGTAAAAGTACACAATTTGAACACCTCATAAAAACTTACAAATCAAAAAAATCCGCTAATGTTCAAAATGCTATGAAATAAACATTGTAGTTTGTTAAATATCAACACCATTCAAACACCATGTCTTTGGTCATAAACACCTGCCATTACTTGCAAAACTTTTCATTAGAAATTTATTAGCTAGCAGGAACCTGCATTCTTTGGTTTTGCAAGTTAGCAGAGAGTCAATTTTTATGATGTGCAATATTTTTAGTGCAAAAAAGTTTTCTTTTCTTCTTCCTTTTTTCGCTTCTAAACTCCATCAATAAAATCTGTTGCTTGCCAATAACTAACTCCACACGAATGTGAAGTGAAAATATGAACTGAAAATTTTTTGCTAAATCATTTGATGAGTTTTTGATTGACTGCAAAAGTAAACATCTTAATGTTCAGGGTGTGGGAGCAGAGCACGATTTCGTGAATGGAAAATAAATGGACTAAAAAGGGTTTCTGAAATTAAACACAACAAAAACAAAAATATTTTTAAACATATTTTTATTCAGAAGATAGATATCCTTTGCTTGATCCGACACTTTATTTAAACCTGGATACATTTTTTCTAAAAAACATCTAGAAATGTATACAATTTCACTGACTTGTTTGCCAATAGTTTACTCCTAGAAGTACCCAGCAAAAAATTTTGGAAGTTCTGCAATTGGAGTTATGATTTCACAACATCTTTTGATGTAGTCCAACAGAGTTATGAAAAATGCACTCCGTTCGATACATTTTATAAGCAGTTGCTGTAGAGATCCCTACAGAAAAAAACAGTTGGTTGATCCCTACACATTTCTTCAAAAGACAAACAAGAGTGTATAGATTTCGGAGAATTTGTTATAAAATAAAGAATTAAAAACTTAAGTTGCGCACATTTTTGCGGTAATTCACGAGACGGAAATTTTTAATGGAGCGGTGTTGGAGTCCATTTCGAAAGCTGAACTAGTGATGGGAAGGCAACATAAAAAACCTTTTGGATGATGAAGCAAAATCATATGCGCTTGGATTAAATTGAGAACGGAGGAAGTAAGCTCAAATGTGATTGAATTTAATGGAAACATTTTTTAGATTTGTGTTTATATAATAAATATAATAAAGTTCTTTGAGTTCTTGTTTTACACAAATAAAAAAAGCATTTATTTATTTTGGGATATTTCGCAATGGCTTGCATTTTTATTGCAATCCGAAGAATGAATATAAATTCAATCCAAAGCACAACATCTTATGCCTTGATTTGGATCGAAAATGGAGTGCATCCTAGCTGTGTGCTGTGGAAGCAAAATGGAGTGCATCCTAGCTGCGCGCTCTCTTGTAAAATTCATAAGTTAATTCATAGGAAAAGATGTACTCCAACGGCAAATGTACCGTACACTTGTAGTGATTCAATTGCATCCGCGGATGCAAACTTTTTGCTAGGTATGTTCATCAATAAGTCTGTCTGGTTACTTTCCCAGCAAGAATTGTCCAGCAAGAACTTTCTCAGAGAGTAAGGGGTTTTTATTCTCTTTTGCTAGAAAATTGTAAAAAGTAAACAGACACTTCCCAGCAAAAACCAGCAAGCAATCAGCTGGCTTGCCAAAACAGAACAATTTGTCCGCCAATAAAGAAGCAAACACGTTGTATTTTATTAAAAATAGAAAAGAAATTGAAACAAGTATTTTTCCACAAATTTGTTCTCCATAAAACAATACAATTAGACTATGTTATTTCCACAAAAAAAATTGTTTTTAATTTTCACAAACATACATCAACCACAAATTAGAAACAGATGATTGGTTGTTTTCAGGAAGAAGAAGAAGAATTGCTTTGCCAGTTGCTGCTAGAAGAAATTTATCCAGCAAGAATTTTCAAGCTCTCAGTGAAAGAACTGTCAAAATGTCTCTCTCGAATCGCTCTCTTTTGCTGGTTTTTTGTGTTAACAGACGACTTCCAGCAACAATTGGTACAAATTGTTGCAAATTTTAGGGTAACCAGACAGAGCTAATCTTAACTTCCTCGGACAACAACCAGTTCGCAGAATATCAGTTGTGGTGTACAGTGCAGTACAGTACAAATTTAGAATATTTCCGCATTTCGTACCTACTGAGGATGATGTCTTTAGAATTTTATTCTGTTTAATGATATTCTTCGCCTATAGTTATGGGATCATCAATTTTGACTTCCTCGGACAACAACCTGTCCTCAAAATATTAGTGGCAGTGTACAGTGCAGTACAGTACAAATTTAGTTCGTACCTTCTTATGTCGGATTTTAAAAGATTTTTCTCTTTCGTCACCTCAAATTCTGTTCTGTTGAAATTTGGATGATTTTTAATTGCTGATTTCTTAATTGCAGCTGGTTGTATTGTGATGAAAAAGCACTTGAGGTCTCATAGTCAAGTAGTTCCTAAACTTGCCGATTAATAAGCCGAACGAATGAATATTGAAAAAAATCGTTAAGGACCGGGTACAGTATCTAAAGAACACTGGCATATTTCTATCCGTTATATACAAAACCTTTGATTTTATTAAGATATCTGAACTGAGAAATAGAAGCAGTCAAAGGCCAAAACATACACATACATGTTTGGAACCTATACTGAAGTAATAACTTTACGGGAATAATGATGTAACTTTCCCGGTCAAAAGCTTTAAAAAAATATTAAATTATCAAAGGTTAAAAATATACCTTAAATTATGCTTCTTCTATTCAAACAAATACGAATTAATCATATGTGGACTCCTAAAAGTATGCACCCATAATGAAAATTTTAATAACGCTTAATTTTTCCATAAACAAAGAAGTTTCTGCTGCTTTCATAATCAACATAAAAAATAACATAATTCGAAAAATAAAACTTACCTCTTCTTCTATGAGAACCGCCACCACGATATTTATTCGGCGATATAACTGGTGGTCGTGGTGCCATCATTTGTGGCACTTCATCGGTTGTTGTGATATTGGCAGCAATATTTTTATGATGTGAAGATGTGGAAGCGTGACGTTCACTAGCATGACGTTCACGCCAATTGCTAAATGAATGACGTCGGCCGCCAGCTGTTGGCAATGTATGATGATGTGAATGATGTTTGCTAATGCAAAAAATTAAAGAAAAAAAAAAAACAAAAATATTCCAAATAAATATCATGTAAAACAAATTGGAGTAGCTTTGGTGGAAATATCCCCACAAAATGAACTGTCAACAGCTGCACAAAGTTGTTGTATTTCCTTTCAATGTCAAAAGATCAAGGAAGCAAACATCAAATACCATTTCGTCTTCTTCTTTCTTACCTTGGTGATAGCGGGCCACTGAAACAATCATCATGATCAAAGCTATGATTGGGTGTTGATGCTTCACTGCAAGAACCTAAACGATCGCGGCATGTTTCTGAATGGGAACTAGAAGAACGTTGACGTCTTTGGTGTAGAGAAGCAGTGATTTGTGGCTGGCCATGGGGAAGATGATGCGACATCAATGGTTGTAGTTCAAACGATTGCTAAAAAATGATTAGAAAGAACAAGAAAAAAAAACAACAACAAAAATTAAAAAGAGGAAGTTGTATAGATGAATATTGCAAAAAATATAGCTTATTCTTCTTCTTCTTTTTACTTACATGTTGAAAACCAAATTGCCCTCTTGGACTTCCCAGTGTTATGGTAGCTGTGCTATCAAGATTTGCCGATGTAATTAGACGTGTTTGTTCCGGTATTGTTACTTTGGGACTATTTCCTTTGGAATTGCGCCGTTTGAATATTGAAAATCCCTTACTGGAACTCTGTGAGTCTGGCGTAGTCGGTGACTTGGGGTCATTGTAGAAATAATAGGGATTATCTGCAAAACAAGAGAAAGCAATTAAATTCATTTTCATTCATTCATTTCTTTTCACACATTTGTGTTAAGTGCATTATAAAGTCTGCACAGATAATTCATTCAATAAAAAAAAGGAAAAATGACATTACATTGAGGCAGACAACAGTCTTTTGTAATGGAATTCATTCATTCTTTCGTACATTTAACCATTTGTTTATTTATTCATCTGATTTAACTTCCGCTTATTAAAAAACGAAAACGAATGTACGTCCGAAACTAAAAATCAAAATTCAAAACCTACTACAGATGAAACGGAAATAACCATTTGAATTAACTATTATGTGTGTGTGTGTGCGTGTTAGGTGGACTAAGGGTGCTGCCCTCGTTCATTACTTGTCAATGTGTTGCTGTGTGTATTGCAATTAATCTTAATGCAAATGTGTATCACAATAACAAGAGCAAAAACAGCAACAACTACTACTGGTCACTAACATTTGCTTATGGAGAAGCTTAATCTCTTGTACCCACTCCCTCTTTATCGCTGATAAAGTTAAAGTTAAATGACTTTAAACTGTGATTTCATTGAGTGTCATCTTTCTCTCCTGTTTCTCTGTTATTCAAATAAAATCACATGCAAGAGATTAAGGAGATGGAGTAGAGCGTTGATATATCTGTGGTCAGGGTTGGTAAAATAATGAATGTACGAATGTTATGTTTCCCCTGAGACCTTAGAATGTATTTTCAACATGCATATCTTGCCTAAAAAAGTTCAGATTCTTAATTCCGGAATCCCCTTAGTAAAATGCTTACAAAATTTTTTAATTGTTAGTGTAAGAAAAAGCTTTGTCGAACAAAACTCAACAAGCCGTCGGATTGAGTTTTAAATAGAATCATACCGCATTCTCTGATGTGGGAGTCTAACCTTGTGTCGTCGGACCTTTTAACAGCCTTATAGAAAGTGTGGTCTAAGTCTTTGTCTTAGGCTACTAACCACCCAAGCGAATAATCTTACTGTGAAAAAGAAGAAGACATAAAACCACCTAATTTTGAGGATCAACTGCACCTGAAATGTTTTACACAATCCAATTTACGCATCGGCGGATGTACTTGGAAATAACAAGGCCAATATAACTGCCTTAGGGTAAGTGCAATGTGACACCAAAGGCGTCAAAACAGCACATATAGTGGACACTCTGTATTATGGTTGCCATAAAACATCTCGCCCCACGATAAAGGCCGGGGTTTACTTTTATTCAATACAGTATTAGCTCCTCCCATGTGTCATGCGCAACTATAGCATTGATGCGATTCAATACCTTCTTGCAGCAAGGGAACGTAAGCTAATGAACCTAGCATATAAAGTAGCTGACACAGCGTCGAAGTTGCACGTCGGAAAGCAGAAATTTCATAAAAGGCGTGATGAAAGCATTCATCGTCTTAATAATAAGAAAAGGTGAGAGCAAAATTATTTACTTGGAGAGCAAAATAGAGCATTGTAAATATACAATATTGTTGATTAAATCCATATTATGTTTTATGGTTGCAGTAAAAATGTATATGTTAACATAGTTGCAATACCCTATTGTTGGCCACCACACATCGTCCAAATAATGTGCGCGTAGAGTAGGTTAGAGCAAAATTACTTGGAGAGCAAAATAGATCATTGTAAATATGTAAACATACATATTGTTGATTAAATAAATATTATGTTTTATGGTTGCAGTAACAATATATATTTTTCCATAGTTACAATAAACTATTTTCTGGGATTGTATTCCTTCTCAGGCCAGTTGCTAAGCATTTTCCACTACTCATCGCACTAATAACCTGTATGTAGAGCAGGTCAGAGCAAAAATATTTTTAGAAGAAAATTTTTCTGAGAGCAAAATATTACATTGTTAAAATGTGAACATATATATTGTTGATTAAGTCCATATTATGTTTTATGGTTTCAGTAACAATATATATTTTTAAAAAGTTACGATACTCTCATCGTCCCAATAACGTACACGCAGAGAAAGTCAGAGCAAAGATATTTTTAGAGGAAACCTAGTTTGAGAGTAAAATATGGCATTGTAAAAATGTAAACATACATATTGTAATGTGTGATGGTGGCAGCAGCAATATATATTTTTACATAGTAACAATATCATATTTTCTTTGATCTAAGCCCTTCTCAGATCAGTTGCTATGTTAGTATTGCCCACATCACTTGGGTACCGGAGGTCTTCGCCAAGGAAGACATTGTACTATAAGGATTGCCGTTTTGCTACCTAAAGAATGCTGCAAATGTCTTCCTTGCGATTTGTAGCAATAAGCAGAATATATGAAATGTTTTCGAACAATTTTGAAAAAGGAAAGGAAAAAGAAAACTGAGCAAATCGGGTGTTAGATTGATGCTTTAACAAAATTCGAAGAGGGGAATCAAACTGAATAAGGAAGTAGGGTTGCAGAATACCCAGGAAATTACAATGATATCATGCCGCCTACCAGAATGGGTTAAACATTGCCAAGGTGGTTAACTGAAGGATAGTAAGGCCCCAAGATGCCGATACTTTGCAAGATGAACGCTATTGCTTACGTTATTGAGCGTTCCATATGAACTCCCAATGAGATGCATCACCATATCAATGGGCCTAAAAAATCCACCATTGACAACATTTTGACTTTACGCCAAATCCACGACCAAATCCAACTTTTTATCGACTACAAAACAGCTTTCGATACGGTCAAAGTAGCTATAGACCCGGTAAATTTATCATCTAGCAGATCGTTATTCATGGAAAAGACCCAAGAGAAGAAGTTTAAGATGTAGCACCTATTGCCGACTACACAGACCATATACGGTCAAATGTGTTCCTATCGTAGTCTAAATTTAATATGTTATTAGCTGAAGTCAAAAATAATGTTTCCTAACCATTAGTTCAGTGATGGCCACCAACAACAACTTTCCTATGCCCGCGGGCATACGACACACACGTACAGTGTAAACACATTCGTTCGGTTAATGCATTGTTTACGTTTCCACTCACACTAGCGCAATTTATAATCTGCAAATGTGTGTTTTTGGCCATCATTGCATTAGTTCCATGTTATTCACCTTGTGATGCAAATGTGAATATATATAGCACACCACCAGAGCTACGAATACTCGCTCGAATTCCACTCGCGAGTAAAACTCTTCTAGAATTCGAGCGAGTTGAGGGGGACTTGCACCCTCCCCAACAACAAACAAAAACTTACTCCACCCAAATAAACTTGCCCAAAACCCATCAATAAAATTGCAACCAAAAAAATTACCACCGCGAGTCAATCGGAGTTCTGCACACTACACACAATACAACAGATTTCAGTGGTTCATGCCAAAATCTTTGACATCGTGTGTGAGCGGAAATCACATCGAGCGGACTCTGCCACCTTTGTGAGAAGTAGAAAAAATAATGTAATATATGTTATTTTAATCTACCTTCTAAAGAAGTACACTATGCCCTAAACAACTTGTTCCAGGTAGACCAATATTATAGTCGAATTCTTTGAAATATAAAGAAACATGCCGCCAAATTAAAAAAAGCCCAAATTGTTCTGAAAAAGCCTCATAAAGGCCCATACGGGCGTCAACAGTCATCATTGAATGAGACAAACAAGAAACAGCCAAATGCGGAATTTGGTCCGTTAATTGCTCTAAATCTCCATACTAAATAGAGATAACCAGAGTAATTTTGAAAATTCCCCTAAAATTGCCAATACCTAAAGGCCTGGGTACATACATAAGCTGCCTCCCCTGCTTGCCTTGCATGCTTCTGATAAATGAATAAAAAAAGAATAGGACAACCAAGTTCGAAATTGGCTCGGCATTCTTTATTCTTTTATTTTTGTTGTGTCAGAAATGAAACAGGAAAGCAAGGCAAGCAGGCGAGGCAGCTTATGTACCCAGGCCTTAATAATTGTGGATGGTAATAATTAATACCCGCAAAAATTGTATTTTTGGAGGTTAATGAATAGCTGTGTGTCCCCATAATCCAGTATTAAATTCCAAAGTTTTTGTTGACTAGGTTCTATTGCGTGGACAGATTTTGGTTATCCAGTTAAACACTAATTTCAATTCAGTGTTGCTAATGGTTCAACCCAGGTGGAGATGACACGAATTCATTGCAAAGTTCGAACAACGGAGAGTATCTCATAGAGAGCGGCTTTTGTGCTACTCCAAATGACACCATGTTACACCTGATGGTACTTGGGGGTATATCCCGAGTTTGACTGAAGAAACAGATGTTTACAACTCCTTAAGGGGTGATCCCTAGTTGTGCAGACAAAAAAACGCTAAAGTGCTAAGCGTTTGTCATGAAAGCACAACTAAATGGGCAAATATCCATTGTTGTTGTAAGAAAAATTGCATTTGAATGAAGTAAAGTTCGATGACAGAAAAGCCGCTCCACGGCCGATATGTCTGAAGAGGCTCTACCAAAGGCGAAACATGCATGTAACATAGTGGTGGTTGTGTGGGTTCAAATCTTCGGCTCTCCTTCTTCACTTGCAAAAATAAACGGTCATTGAGCTCGATTCCAACGAGAAATTATTTAAATGACTACCTTCGAAACCCTTTTTTATGCAAAAGCTGTTTGCGGTGCCAACAATAACTCGAAAACGAATGGCCAGTTCTTCATATATTTTTGTGGGTGCTTTAAGAACCTTATAATATTGTCGTTTAGCGAAACAGAATTTTAATGCCGGGCATACACTATGGGCATGCAGGACAGCATTTGTAATAGTATTAGTAAATTTTGAAGTTGTTGTCAATGTATTTGGGAGTAGTTTTGGTTTTGATTTTGTAAATGAATCCCTTTCAATCCGATGAATTGTTCCAAGTATATTATTTGTGAGGAAATTAGAAATTAGGAAAACTTCAACCCAAAATCGAGTTCTGGAGGAAAATTCATCATTTTTGCAATATGGATTGAAGGAATGCCACACACTATTCAATCACACACTTACACAAGGGTTCATCGGTTGCTGTCCTGCATGCCCATAGTGTATGCCCGGCATAAAAAAATCTGTTTTAACAAAATTGTGAACTGTCAAAGCCAAAATTTCGATTTTAATGAAAAAAATGTAAAGTTTTTTGTCTAAAAATAGGGAATTTGTTTAAGTCTTTCACGCTTAAAGACACGATTTTTATGTATTTAATAAGCTTACAAGAATATATGAAGATCAGCTTTCGTTTTCGAGCTATTGTTGTCAACGACTTCAAAAAATCCATTTCGAGAAAAAAGGTGTTTTAAGTTGCGCCTCTCCACAAAAATCACAATGGGTTCTTCACTTTGAACGGTCACATCTCAACCAATTTTTCTTCGATTGACTTGAAATTGTTGCGGCATACTCTATGTTAGCTGTACTTCAAAAATGCCAATATTTTTTTTTTTTTTGATTTTTGAAAGGGTGTAACCCTTCAAGAAATTTTATGATTATTCGTAATATATATAATTGTTCCACAAACATCCCAGTTGGGACAAGGGAGACTTCTCTCATATCAATGAGTGCACGCCGATTCATATTGGCTCAATGATATGGGACCTACTTTTTATTGCCGAGTGCGAACGGCGTGTCTTACGACACCACTTTTAGAGAAGTTTTTCATGGCTTAAATACTCAGGAAATGTCGCCAGCATTACTGAGGGGGAATTTTGCCACCGTTGAAAATTTGATGTTGCTTGGCCTGGGATTCGAACCGCAGACCTTCTGAGTGCAAGGCGGTCGTGCTAACCATTGCACCACGGTTATTCGTAATAACTTTGTATTAATTCTAACAAAATCTCAAGTTTCCATAAAATAAAAACCTTCTTAATCCCATTAAATCCCCACATTCAACAGAAAATCTTTATACTATATTGAAAAATTCCCTCAACTACCTCCAATTCAATCGAGTGTTAGAAATTTCCCCACATTAAAATGAAGTTCCCAAAATTATTTTAGAAATTTCCCTCAAATATCCCCAAGTTCCCAAAAGTGTGTGCTAAAAATCCCCTCCAAATAATCCCAGATTTTGTTTTGTGTGGGTTTTTTGTTTGTGTAACATATTTACCTGAGAAAAATGTATTTGTTGCATTATCCACTGTGACAAACATGATGATGGGATTATTTGTGCGAAACTTAATCCACTTAAAAATGCAAATTAGATTGTAAATGCCAAATTTTCAATTGACAATGAATGAATGCTGGCTTGTAATTGTTTTGTTCAAAACGAAGTGTAACGTTTATGTTAATGTTTTGTAATTATATTCACTTTTCTTGTTGTTGTTCATTCAATTTTTGTAATTGTTTATGCACTACTAATAATACTGTTGTTGTTCTCCGGTCATTGTCGTACAAATATTGATATTTTGGCCTTTAACAATGGTGGCGGCATTCAGCATTTTTTTTTCAATAAAATAAAGGCACTCAATAAACTTTCTCTTAAATACCAAATTAATTAATGCTTATAATAATCATTTCGTTTTAAACAATTATAATTGTGTATTTTATGGGTCGCAGTGTTTTTGTTGTAATTATGATTATTACTTTTATTATTATTTGTAAACACAATTTGAGTGAGTCGAGTGTGTGCCCAATAATAAATAAATACACTTTTGGGTAATTATGTTGATAACAGCACAAATATGAAAAAATTGTTTATTGGTATTGTTTTTCTTTGCTGCATTGTTATTGTTGCTTTCTGTTTGTATACAAAACTTTTTGTATTGGTATTGGTTATCGTAAATACAAATAAATCCAAAAAGCCGCGCTTTTTTCCACTTTTAAAAACTTTTGAAGTTTGTTATTGATTTTTTCAGTTTTAGTTTTATAAAATTAACACAAAATATGTTTAATAAACTTTTAATTATTTCTTATTTTGTTTACAAAATTTATTCTTATTTTTGTTTTGATTTTATTTCTTTTGTTATTTGTGGTACACTATGGTGCCGTTATGCGTCTTATTGCATTGACATCCCGAAACGGAATAAAAAAATCAACGTTCTAAAATGATTCTACAAGCCACAGACACAACACAACTTATGTGCAACATGTTTCTTTTGCTACAACACCACCACGAGCCCAAGAGCAGGAAAGCAGTACACTAACAATACCATAGCATACGCACACGCACACACTTGTAGGTTTCACGCACAACAACATTACGCCTACAACAACAATGTATTCAATCCCAGCTAGCATTTGGAAGTGAGTTACTCACTTCCTCTACCAAAAGTAATCGCTTTCTGCACTTCTTTTCTATAAAAGAGCGATACTTTATCATTTTACAATAACAAATGTATTACTGTTCAAATTAGATCGATCTGCAAGAACTACCTAGTGTCGCAGAAGAAGATGAAAATTCTGTATTTGATTGTTTACACAAACAATTTACATTGTTTTACTATTTCTTCTCGTGAGAGAGATAAGGTGAGAGTTTTACAGCTACTCCAAGTATTTGCAAATATCAACAATAAGAAAAATATCAGTCAGTTGTAAGTGCGAAAGGTTCGTGGAAAAGTGAAATTGAAAAAATTAAATTAATAATTTAATATTTAAACATTTATAAATTGAAATGTAAAAAAGTGCAGTGACTAAATAATTGTGAATGAAAAAAAGCAGAAAAAATAATAATGTGTATTGTGTATAATGTGAGAGATATTTAGATAAGAAAAAATAAATTTCATTTTCTTTATCATAGAGTGAATTTGAATATTAGAAAAAAAACAAAAAATCGAAAAAATTCCAAAAAGTCAAAAGTGCCAACAGTACTTATTAACAGTACTTTTAGGACAATTTTCCGGCAAATAAAATCTTTTATTTAGCTAAAAACGTTTTAAAAACAATATATACGGCATCATTTAGAGATTACAAAAGAAAATTTTCAGTTAGGCTTTGATAATCAAGAAATATACCTCGATGACTGTCAGTTTTGCTTGCCAATGTGTACTATACTTTACACTCATTCGACAAAGAAAATTAAAACAAATAAGTTTGCTGAAATAATGATAATATAATTTGACTTTTAAAATGTACACATTTTCGATTTTAATTTTTGTTTTATTTATTTATTTATTTATTTATTTATTTATTTATTTATTTATTTATTTATTTATTTATTTATTTATTTATTTATTTATTTATTTATTTATTTATTTATTTATTTATTTATTTATTTATTTATTTATTTATTTATTTATTTATTTATTTATTTATTTATTTATTTATTTATTTATTTATTTATTTATTTATTTATTTATTTATTTATTTATTTATTTATTTATTTATTTATTTATTTATTTATTTATTTATTTATTTATTTATTTATTTATTTATTTATTTATTTATTTATTTATTTATTTATTTATTTATTTATTTATTTATTTATTTATTTATTTATTTATTTATTTATTTATTTATTTATTTATTTATTTATTTATTTATTTATTTATTTATTGGTCATTGCCACTATTTTATGGTAAAATATGCAATATCTTTCAAACAATGTACTTATTTGTCGCCTAAAGGTACTATATCCAAGAAGCATTTTCTATCGCCCATTACCCGAAGCAGTCACTCCCGGGCGATAGAAACACACATCCCCGATATCGCATTCTTATTGATGTAGGCACACCGTTCGGGAAGAAATGAACCACGCATTCGTTTCCTCATAAATGTGTCTCATGCGTTGCCTTTGAAAGTATCGCTTTAGTCCAGAGTCGAGAGTCACGATGGCGATATTTTTATGAGGAAACGAATGCGTGGTTCATTTCTTCCCGAACGGTGTGCCTACATCAATAAGAATGCGATATCGCGGATGTGTGTTTCTATCGCCCGGGAGTGACTGCTTCGGGTAATGGGCGATAGAAAATGCTTGCTGGGATATGCCCGGTATAACCATGGTGCATAGGAGGAATATGCTACACACATTGTTATTTGTGTTGTACGAGGCCCATGTGCGTATGGTGCTTAGCATAAATACTATTTTTTTCTTATTGTTGTTGCCTCGCACTGGACAATTGGTACGCAGCATAAGTGCTTATTGTAGAAGTCTAATGTATGTTATGTTGCCGCTCGCTCAATCGAATCTGTGTACTTAGGTGTAATAGTAGTAGTTGTTGTTATTGATGTTGTTGTCTAGAATTTCCATTCAATTCCCATCTCAAATCATTGAAACATTTATCTAACCGTCCATGCATCCATCCATCTATTTGCTGCTGTTTTGCTTCGCTCGAGTTTTGATTCCAATGCCGAATACAATTAATGCATATTGTTTTAAATGCCTAAGTGTGGGTGAAAACACACAGAAACAACAATAACAACAAGAACGGCATCGGTGGTAATCACTGCAATATTGAGAGTGAAAAATTTGCTTTATTGTCTGTTTTTCTCCCTCATAGCCTCTTTGGCCTTTCACTTCACGTTTGCCTTTTTGTGAGTTTGACCAAAGATAAACAACTAAGTGGTGTTTTCAGCCAATTACGAGGGTAGTTATTAACACTTTTAGTGCAAATTTTATATATATTTCAATCGTTATAAATAATTTTCGAAGTAGAAAATTAAGTAGATTAGGCCAAAGAAGCTGTAGATGTTTTAATCCACAGGATCTTCAATTTACGCCAAATTCATTGCTTTCTATTAAAATAAATAAACGATCACCCAAATTTAATGAAGCTCATATCTCTATCATATTAAAATAAAATAAAATAAAAGTTATTTTGATAAATGTCGAAAAAAATTTGTCCGGAGCAAAATTTGCTAGGCTACGACCCCAGACTGTATGTACATCCCTGTTTCTAACAACATACCCTTATTTTCTTTATTTACAGGTTTTCCCGATGATGCTGCCATAAGGATAAATAATGAATTGGAAATTACCATCGATTTGATGCCAACGCTAAAAACTGGAAGCTTTCCATGTGATTGCATTAAATTCCATTTTTCTGCATTATGCAAAATGTATGGTTTTTCACTCTAAAATATTACCACTTTACCATAAATAATTAATTTGGAATAAAAAAATTAAATTACTTAAAACCAAAACTATTTGTGTTATTATTTAAAAGATTTCGTCATTTGACAAGCCATACTATAAATTACAAATTAAACAAAATGAATGTTATCACTTTCAATCAATTAAATTTGATTTTCGGTAAAAAATATAGTTTGTTCATTTTAACTGGGTTCCACTGTAAAAGAATTGTCAATTTTCTACAGTGGAACCTCGTGGTTATTTTTGGTTTTTGCTGCAGCGATCATGTAGATCAATAGATGGCGCTATTTTCATGAATTTGCCATCGTTGCCAACACTTTTCTATTGGAAAGACTTTTTCTTCCTTGCGCCCAAAAGAATGCCAAGGTTTTATATATAGTTGGCAACGATGGCAAAATCATGAAAATAGCGCCATCTATTGATCGCTGTAGCAAAAACCAAAAATAACCACAAGGTTCCGCTGTAGAAATTTTACAATTCCTATACAGTGTAACCCAGATAAAATTACCAAATTATTTTTTTTTAAATCACATATAATTGATTGAAATTGATTTTGTTTAGTGTTAATTTGGAGCATGTTCTATATCACAACCACAGCCCACCTATAAATGTGTCCAGCTGATGCCTATCCACGACGAGTTGTGCTTGTGGTGGCCTTTTGGCTGATATTATTTTTATATATTCCACCATAGTATGGAGTGTTTATTAAGTTTGTTTTCCATTTGTAATGCACTGAAATAATCATTTCATATAATATGTCCATCTGTTGTAGTCACTCTAACGTCCTAGAACTCTACACTCACTCTAGAGCGAGAACTCTATATTTGTGCACCTGAGTGAATTTATCCATAAGCAGGTCAAATTCGACGATGGATGAATATAACCCCCATATAACGGTACCTCCCGATTTTCGGTATTTTGAAGATTTTAGCTAAAATTTTTAACCGAACCATCTGCATTTTGACTGTTGAGGTTCTAAGGGGTCACAACACTTATCCATCAAATATCAAGCCAATTCGATGTGATTATGATGCTAAAACCTCGAAAAATCCGAAAATCGAGCGGTACAGTTCTTTGGGGGCAACATCAAGACGTGGACCGATATAGCCAAATTTTAATTATAAAACTCTATCTTAAATATTGTGAGAGTAAATCGACTCCGAATTGCCTGAAACAGATTTCGCGCAAACATACTTAGGTATGTAAAACTATTATTCCGATAAGGCAATTTTTTGATCATATCAAGGGTGTCACGCCATACTATAAATTAAAAATTAAATATTTTTAAAAAAAAAATAATATTGTTAATTTTAACTGGGTTCCACTGTAAAAGAATTGTCAATTTTCTACAGTGGAACCTCGTGGTTATTTTTTGGTTTTTGCTACAGCGATCATGTAGATCAATAGATGGCGTTATTTTCATGAATTTTCAATTACAATGAGTTTGTTCTTCCTTGCGCCTAAAAGTATGCCAAGCTTTTATATATAGTTGGCAACGATGGCAAATTCATGAAAATAACGCCATCTATTGATCTACATGATCGTTGTAGCAAAAACCAAAAATAACCACGAGGTTCCACTGTAGAAAATTGACAAATCTTTTACAGTGGAACCCAGTTAAAACGACCAAATTATTTCTTCATAATTCACATTTAATTAATTGAAAGTGATTTTGTTTAGTGTTAGTTTGGAGCATGTTCTATATCATAACCAGAGCCCACCTATAAATGCGTCCAGTAAGACCAGCTATCGGCGTTATGTCCGACACATACAACGTATCCATTACCTTCATATGGGAAAAGTTTCTGAAGCGTTATCTCTCGAGAAGGTGATCACAATTGGCCACGGAGATCTTGCGATTTAACACCATGCGATTTCTTCCTTTGGGGCCATGTAAAAGATGGAAATCTTGAGGCAGCTACTTTGCGATTTGTCTGATATTATTTTTATATATTCCACCATAGTATGGAGCGTATATTAAGTTTGTTTTCCACTTGTAAAGCACTAAAATAATTATTTCATATCATATGTCCGTCTGTTGTAGTCACTCTAGCGTCCTACAAGCAGGTCAAATTCGACGATGGATGAATATAACCCCCATATAACGGTACCTCCCGATTTTCGATATCTATCATCTACAATTTGACAGTTGAGGTTGTAAGGGGTCACAACACTTACCCAGCAAAAATTAAGCTATTTCGACTTGATTATGATGCCAAAACCTCAAAAATTCCGAAAATCCGACGGTACAGTTCTTTGGGGGCAACATCAAGACGTGGATCGATGTAGCCCATTTTTAATACCAAACATTCTAGTATTAATAGAAACTTCTGTACCAAATTATAAAACTCTATCTTAAATATTGTGAGGGTCGACTCCGAATTGTCTGAAACTGATTTCGCGCAAACATACTTGGATATGTAAAACTATTATTCCGATATGGCTTTTTTTATCATATCAAGGTACACACCGTCATGCCATACTATAAATTACAAATTAAACAAAATGAATGTGATCACTTTCAATCAATTAAATTTGATTTTCGGTAAAAAAAAATATAGTTTGTTCATTTTAACTGGGTTCCACGGTAAAAGAATTGTAAATTTTCTACAGTGGAACCTCGAGTTAATTTTGGTACAGCGATCATGTAGATCAATAGATGGCGCTATTTTCATAAATTTGCCATCGTTGCCAACATAGTAAGAAGTGTTTATTAAGTTTGTTTTCCATTTGTAATGCACTGAAATAATCATTTCATATAATATGTCCATCTGTTGTAGTCACTCTAACGTCCTAGAACTCTACACTCACTCTAGAGCGAGAACTCTATATTTGTGCACCTGAGTGAATTTATCCATAAGCAGGTCAAATTCGACGATGGATGAATATAACCCCCATATAACGGTACCTCCCGATTTTCGGTATTTTGAAGATTTTAGCTAAAATTTTTAACCGAACCATCTGCATTTTGTCAATTGAGGTTCTAAGGGGTCACAACTCTTATCCATCAAATATTAAGACATTTCGATGTGATTATGATACTAAAACCTCGAAAAATCTGAAAATCGAGCGGTACAGTTCTTTGGGGGCAACATCAAGACGTGGACCGATATAGCCAATTTTTAATTATAAAACTCTATCTTAAATATTGTGAGAGTAAATCGACTCCGAATTAACTGAAACAGATTTCGCGCAAACATACTTAGGTATGTAAAACTATTATTCCGATAAGGCAATTTTTTGATCATATCAAGGTGTACACCGTCACGCCATACTATAAATTAAAAATTAAATATTTTTGAAAAAAAAAATATTGTTAATTTTAACTGGATTCCACTGTAAAAGAATTATCAATTTTCTACAGTGGAACCTCGTGGTTATTTTTTGGTTTTTGCTACAGCGATCATGTAGATCAATAGATGGCGTTATTTTCATGAATTTTCAATTACAATGAGTTTGTTCTTCCTTGCGCCTAAAAGTATGCCAAGCTTTTATATATAGTTGGCAACTATGGCAAATTCATGAAAATAACGCCATCTATTGATCTACATGATCGTTGTAGCAAAAACCAAAAATAACCACGAGGTTCCGCTGTAGAGATTTTACAATTCCGTTACAGTGTAACCCAGATAAAATTACCAAATTTTTTTTTTTTTAAATCACATATAATTGATTGAAAGTGATTTTGTTTAGTGTTAATTTGGAGCATGTTCTATATCATAACCACAGCCCACCTATAAATGTGCCCAGCTGATGCCTATCCACGACGAGTTGTGCTTGTGGTGGCCTTTTGGCTGATAGGTCCACTCCTTCCGATACCTCCCCCACAAAAGTTCGAAAATATTCGCTAAAATGGTACACGCGATATCTCATAGACATAGCAACCGATTTGGTCCAAACTTTGGATATCTAAATATTGTCGAAACTTAGTTTATGTTCAAATTAGGGCCCTACCTGTCCAATCCTTGGGGTACCACAAACAAATGTTTAACATTTTTATGTGGTTAAGGGTCTGTTCGAGGATCCTTTGGACATTTTTACCAAAGATATAAAGGGTGTTTTTTTAAGCTAGATAGAACTTTAAATTGTAAAAAGTAACACAAAAAATTAAATTTTGATGAAACTTTTTTTTTATTTGTTTCAGTATACTCTGACAAATCATCATGAATAGACTCACGCTTGAACAACGCTACGAAATTATCCAAATTTACTTTGAAAATCAGTCGTCGATTCGCGCAACTTATAGACGACTTCGTCATTTCAGCGATGAACCGTATTTTTGGCTTAACGGGTTTGTTAATAAGCAAAATTGCCGCATATGGAGTGAGACCAATCCACAAGAGACCCTACAGAATCCATTACATCCAGAAAAATGCACCGTATGGTGCGGTTTTCACGCTGGTGGCATCATCGGACCTTATTTCTTCAAAAATGAGGCCGGAGCTCGCGTTACGGTCAATGGAGATCGTTGCCGCACCATGATCAATAATTTTTTGTTTGAAAATATGGATGACATTGATACGGAGGAGATGTGGTTTCAACAGGATGGCGCTACGTGCCATACGGCGAACGCAACCATCGACTTATTGAAATCAAAATTTGGCGATAAGTTGATTTCGAGAAGTGGACCTGTCAATTGGTCTCCAAGGTCGTGCGATTTGACACCTCTCGATTATTTCCTGTGGGGCTACGTGAAGTCACTGGTTTATGCTGATAAACCAGCAACAATTGATGCCTTGAAGGCCAGCATTGTTCGTGTTATTCGTGACATACGGTCAGCAGTGCTCGAAAAAGTGGCCAAAAATTGGACGTCCAGAATGCACTTCGTCAAGAACATCCGCGGTGCCCATATGCCCGAAATCATTTTCAAATGTTAATGTCACGTATTGATCTTTCGAATAAAAAAAAATTTTGATTACAATTTAATTTTTTGTGTTATTTTTTACAATTTCAAGTTCTATCGGCCTTAAAAAAACACCCTTTATATCTATCGATATCCCCGCAAACTTTTGAGCTTTAATCCTATCAAAACTTTTGTCGGTTCATACGCACCAAATTTTGAAAACATTTTTTTTTTTTTTTTTTTTTTTTTGGGAAAAAGTATTTCAATCCACACAGGTTGAGTGTATATCTCTGTCGGCAAAGCCGACTGATACTTTTTTACTTGTTTTGTTTAGTTTTAATTTGTAACTGATGGACACGATCTTCTATTTGGAGCATGTTCAATGTATATCATAACCAGAACCCACCTTATAAATGCATTCAGTAAGACCAGCTGGTACCTACCCACGACGAGTGGGCGTTATGTCCGACACAAACAACGTATGGATACGTTTTTAACGAGAAAAATTTCCGGAGCGAAAAGTTTCCACTATAGTATGGAGGGTATATTACGTTTGTTTTTCAGTTTGTAAAGCATTGAAATAATCATTTGCGACCCTATGAAATATACATATTATGTATATTATTGATTAGGACAAAATTCGGAGTCGATCTAGCTATGTCCGCCTTTTGTAATCACTCTAGCGTCCTAGAACTCTACCGGTACGTCCCGATTTTCACCAAACTTTTTACCGAACTACCTGTAATTTGACATTAGAGATTCCCAGTGGTCACAAAAGGATTCTTAGTGTTCAAAACACTATTTTTTTCCTTTTTTGTGGCTGCTATTTGGTTTCCCCGCTGCCAACAAACTTCTCCAGTGCTAATGGTGTTTATATCAATATTTTCGGTGTACTTTTTCTGTAATTTACGGTTCCCAGTGATCCAAAAATATCTGCACCAAAAATTGTGAACGTAGGCGATACCTCTCGATTTCAATTATTGTAAAGTTTTCCGACTGAATTAGCTATTACTTTGTAGTTGGGGTTTCCAGTGGTCAAACAAATTCTCCGCCTAAAAGTGTGAACATAGGATATAGCCCACATATAACCACCCCGATTTCAGGTATTTAAAGGTTAAATATACAAAATCACAATGGACAGCCTATCCAATCAATGAAAAAATTTACCAGTGATTTTAGTTCTTAGGGCTTAGAAAACCTCACATTTTTGGCATCGTGTACAGCTACGACTTGAAATATTTTAAGCTCTTAAGATTATCTCTGGGTCGAGGGTATTAAAAGCTCTACTTGGCCGAACTTGTAAGATATTGAACTACTCAAATTCTATGTATGTACATGGCGGTCATTCTTCTAATCATATATTTTTCTAAAATTTATTTTAAACATCCAAATCCTTTAATAACAAATAAAAAGAAAACTTAAAGTTTTTCGAGAATGTCAGAAACAAAACTAATTTTATAAAGAACAATTCCTCTATACCACATTTTCCAAAGTTCTAATACTCCTATACAGTTTCTACGATTCTAACAAATTTCCCACAATTGAAAAATGGGGAAAAATAGTTCATATGGACAATAAGATATTTCCAAAACATTTCAATTATAACAAAACTCCAGATTTCTGCAACATCCTTTCCTATTTTCTTTTGTTATTGAAATTGGAAAAATAAAATCCATGTCAATTTCCTGGAATAATGCAAATCATATGGACTTCCTTTAATCACCCTCCTCGTACCAACAACCAATAAGCAATAGTGTAAGTAAGCAACAATTGGATTGTGGCCTTTTGGAACACATTGCACCCACTCATTCATTGACTATGGTATTATGGTAGGCTAAAGCAGTTTTTCCAGTAGGAAAATTTTGTTTATATTGGCTTAATAATTCCTTTTTCCTATAGTACCAGCGTCATGTTTTTGTTTTTGTTGCACTTTTGCTACCTGAACAGAAGGTGAGTGTATTCACGCTTAGAATTCTTAACAACAAATTGGCTGTCACTAGGACGGGCAAAACAAAATACCTTTGGCGGGACAATCGTCATAAACATTTACCAATCAATGGCCGGCATGTTATTGTTGGTTGGTTGCATTTGTTTAGACCAACTCCTTTGGCGTGTGTATTGTTTTATGTTCAGGCAAATCAATGATCAATGAAGAATATTGATCGACACGGTATGGATGGTTGATTGGTTTACTGCAACTTCTATTGTTTTGTTTTGTCAACAACAATCATGAAGCCACATTGTTGGTCTTTTGTCTGTCTGCATTTATCTGTGGGTTAGTTAGTATGTGTTTTGTATGCCACCACACGTTATCACTACCACCGCCACCGCCACCGCCTATCTATCACCTGAGGAGGGTTGTGTTGTTGTGCGTGCAACCAGCGGGGAGAGTTGTCACCGGAATTGCTAATAAGAAATTTTTCCCTTATTTGTTGTTTTTTCTGATTTTGAGGATTTTTTCCGTATAATCCTTAGAAATATCCATGAGATTATGGGTTTTGAAAATTTCCATATTATTTCCATATCTGTATGTTTTTCTCAAAATATTGTGGCATTTTTTTGGGTTTTGAATTTTAATAATGTGGGAATATTTTACTAAATAATCCAGCGGCATTTCCACATTTGATCTTTGTCACTTTGGCTATCATTATTTAAATGTACATTTGTTAATCACATCTAATCGTTTGTAATTGAATTGTAAAATTTGATGAATTAATATTCTAAAATCTAGATATTTTCCCATAATGTTGCTCATAGAGGAGTGATATTTTCTCTTTCTTAGGTATTCTTTCCCACATTATTGGAAGCTACATGTTGGATCGCATTTCTGAGGAAATGATAACACTCGGTATTATAGCTGACATGGAACGAAACTTCAGCCAGGTGTTTGATGTAAGTATAGTAAGTAAGAGACTAAAAAACCTGGTCCCTACTTGCTGCACTACCACAATACTATGAAAGCAAACTCCTTTCACTTCAATCACATCTGGACCCACCTCCCGAGAAAGAGAATGATAAACCTATAAAAAATATGACTGCGAGCGCCTATAGAGAGTATATGACCGTTGTCTTAGCCATGACATTAATATTGTTCTAGAAGATTTTAATGGTAAGACTGGGAGGGAAGATAACTTTGGTCCCACAGTAGGTAGTTAAACCTTCATAAAGCTGATCGAAAAAAACATGGTGGTGATCAGCACCAGATGGGAAAACCAGAAATCAGCTCGATCATGTTGTGATAGACGGAAAACACTTCTAAAGTCTACAGAACGGAATCTAGTTGTCGGGAAGCTGCAAATACAATGAATAGCACAAGCCTAGCCTTCTCCGCTAAACTTATCTACATGCTGCAAGTAGTAATTTTTTGTCTGGAACAAAAAACAGCCTACTATGAAAAAACGAAAGAGAAGAAAAAACCCTCTAAAGTTGACGAACCCCGCAAACGTTTTAAGGACCATGATCTGTGAATCTGCACCTGGAATGTTAGCACTCTTTATAGAGAAGGTGCAGTTTACGCATTGGCAGATGTACTTGAAAAGTACAAGGCTGACATTACTGCCATTTGTAGTTGGTCGGAGGTTAAAACATCTGGTCTCCAGCTTCACCCCAGTGAATGAAAGACTCGCTGCAATTCGATTAAAAGCAAAATTTTTCAACATCAGCTTTATTTGCGCTCATGCTCCCACTGAAGACAAGCACGAACAGACCAATAATATATTTTACGAGCGCTTAGAAGAAACATATGACCGTTGCCCTGCCTATGACATTAAAATTATACTAGGCGATTTTAATGCCAAAATTGGAAAGGAGAATATCTTTGGCCCAACAGTCGGGAAATTCAGCCTCCACAGTGAAACATCTGACAATGGTATGAGGCTGATAGACTTTGCAGCTGCAAGAAACAGGGTAGTTAGCAGTAACAGATTTAAGCATCTCGACATTCATAAGGGCACCTGGCTGTCGCCAGATCAAAGAACAAGAAATCAAATTAATCACGTTGTGATAGATGGAAGACATGCATCAAACGTGTTGGATGTACGATCGTTCCGAGGTGCAAACATAGACTCGGACCACTACCTTGCTGCAGCAAAGGTACATACCAGATTAAACGTAGCAAACAAAGTGCAGATAGCATAATACTCTCAATTGGCCCAACTGCTTAATCAAAGCACTCCTCGTCCCTATAACATATCACGACAATGGAAAAATATTGCCCACTCCATGCCAACAGCCGCAAAATCAGTACTTGGATACCAGAGACCTCCATCAAGGAATCCATGGTATGACCAGGAGTGTCGTGCTGCTACCGAAGTGAAAAATGCGGCATATAGGGCTGCTTTACAATCAGTAGCAACGCGTAGCGCACGAGAGAGGTATCGGGTGAAAAGGAGAGAGGAAAAACGTCTTTTCCGCAGAAAAAAGAGAGAAATGGAAAAGCGGGAGTGTGAACAAATCGAGGTGTACAGGAGACAGAATGAAGTCCGAAAATTCTATCAAAGAGTGAAACATCAAACTGATGGCTTTGGAACTGGTACATCCTCCTGTAGAGACCAGCAAGGTAATCTGGTAACAGATACAGATAGCGTGCTCAGGATATGGAAGGAACATTTCTCCAATCTGCTAGTATCCAATAGTAGCGAAGACGATGATACCACAGATCCAATCCCAGAAGATGGTATAGAATGTATACCGCCCGGACAAGATGAGGTAAAAACAGCAATCAACCGGCTGAAGAATAATAAAGCAGCAGGAGCCGATGGGTTACCAACCGAGCTGTTTAAAACCGGAGGCAACGCGCTGATAAGGTGTATGCATCAGCTAGTTAGCACCATCTGGCAGGAAGAACGCGTACCCGAAGATTGGAACCTGAGCATCCTATGTCCCGTCCACAAGAAAGGAGATAAGACTGTATGCTCCAACTATAGGGGCATAAGTCTTCTCCCTATTGCCTATAAGATAGTGTCAGGGATATTGTGCCAACGACAAAAGTCAATGGTCAACGAAATAATTGGACCATACCAATGTGGCTTTAGACCTGGCAAGTCCACCATTGACCAGATATTTACCCTGCGACAAATTCCAGAGAAGACCCAAGAGATGCAGATCGACACATTTCACCTTTTTGTCGATTATAAAGCAGCTTTCGACAGTCCCCTCCGATCAAAGGTATTCCATGCAATGTCTGAATTTGGTATCCCCGCAAAGCTCATCCGGATTTGTAAGATGACTTTAACTGATACTAGGTCCTCAGTTAAAATTGGAAAGAACCTCTCCGAAGATTTTTTTACCAAAAGAGGTTTCAGACAAGGAGACAGCCTTTCGTGTGACCTATTCAACATTTTGCTGGAAAAGGTAATACGAGATGCAAATGTCAAAAGAAATGGCACAATCTACACCAATAGCCACATGTTACTTGCTTATGCTGATGACATAGACATCATGGGACGATCAGTAAAGGAAGTAACTGATACCTTTAGGAAGGTCGAAGCAGAATCTGCGAAAGTGGGTCTGGCGGTAAACGGCGAAAAGACCAAATTGATAGTGTCGACGCGCAAAGCGTCCATTGAGATCGGACCAACTGTTGAAGTTGGTTCCTATAATTTTGAGGTAGTAAAAGACTTCGTATACCTCGGACCGATCTGCGTTGATGGTGAATATCGACGTCGTATGAACCACGAGCTGTATCTGCTATACAACGACATCAATATAGTTAAACGTATCGAGATGCAGCGATTGCGTTGGCTAGGCCATATAATAAGAATGAGCGATGATGAACCCGCTAAAAAGGCGTATAAATACGGACCGCTTGGCGGTGCACGCAGAATTGGCAGGCCACGGAATAGATGGCGCAAACAAGTGGATGATGAGATGAAAAGGCGCGGTATTCCAGAGTGCGAAGCAACAAATAGAGAGGAATGGAGATCTTGTCTAAGTTCGGCCTATGGAACAAATGTTCTGTAATGGGCCAGCTAAGTAAGTAAGTAAAGTAGAAGATCAGCGAAAATGTAGACCTATTCCTCATTCGCATTATGAAACAAATCGTTCTATTTATACTATAAAACCATCTAAGTATGCAGACATGCGTTGTAGTACTGATATCAATGATATCCTTTTCATCGAGGGGAATTTTAAAACACTAAACGGTCACCAACTAAAATAAATAGCTAGGTTGATAATTCACGAAGGTATAACGCTGTGCGGTACAAACATTGCACGTCGTAAGTTCAACAATTTGTTCACAGAAAAGTTCATGAATATTCGTTAAAGTGATGTTTAGGGAATATTTGGTAATATTTGGTTTGGAATATTTGGTTATATAATACTTTGTAATTTTAACCGCAAATATCCCTTGAGGTCCCGATTATATACTTCCCGAGGTCATATAACAAAAGCACATGACTTCTGGCCACAATAACCCTCGGTGAGTCTAAATGTGGTCTAAACTTTGCATATCGTAATTTTATTTACTTTCAAACTTGGATCCAACTCGATGATAAAATATTACCTTAGGTTCTTCCCCCATAAAATTTCAAAAATATTTGCCTTACTGTAGTTTAAGAACCATTCTCACTTCTAATATGTACTGTAGATAGTCTTTGTGGCCGTAATGACAAGGGGATGAACATACCTTGGATGAATCTTTTAACAAAGTTTTATAGTTTAGTATTTTATTGGCAAATCCGGTCTTCTGGCTGGCCGAGTAATGTTTGGTTCATCTGCCCCACAAACGCTCAAAATTACTGGAATTTTCAAATCATTTGGTTTTTGAGGTTCAGGGTGATATTTCCCAAAAGTTTTGTAAATCAAATATTTCTATTTAAAGATTCTTTTTGGTATGAGAAATACAACAAAAATTTTAAAACCCTTCTCTTATATTCAAATCATATATTGACAAATGTGCAAGAAGAATTCTCTCAAATTATTTTCACTTTAATGAGATTGATGATTGACAGTTGCGCCTTTCGAAATTTCAACGAAAAGGTAAAAATGTACCAATATCTCCGGGGACAAATTTCTGTCATATCTTTCACACTTACCGAGTAACACGTGTGCTGATCGTAACAATAATAACAATTCTTCAGCGAAGAAGTGGTGCGGGGGACAACAAGGAAATGAACCTGTCAGCAGCCAAACATCATAACCGTTACTAACACGAGTGTCAACTGGAGATAGAGAGAGATGCGCAGACGTAGCAACCACAGAATATTTCTTTGAATATCTTATACACACACACACTTCCACATCTACGACATCTTTGGGTATTAGAATATTTAACAAGGAATTTGACAGACATAACAGGATATCAAAAGTTTATGACATGCAATTGCATTCTAGAAGAGAAAAAGTACTTTGGCGTTTACAGATTTATGAGTAGCACTAGACAAAACGAACAACACGGGATGGTAGTCATAAAAATCAACCCCACTTAACAAAGAGAGACGAATATTTTCTATTTGACTTCCCCATTATAGTTTTGTGGCGTGGGCCAATGGTATTCCCCAGTGTGCCAACTAAAAACTCGAAGGCATTTCGTTTTCCGGCTCAGGGGATGTGAGGAAGAGTAAAATTCAAATGTTTCATTGTTGTTGGTATAATTGTAACACTTTGAGCACTTAAAAATCCAATATTTCGAAGACATTGTTTTCAAAATTGCTTTCCAATTCATATCCTCTTGTTGTAGTATGGTAGTTTTTTTACGATTCCTGCAGTTGTTTGATTTTATGTTTTAATTTTCATTTTAAAAAATTTTTCGCTTCATTGGTTTGTGGCAATCGGGCGTTTCAAGATCATGGCAATGTTGTGTTTTGTAACATTGGCAATATTATTGGGCACTTTGGATGTTAGTGTGGAAGGAAGTTTCTTTTTTGGTGTCTTTCAATCTACATATGAACGAGTTTGTACGTACAGATGTATGTATATGTTTCTAATTTTTACGCTTTGTTGAGTATTTCAATTATTTTCTATGTGCTTTTATTTTTCCGAGTATCTCTTGTAGCTCACACTTGCATTTACATTATTTTTATGACCATACCAAGTGTTGTCTATCTGTGTTCTCTTTTATATAAAGTCGTCAAATTTTTACTAAAAAAAGAGTATTGGCTAAATTTGATGCAGACCATCTTGTAGTACCATACACAAGAATGACAATATAACGATAGAGTCGTTGGAACAAAAATACGATTTTTCAGAAGAAAAGCCTAAGAAGTTCCGAAGTTATATAAGGAATATTTTGATAAGGTATTTGGGGTTCTATGGAAACAGCAGTCGGTATAAGCTTGAAATGTTTCTATAACATTATTCGTCTTCTGGGTAGCAGCGACTGGAGTGGTGGACCTAAATCAAATCTTCATATATTACTCGCATAAGAAATCAGATTTTGGAACTTTCGGGTCGAGTTCAAGGGAAGTCCTGAAAATAAAATTAATTTTACTATCCGCAATTAAAATTTCAATAAAATCCGAGAAATTTTCCGCTATTAAAATTTTAACACATGTCCTTTTACTGCATTTAAGCGCAACCGCGTCGAAGCTTTGTGGATACGGTACTAAAATAGTCCATCTTGGAACTTAAGGTAAGTTTGGGAGTCACTATATACCGATCTTTATAGTGCTCAGCAGTAAAGGACCATCCTACAGTGGCGGCCATATAATTAAGAACGACATCGTATTAAAAAGTATTTGACTTGCTACGTTCCAAATATTTGAATATTTATATGGAACAAAATTTGTAAATAAAGTACACGGCAAGCACTTTCAAATAAAGCCAAAACATGTTTTAATTCTCCCTCGTTTATACGAAAGAAACCACGATTTATTAAAATAGTCATAAATCGACCTGGCCACATATTTAAGAACGATATAAGTAAAGGTTACTTTAAGGTAATTTTCATACACAATATGTGAATATATCGTTTCGTATTTTAGAAATCGGTTACTTTGATTCATTTTTAGTATCAAATGTCCTTCAATTGTACATATTATTGCGTCTAAGTTTGATAATTAGGGCATACTTACCCTTAAATTGGCTTTTATCCCACTTCTTTGAGTCCTTTACGAGGGAATTGTCTGGGAAATAGTTTCGTAAGAGCCATTTCCACCTTATAAAGCAGTAGGATTTTTGTCTGAAGGTAGTAGACAGGAAATGAAACAATAATATAAGGTCTATACAAAAATTGGAAGAATTCCACACCGAATATAACCTTAATTAACATAATGTTTTAAATGCTCGAATTCCACAATAATTTTGTGTATGTACATCAGACATTAGTTTATACAAAAATTGTATTTTCATCCATAATAATTATTGATTTGACTGGTTTTGATATTAATATGAGCTTCATTGATTAAAAAGTCTTACATAACTATGCCTACCACACCCACAAAGACATTGTGCAATGAAATCTTTCAAAATATTAAACCTTTCATTTTTGTTCGATGTACCGTTAGGCCAATTTTTTGTACAAAACGAAATTATTTTTTTATTTCCTGTCTACTATCTGCAGACAACAATCCTGCCGATTTATAAGGTGGAAATGGCTCATACGAAACTATTTCCCAGACAATTTCCTCGTAAAGGACTCAAAGAAGTGGGATAAAAGCCAATTTAAGGGTAAGTAAGCGCCGACTATGGAACGACAATCAGGGTATCGTTTAGAGCGTCATCGAGGGAATGAGAGGAAGCCAAAACTGTGGCTTTAGATCCCAAAAATAAAATAAATTCGTCAAATTATGGGCAAATTTTTGAAAACGTTAGGTATGCCCTAATTATCAAACTTAGACGCAATAATATGTACAATTGAAGGACATTTGATACTAAAAATGAATCAAAGTAACCGATTTCTAAAATACATAGCGATATATTCACACATTGTGTATGAAAATTACCTTAAAGTAACCTTTACTTATATCGTTCTTAAATATGTGGCCAGGTCGATTTATGACTATTTTAATAAATCATGGTTTCTTTCGTATAAACGAGGGAGAATTAAAATATGTTTTGGCTTTATTTGAAAGTGCTTACCGTGTACTTTATTTACAAATTTTGTTCCATATAAATATTCAAATATTTGGAACGTAGCAAGTCAAATACTTTTTAATACGATGTCGTTCTTAATTATATGGCCGCCACTGTATATAATTGTTCCATAAGCATCACAAGTGGGACATAATTAGTGCAATCCGATTTATATGGTATGGGACCTACGGTTTATCGCCGAGTCCGAACGGCGTGTTTTGAGACACCACTTGTAACCACTTGTAGAGAAGTTGTACTTGGCGGAAATACTCGGGAAATGTCGCCAACATTACTGAAGGATATTTTACCACAGTTGAAAGTTTGATGTTGCCTTGGCCCTCAGCATGCAAGCAGGTGTGTATTAGGGTTATGACTTTTTTACAACCTCATATCACTGTATCATATTTTGATGTTCTTTTACCAAAGATTAGATAAAATCTTAATTATAAGATTACTAGCCAACCCGGTCCGCGTTTCTGGCCCTTGAAAGAGTTTTATGTTACATTTTCTTAAGTCAGTTATATTTGTCATGCATCGCTAATTAGTCGGTATCTTCAAGTGAGTACAAATAAAACAAGTAAAAAAGTATCAGTCGGCTTTGCCGACAGAGATATACCCTTAGCCTGTATGGATTGAAATACCTTTTTCCCCTTTTTTATACTCTCAGCCTTTAGGCTAGAAAGGGTATATACACTTTCATACGGGCAAAATGTGCCTCATCGAAATAATGGTTTTAGACCCCATGTATGTTTGGACGAAATGTGTTTCAGACAATTTGGAGTCGATTTAGCAATGTCCGTCCGTCTGTCTGGCTGGCTGGTGCGCACGATAACTCTCGAATGGATCAACCGATGCGGTCAAAAATTCGGCTTTGGTAATATTTTGCCCAAACTTAGTTTAAGTTCAAAGATGGGATATATAGGTCACGATAACTCGTGAAGGAAGTAACCGATTTGATCCATACTTTCCACATCGTGAAATTTCTACCACACTTAGAAGAGGTTCGAATATGGACTCAATCGGTCCACTCCTTCGGGTACCTCCCAAACAAAATTTCGGATAAGTTCAGATTAGGACCTGCTCTCGAATCGCTTCGACTTTTGTTGCAACGACTTGTATTAACTGCCCTCCATACGACGGTGCAAATTTCATCAGGGGCAAGTCCATACTTCCTGAGAAAATAGACTGAAAGATGCAAAAAGCCCCTATGGCACCGTGTGTAGTGGTTGGAGCGCAAGATAACTCTCGAAGGGATCTGCCGATTCGGTCCAAAATTTTGCCTTCGTAATATTTTGTCCAAACATAGTTTAAATTCGAAGATGGGCTATATCGGTCCACTCCTTCAGGTACCGCCCCCACAAAAGTTCAAAACTTTTCGGAAACATTGTGCGCAGGATAACTCTTGATGGGATTGACCAATTTGGTCCATACTTTACACATCCTAAAATATCTAGCAGATATAGATCAGGTTCGAATATGGACTATATTTGTCCACTCCTTCGGGTACCTCCCAGACAAAACTTCGGATAAGTTCACTTTAAGACCAGCTCTCGAATCACTTCGATTTTTGTTGAAGCTACTTGTATTCGCTGCCTCCATTACGACGGTAAAAGTTTTTTCAGGGGCAAATCAGTACTTCCTGAGAAAACTGCCCGAAAGGTGTAAAAAACCCCTATGGCACCATATGTATTGGCTTGAGAGCACGATAACCCTCGAACTGACCAACCGATTTGGTCCAAAATTTGGTCTTCTTCATATTCTCTCCAAACTTAGTTTCAGTTCGGAGATAGGCAATACCGGTTCACAACTTCCGGTACTTCCCCCAAATTTTAAAAAAATGTCACTAAAATGCTACGCACGATATCTCTTAAACGAGCTGAGGGTATATCTCTGCCGGCAAAGCCGACTGATACTTTTTTACTTGTTCCTTATATATTTAGGGGGGTTTTCAAAATTTTGGGCGTATGCACCGACAAAAGCATGGATAGGATTAAAGCTTAAACATTTGCGGGTATATCGATAGATAGGGCATTTTAATCACACTAGCCTGTGAAAAACATAATATCGCTGTAAACAGGGCCACTAGAAAAACCTGCAGTAAAAATGTCCAAAGGATCCTCGAACCACAAAAAAATGTTGAACATTTGTGTGGGTGGTACCACAAGGATTGGACAGACACGGTCCCAATTTGAACATAAACTAAGTTTCGACAATATTTTGAGATCCAAAGTTTTTACCAAATCGGTTAGCGAATTTTTTCGAACTTTTTTTAGGGATGTACCGGAAGGAGTGGACCTATAAGCACCACCTTCGAATTTCATCTAATGTTCGAAGAAATGTTACAATATCCAAAGTATTAGTAGGACCAAAGCAGTATTCGGTTCGAGCCCTCCAACAACTACATATGGTGCCATAGGAGTTTTTTTACAACTTTCGGCTGTTTTCCAAGAAGTATGGACTTGCCCCTGAAAAAACTTTTACTGCCGTAATTGAGGCAGCGAATGCAAGTTGCTTCAACAAAAATCAAAGTGATTCGAGAGCAGGTCTTATAGTGAATTTATCCAAAATTTTGTGTGGGATGTACCCGACAAACTTAGTCCATATTCGAACCTGATCTATATCTGCTACATACATTAAGGATATGTAAAGTATGGACAAAATCGGTCACTGGCTTCAAGAGTTATCGTGCGCACAATCTTCCCGAACATTTTTGAACTTTTGTGGGGGAGATACCTGAAGGAGTGGACCGATATGGCTTATCTTCGAACTTAAACTAAGTTTGCACAAAATATTACGAACACCAAATTGTGGACCGAATCGGCAGATCCGGTGTCATAGGGGTTTTTTGTACCTTTCAGGCTATTTTCTCAGGAAGTATGGACTTGCCCCTGATGAAACTTATACCGTCGTATGGAGGGCAGGGAATACAAGTTGCTACAACAAAAATCAAAGCGATTCGAGAACTGGCCCCTAAACTGAACCCAAAAGAGTGGTCCAATTGAGTCCATATTAGAACCTCATCTAAGTCTGGTAAAAATTTCACGATGTACAAAGTATGGACCAAATCGGTTACTCCCTTTAAGAGTTATCGTGCGCACACATTTTCTAAACATTTTCGAACTTTTGTGGGGGAGGTACGGAAGGAGTAGACCGATATAGCCCCTCTTCGGACTTAAACTAAGTTTGGACAAAATATTACGAAAGCCAAATTTTGGACCGAATCAGTTAATCCGTTTGAGAGTTATCGTGCGCTCCAGCCAGACAGACAGACGGACGGGTATTGCTAAATCGACTCCAAATTGTCTGAAATGGATTTCGTACAAACATACTTAGGGTCTAAAACCATTATTTCGATGAGGCACATTTTGCCGGTATGAAAGTGTATATACCCTCGTTAGCATAAATGCTGAGGGTATAAAAATATATATGTTAGTATATGTACGTGGTCAACGGTTTTCGTCGCCAGAAGATGCTGTTGAAGATGTCTCAATCGGAGTGGAAAAAGTGTTTAAATCAGGCTAGAGACAACTTAAGAAAACAATAAAACTATTTTTAAATATTGTTAGACCCCAAAGTTATCGAGCAACTCTCGAACTTGGGATCGATTGGGACTTTTAGGATATTTTTTGATACGGCAAACCCTATTTATTCACTAAAATTCAGCTCTATGGGTAATTTAGCTATTTCCCCTTATTCGATTATATAATGTTGATTGTTGATGAAGATTGCACCACTGTGATTCCTCTTCCACAAACTCTTGTAGTATAAATTTTCCAATAACATATAACCCGCTATTGACCACTTAAATATTTATTTAAATAATTCTTCAACAAAATAATAATGAAGATTTTTTTATGTCACTTAGCAATGTTTATTCCTATTGTCCTTATTGGGTGGTTCATTGTTGTTGTTTTCTTATTGTTCCTGTACTGTTTCCTTATTTGCAATTATGTAGTTGTCTTTTCAAATTTCCCATATGTTAGCTGTTGAAAACATGACAAAAATTCTGGGAGTTTCCTTAGTTTGGCCCTTTACATGTATGTGTGTACTTAGTTTAGTCGTTGTTGTTGCTGCTGCTGGTATTGCCTGCCTCATTCTTTGTGGCTATTACTTTTTGGTAATTTTAACCATATGGAAGAGTTTTTTTTCGCCAACAAAATTGCTATGGCAATGCACTTTGTGATATTCTGCATTTTTGTTTTTGGCTTGATGTTAATTGCTGCGAGTCAAAGACATGTTTTAAATTGGCATAGAATTGGTGTAAAGAATTTTTAAAACGGGGTGAACGAAACACCACCCATTTTATGGGACATTTTTTTTTTGTTTTGCTGAACACGGAAGAGTTTTGTTTACATTTCACATTTCATAGATATTTTTTCTATAGAACCATAAAATTGTAAAATTGAAATATCTTAATATGGTCAGGGACATACACATTTGGAGTGGTTAACAACGTCCTATATAAACAATTTTACGTGTTGCAAGTAAACTACATATAGAAACAATATTCTAAAAAAATTACCATTTCGAGAGGAAGAACCCATCGGTACATCGATGTGTAATAGATTTATGGTTAACATAAGCACATAAGTGACCTAGGCGATGAATGATAACAAGCAGCAGTCTTGACTGGCTTTAACATGGCGAATCCCAAGACTTCTCTTGGTCCCTCTTTCATCTCAAGTGAACACTGACCTCCCCGTGATGTCACCAGGGGAGCTGCCTTTAACCCATAAGAACTATAAAAACTTGCGTTGGGCGTTGGGCTAGTAACTCACCCCGTCAAAACAGTCTACTATGAAAACAAAGAAAAACAAACCGCTCCAAAGTTGATGACCACCGCAAACGTTTTAAGGACCATGATCTGCGAATCCGCACCTGGAATGTCAGGAATCTCTACAGAGTAGGTGCAGTCTGCGGACTGCGAATGTAACACTGTACAACAAAATTGAACTTTTTTTAAAATTACAATAAACCCCGCACAGATTATGAAAGAGGACCGAAAAAAAGAATACACGTGTATCGGCGTTTTGAAAGTTTACGTCGAGAAGTAACCTAAATAGGCGTGGCAAGTTCCGCCCATTTCTACAGGTTTTGAAATATTCGACATCAGATTCCTTAATCCTTGCGTTTTAGGTATAAAGTGTCTTTGGCAATATTACTGACAACAATGCGGGGTATCTTTTTATGAAATAAATTAACCCTCATGCGAGTCACTAAAGGGGTCTTTTTGGTTCCTTTTTTCAAAAACGTTTAAAAACTTCCTTAAAATGTGATCGTATCAGATCCACAAAATTATTTGTCATAAAATTTTACTATAGGTCCCCGAATACACCAAAACTCTAAATCGTACCTAAACGCCAGGAATCTGCCAAAAGCAAAATCACGTTTTAGGGTTAATGTTGTACTTTATCTGAGTTTATTAAGTTTTGTCCCACAAAACTTCGTTCTAGATAGAAGACGTCAAAGACAAAAATATTCTCCATCAAATTTCAATATAAGTCCCGAATAAATGAAATATGTATTTACAATATATATCAAGAAAATATATACATCAATTTTGCCAACAAAACACCCAAATATTTTTTGAATAAATTAGTTTTGTCCTTTTTTCGGGTTGATGCATGAAAGTAACATGAAATTTAGTTTTAGACGAAAGTTGTTAAAAGAAGAAATATTCTACACAAAATTTCACTATAAGTCCCAGAACAAACTATATATCTAAGTAAAATACTTTGTTAAGAAATTGACGTTACATAATTAGATATTATAGGTAGAAATTATTTGTTAAACTTTTAGACTCTTAATTAAAATGTATTCCATAAAATGTATTCCTAGGATTAATTCAGTCAATTTTATCAGAGCAGGAGTAGCTGCCATCATTAGAGTATTTAGGACCATGCCAAAACCATGGATGTTAGGACTCGTATGTCAGATATATATTCACTGGACAATAGCCTTAGACTATCACCGCATTTTCACATACAATATCAGGAACCTATGACATATCCTGATGACGTTATTTTAGTTTATAGTACTAAAATACGTAATTTTTGAAAGTCCGATCTGCTTTATCAATATTTTTCCTATATATATTCACCACAGATATTTCAAAAATAGTTTGGATCGAGCACACATAATCTTCTGAAATAATTTATTATCAAAAATCTTCAATAAAGTATATTTTGTGACCGCAGATAACAAAAATGTGAATAAAAACGGAGAATATGATCCTAAATCATATATAAAAAGCGAAAGCTTTGGGAGATGTTAAATAGTATAGCTACAAATTTCTTTTGTTCAGACACTCATAATGAAATTTGAATTGGAATATTTCTACTTTTGACACAGTCCCCAAAAAGTGAAGTATATTAGGAGATTTTGACTCAGTATGGAATAAATTTTAATTAAGTGTCTAAAAGTTTAACAAATAATTTCTACCTATAATATCTAATTTTGTAACGTCAATTTCTTAACAAAATATTTTACTTAGATATATAGTTTGTTCTGGGACTTATAGTGAAATTTTGTGTAGAATATTTCTTCTTTTAACAACTTTCGTCTAAAACTAAATTTCATGTAACTTTCATGCATCAACCCGAAAAAAGGACAAAACTAATTTATTCAAAAAATATTTGGGTGTTTTGTTGGAAAAATTGATGTATATATTTTCTTGATATATATTGTAAATACATATTTCATTTTTCGGCGACTTATATTGAAATTTGATGGAGAATATTTTTGTCTTTGACGTCTTCTATCTAGAATGAAGTTTTGTGGGACAAAACTTAATAAACTCAGATAAAGTACAACATTAACCCTAAAACGTGATTTTGCTTTTGGCAGATTCCTGGCGTTTAGGTACGATTTAGAGTTTTGGTGTATTCCAGGAACTATAGTAAAATTTTATGACAAATAATTTTGTGGAATATTTTGATCTGATACGATCTCATTTTAAAGGACGTTTTAAACGTTTTTGAAAAAATGGACCAAAAAGACCCCCTTATTGACTCGCATGAGGGTTAATTTTTTCATAAAAAAGATACCCCGCATTGTTGTCAGTAATATTGCCAAAGACACTTTATACCTAAAACGCATGGATTCCAAGGAATATGATGTCGAATATTTCAAAACCTGTAGAAATGGGCGGAACTTGCCACGCCTATTTAGGTTACTTCTCGACGTAAACTTTCAAAACGCCGATACACGTGTCTTCTTTTTTTCGGTCCTCTTTCATAATCTGGCCGAATTATCTTGTAATTTGTTTGTGTGTTGTACAGTGTAATTTATAATCTTACGATTACACACTGTATTATAGCTGCCATGAAACGAAACATGAGCTAGGTGGTGCATTTATGGTGAACCGGAGGCTTAAAAATCTCGTATCCGGTTTCACTCCGGTTGATGAGAGAATTTCCACAATCCGTATAAAAGCAAAGTTTATTAGCATCAGTCTCATCTGCGCCCATGCACAGACCGAAGAGAAAGAAGAACAGATCAGGGATATATTCTACGAGCGCCTAGAGAAAGCATATGACAGCTGCCCTGGTAATTACATTAAAATTGTTGTAAATTCCAAAATTGGAAGGGAAAATATCTTTGGTCCTACGGTCGGCAAGTTCAGCCGGATACACGGAAGACACTCGTCCAGTGTGTTAGATGTTCAATCGATTCGCTATAAACACAACAGATAGCAGAAGCCTACTCCGCTTAACTGACCCGCATGCTGGAAGACGGCACTCCTTGCCTAAAATGTGGAAGCGCAATGGCAGACAATAACCCACTCACTTCAAACTGCCGCAGAATCTATACTTGGTATGGTACGATCAGGCTCGTAAGGCTACTGCAGTGAACAAGGAGGAACCCGGCACTCAGAAGCAACACGAAGCGCAAAAGAAACTTATCGGGGAATGGAGGAAAAGGAGATCAGAGAATAGAAGTGTATTTTCAGGAGAAACCACCAAGGAAAGGATATGTAAAATATAAATATATGGGAGCTATATCGAAATCTTATTCGCGTTTTCGGATAATTTCTTAAGTTTTGCTTCCATAACCGAGTGTTTATGAGTCATCAGACAGATGTCGTCTGCGTAGTCAATATCACCAAGAAAACTGTTTAAATTCCATCTTATACCCTCAGGAACTTGTGAATTTGTTTCCTCCATTACCCAGTCCAAAAGTATGAGGAATAATGTGGGGGATAGTACACATCCTTGCCTAACTCCAGCTGAGGTACTAAAAGGGTTGCTCTCCTTACCATTAAAACGTACTTTATATTCTGCTCCGTTGTATAGTTCTTGTATTAGAGCAACTATTTTTTTTTGGTATACCCTTATTTAACAGTGTTAACCAGATAGCATCACGGGAAACGGTGTCGAATGCACGTTCAAAATCAATAAAAAGCAGGTAAAGGGGGGAGTTGTACTCTATCGATTGTTCGATTATAATACGCAAGGTGTTAACATGATCTACACATGATCGCCCCGGCCTAAACCCTGCTTGCTCTTTACCCTCAAGGGCACCGCAGCCAAGGGCGCCCACGTAATACATGGATACGATGTGTGAAACAAGAATATGAAGCAGCTCAACTTTCATGGAACCAAGTCAAGATGCTAGCAAGAGAGAGAGAGAGATGGAGAGATTTTGCTAATGCCCTATGTTCTTCGTGAACGTTTTGTTTGTGTATATAACAATTGTATTAGCAAAAATTATACATAAATAAATAAAGGACATATATATAAGTTAGCAACATACAATAATGTAACGGTCATTACCACTATCACAAAAATGCCAACGTAGAACACACGCCACCCAAAAGTGCCTACGTTGCACACACGCCATATCACGCCACATTTCATCAGCCAACGTACTTCAGCTAACCAACAGCCAAATATGTATCCTAAGCATCAAACCGTCTACTCAGCACTTGCCACCAACGATCAACGGACAACTGTGGATATTTAATACGATCAGCTTTGTTCGCTGCTGCAGAGCAACTTTAAGTTTAATTATGAAATTATGGAAACGAAAAGACTTAGTTTAGTTTTGTGCTGGACTTAAAAGGAAGGAGTTGATTGACGAAATAAAGATTATAACGTTTTCGGATAATTCGAGTTTTATTTAATACGGAAGAAGACTTTCATAACTGGCGCCCGAGAACAGGAACCTGCAAAAAAGGATAAGCAGGATAACCCTATCAGGAAAAAAGATAAGTTGTCAAATGAAAAAATATAATAAGTGACAGTGTAAAAATTTTTTTCCAATATTTACGAAAGAAAAATTTATTGAAAGAAATAAATTAAAAGTAATGTTAAAAGTAATAGATTAAAAAAAGGGATAAGCAGGATAACCCTATCAGAAAACAAGATAAGTTGTCAAATGAAAAAATATAATAAGTGACAGTGTAAAAAATTTTCCAATATTTACGAAAGAAAAATTTATTGAAGGAAAGAAATTGAAAGTAATAGATTGAAAAAACTGTAAATGTAAAAATTAAAGAATCAAAAGCGATTTGTAAAGTGAAAAATATCATAAGTGACAGTGTACATTTTTTTCCAAATTTACGAAAAATTTATTAAAGGAAAAAAAATTTAAAAATAATAGATTACAATTTTTTTTCAAAGCACAAACTGTAAACGTAAAAAAATTGTTAAAGAATCAAAAAGTGATTTGTACAACTTCCTTGAGAAAGTTTGCTTTTAAATTATATTTCATTTTTCTCCCGTTGAAGGTAAGTGAATTTTCCTTTACTTTTTTATTATGGAGGAGCTAAAGGCTACCGTAACAAATTTGACAGGAGCCATTAATATGTTCATGGAACAGATTAGGGCAATTGAAAATAAAATAGGACAGCTCGAAGCAAGCGTGAAATCCTTAGAAACTGTTAGCGTAGTAGGACGACCAGTAGAAAAAGAAAGGCACCTTCAATGCCCTCAAACAGAAGAGGATTTGAAAGAAATTAACCGGTTGCCTGACAATGTAAAGGAATTGAGAACATTTGACGGAAATCCCACGCAATATATATCGTGGGTATATTCGGTGGAAACAATCCTAAAAGACTACGAAATCGTGAAACAAAGACCAATTTTTCGGTCAATAGTTCAGAGCATCCGGCAAAAAATAATTGGTGCCGCCGATACTGCTCTTATATCTTACAATGTTTTTGACAGCAATTGGGAAGAAATAAAGAAAGTGCTGTCATTGCATTACGCGGACAAGCGCGACATTCAAACGTTGGAACACCAACTCAATCAATTGACTCAGGGCCGGTCGACCATTGACGAGTTCTACTCAACTGTCAATCGTCAACTCTCTCTGATAATTAATAAATTAAAAACGGAGTCGTACAGTTCAGAAACCATGACCGCACTAGTAGAGACATACCGAAATAGGTCTCTTGACATTTTCATACGTGGTCTTAAACCGGAGCTCTCGCGAATGATAGTAATCCAGAGGCCCAAAAATCTGCCGGAGGCATATTCAGCATGTCTGGAACTAGAAAACTTGTCTATGAGGAATAATCTCTTACATACGAATACAGCAACCATCGTAAAGACTTCGATACCCAGCAATACAGACTATCGACAAGCTCCACCGCGACCAACTAAACAATTTCAGACACGTCCAGGATGGCAATCCCAAAATTCTTACAAAAAGGGATGGCAACAAGACTACTCACAAAACAAACCCAGGTATGCCAATGAAAGTAGACCCCCAGTACCTCCACGTTTTCAGAGACAGGAACCAATGGACATTGACCGGTCGATGCAGTCACGTCAGGTAAACTATATGAACAACCCAAGGACATTCGAAAAAAGGAAAGGACCGGAGCTCCAATCGGCTAATAAACAATCCAGGGTTTATCATGTGGAAACCCCTGCCGAGGGAGACGAACTTATTGAGACAGTATTAGAAGAAGATGCTCACCCTGAGTACGAAACAGAATCAGGAGAAAATGCTCACCCTGAGTACAAAACTTCTGAGAATTTTATGGGAGAAGGCCTTCAAGCCTACCCTATATAGAATACTCCACACATACCGGGGACATTTTGAAATTTTTAATTGACACAGGATCTAATAAAAATTTTTGCGGCCACCATTTGTCCCGTGGAAGTAAGGTCTTACGTAAACCAATAAGCGTACGATCTGTGGCTGGAAATATAAACCTTAACCAAGTAGTAATAGGACAATTTTTTAAACATATAGGAATAAACGAACCGATAAAATTTTATGTCTTACCTAAACTGATAACTTTCGATGGAATTATCGGCGATGATACACTCAAGGATCTGAGTGCAGTAGTCGATAGAAAGCGTAACGTTTTAATTTTAAGGAATAACCTACAGATTCCGCTGAAAGAAAAAATGACAAATGAAGCAAATTACATTCTAAATGATGAATTATCTCCTAGGGTTAAGATTGGGATTGAAGGACTAATAAATAGATATAAACCCCTATTCGGACCATTGGATGGTAGTGAACTAGCATCCACTAGTGTACGAGCAGACATTAAGACGACTACAGAAGAACCAATATACACGAAAAGTTACCCATATCCAGTCTGTATGCGAGAAGAAGTAGATAGGCAAATAAATGAACTACTCTCCGAAGGTATTATAAGACCGTCAAAAAGTCCATACAATTCGCCTATTTGGATAGTGCCGAAAAAACCCAAACCCAACGGTGACAAACAATATAGAATGGTTATAGATTTTAAACGGTTGAATTCTGTAACAATTCCCGATACTTACCCCATTCCTGATATTTCATCTACACTTGCTAATTTAGGAAACACTAAGTACTTTACTACTATTGACCTCACATCTGGCTTTCATCAAGTGTCAATGAACCCGCGAGATATTCCAAAAACCGCGTTTTCCACTGCAAATGGAAAATATGAATTCCTGAGATTACCTTTCGGACTAAGGAACGCCCCAGCTATTTTTCAAAGGATGATAGACGATGTTCTCCATGAGTATATAGGACGAATTTGCTATGTATATATCGATGATATAATTGTAATGGGAAAAGATATTGATGACCACTTAAAAAACGTAGAAACGGTATTCAACAGGCTAAACGAAGCCAACTTAAAAGTTAATCTAGAGAAAACTCACTTCATGAAAACTGAGGTGGAATTCCTCGGTTATATTATTGGCTCAGAAGGAATAAAACCAGACCCGTCAAAGATTGCTTCTATCAAAAATTTATTGCCACCGACGAACTTGAAAGAGTTAAAGAGTTTCCTGGGAATGACTTCTTATTATAGAAGGTTCATTCGTGATTATGCCAAAGTCGCCAAACCCCTTACAAACCTAACCAGAGGTGAATATGCTCAAGTGAAAGCTAGTCAGTCCAAGAAAGTTGTAATATACCTAGACAAAGAAGCCCAATCAGCATTTAATGCATTAAAAAATTTATTAACAACGGCTGAAGTCTTATGCTTCCCGGACTTCGAAAAACCATTTAATCTAACAACGGATGCGTCAAATACTGCATTAGGAGCAGTACTATCACAAGGTGATATCGGAAAAGATAAACCTATAGCATTTATTTCTCGCTCACTTAACAAGACAGAAGAAAATTATGCTACAAATGAAAAAGAGATGCTTGCCATTGTATGGGCACTGGATAACCTCAGGAACTACTTGTATGGAGCAAAAAAAATTCGAATTTATACGGACCATCAACCCCTAACATTTGCATTAGGGAATAGAAATTTTAATGCAAAATTAAAAAGATGGAAATCTAGAATAGAAGAGTATAACCACGAGTTGATTTACAAACCAGGGAAATCAAACTATGTGGCGGATGCTTTATCAAGGCTACCAACTCATGTCAATCATTTATATAACTCCTCCACAGAAACAGCTAGTGAAGGGGTAATTTCGGATTCGGAGGGCACTAAAACTGCAACGGAAAACGACACATCTGAAACTTTATCGGCATCCGAGGGTCAAGATGATGTGTTCTCGACAAGTGGGACTGTACATAGCGCAGATCAGGATTCCTCTGATTTAATTCCCCATGTGGAAGCCCCAATTAACGTCTTCAAGAATCAAATAATAATAGGAATCGGATCCGACATGGTCGTAGTTGAAGAACCACACAATAATTATACTCGACATTTCATATCATCAACAACTTGGACTAAGGAAACACTCACCAATGCGCTAAGAGAAAAACTCAGACCGAATATTGTAAATGGTATTAAAATTCCGGAAGTTCTATTAGGACTCATGCAGGAAGTCTATATCGACCATTTTTCTGGATTCAAGATTAGGGTTACTCAAAAGTTGGTAACCGACATTACGTCTAAAGAACGTCAATTTCAAATAATCGAATCAGAACATAGAAGAGCTCATCGTAATTACAGAGAAAACAAGGACCAAATTATTGAACAGTTCTATTTTCCGCAGATGATGTCCAGTATTAAAAAATATGTTGCCACTTGTGATGTATGTAATCGATGCAAGTACGACCGCCGACCTCATCGAATATATCGCCAAGAGACTCCTAATCCTAGTTGCCCATGCGAGATCTTGCATATGGATATCATGGAAATTCAAGGACAAAAATTTATTTCGTGTATTGATAAATTCACGAAATTTGCGAAATTGTTTAGTATCCACGATAGATCGTTACTCCAGGTTAGGAAAAAGGTAGTTAAAATCTTACACTATTTCACGGTACCTAAGATCCTGGTCACTGACAATGAACGCAGCTTCCTCAGTCCTTTAGTAGAATCATTTATAAAATCGCTAGGAATCAAGTTATACCTTACACCTACTCAACGAAGTGAAGTAAATGGACAAGTTGAAAGACTACATTCTACGTTAGTGGAAATTTACAGATGTTTAAGGGAGGAATATCCGGACCTGTCAGTTAAGGAACTTGTTGAGATTTGTGTTGATAGGTATAATAACACTATACATTCGGTAACCAAAAAAAGACCGCGGGATGTGTTTTTCAATAGATTTGGGGAAGCTAATTTTGAGAAACTATTGTCCCAACAGAAGAAAGTCAATAGCGACCTCAGGCATTTGCTAAAAAAGACAATGGCTGTTCGCAATACCAGAATGAACAGGAGTAGGCAGACTCCAAAAAAATATAAAAAAGGGGACATTATTTACGTGGCCATTAAGACCATCAAAGGGAAAAATAAAGCTGTCTACAAAAAGGAGATAGTTGAGAAAAATAATAGGGTTACCGTCCTGACGAAAAGTGGAAGAAAAATTCACAAGGAGCACATAAAAAATATTAATAATTAATCAAGCCACTTGCAAAATTAACCGATAATTTTCTCAAGGAAGTTCGGTGAGGGATTTGACAATTTGTATCAAACAAAATCAGAAACGACACAAAATAAAAAAATACGATATGAAACGAAAGTATGATAAAAAAAAAGAATATTATAAAGAAATTAATATTTGAAATAAAAAAATGGAAAATATGATGCAATTATATTTAAGAAATTATACAATCAAACTAAAAAATGAAATTGAGAAAAAACAAAATGAATAATTAAGAGTCCTTGTCATTAACAAGAGCATTCCTGTAAGTGGGATGGATAAATCGTACCCTAGTAGGTTGGGGGAGGCATGCCTGCTCCCGACTAAACCGGCATAATACGAAGTCCCCATGGCAAGTTCGAGAAAAAGACATGGCTCAAGAAACCAAAGGAATATATACAACCAAACTAAAAAATGAAATTGAAAAAATAAAATGAATAATAATAGTTAAAAGACATTGTCATTAACAAGAGCATTCCTGTAAGTGGGATGGATAAATCGTACCCTAGTAGGTTGGGGGAGGCATGCCTGCTCCCGACTAAACCGGCATAATACGAAGTCCCCATGGCAAGTTCGAGAAAAAGACATGTCTCAAGAAATCAAAGAAATATATGAAAAACGAAAAAAATAAAATCAGTAAAACTTTATGAAAATGCCTGTATCTACTAGAAAATCGAAAAAAAAATTATATTAATCATTTAACACACCTGATTCCTGCCTTATTTACATTGATTAATGCTCTTTCCAGAACCTACACTGCTGATCATGTCTTTTAAACAACTCCTATTTTGGGTCCTTAACCTGTTGACGTTGACGACTGCTGTTCAAATATTCCAGTATAACACATCTGTGGTGTCACTGAAAGTTGGAAATGGGTGGATACTTGACGGAAGCTTCCGCCTGATACACGTGGTTGATCTGGAACCGTACATGAATATAGTGGCTAATATATCGGATATGGTTGAGCGGCACATTCCACCAAGCAACAATAGGGGCTTCATTTTGTACCATCTCTCGAAGATAAGTGAACGGCTAAACGAATTGACGCGCGGGCATAAGAGGCAGGCACGGTCCATTAATTGGATTGGGTCAGCTTGAAAGTGGTTGGCTGGAAATCCGGACGCATCGGACTGGGATGCTATTCTCAAGAGTCAAGGCGATATTGTGGACAATAATAATGAGCAATATAAAATAAATCGAAACCTCCAACAAAAATCAGACCAGGCCATTCGAAAGGTGAACGAGATGATAGACAGGCTCAACAAGCTAACAAATGGCAGAAATTACAACGCTATCGAGCAGAATACAATAAACGAAATTCTTGTTGTAAAGGATGAACTTAATGATCTCGTTAGAGCATGTCAATTGGCCAAAAGTGGCATCGTCAATACAAACCTCCTCAATACAGCTGAAATCGAAAGGATCCTAGACGAACTAGAAACGTTACCATATGGAAACATCATAGAGGCCATTGAATACGGAACACCTTCTGTCTATACGAACGGGTCACACTTCCTATACATTCTATCTATGCCAAAAATTGGAAGAAGTGTTTATAACCTACTTATCACTAGAGCGGCCGTTGCCAAAGGAAAACAAATCGACTTAGGTTTCAATAAGGTTCTTATAAATGAAGCGGAAACTTATGGTATCAAAACTGACTGTTTTTCGATAAATAATTCCACCGTGTGCAGTAGATCCTCTGTCGTCAAATTAACAGAAGATGACTGCGTTAATCAAATTTTAAAGGGTGGATCAGCAAAATGCAGATATAAACTTACTCAAGAGAAGATTATTGAGTTACTGGATGAGGATGTGTTATATGTATCAAATTTCGACGGGGAAGTAAAAACTACAAGAGGGCCTGTATTTCTAAATGGAACCTACCTACTTCGACTCTCTAACGAATCAATAGTTATTCAGAATCGCACCTACACAAGTACTGAATCATCAAATATTCAGGCTCTACCCCCCGTTCTCGCCAATATAACCCATGATGACTTACTACTGGATATACAATATGTTCACGAAGTCAGTACCGGCAATATTCATCGACTGAAACAACTGAATACCAGGCTTGATTACTCGTTCGGAGGGAACCTCGCACTTATGTGTACCATATTGATATGTATTGGATGGCTTTGGTACCAACAGAACAAAAAGTTACACCTACCAAAAATACAACTCGAAATAACGCCCGGCGATCCTATGGTCAGCGGGACGCCGACACTTAAGGAGGGAGGAGTTAGCAACATACAATAATGTAACGGTCATTACCACTATCACAAAAATGCCAACGTAGAACACACGCCACCCAAAAGTGCCTACGTTGCACACACGCCATATCACGCCACATTTCATCAGCCAACGTACTTCAGCTAACCAACAGCCAAATATGTATCCTAAGCATCAAACCGTCTACTCAGCACTTGCCACCAACGATCAACGGACAACTGTGGATATTTAATACGATCAGCTTTGTTCGCTGCTGCAGAGCAACTTTAAGTTTAATTATGAAATTATGGAAACGAAAAGACTTAGTTTAGTTTTGTGCTGGACTTAAAAGGAAGGAGTTGATTGACGAAATAAAGATTATAACGTTTTCGGATAATTCGAGTTTTATTTAATACGGAAGAAGACTTTCATAACTTATATATATATATATATATATATATATATATATATATATATATATATATATATATATATATATATATATATATATATATATATATATATATATATATATATATATATATATATATATCGAAATCTGAACCGAATCCGATATAATACGGCACACTTATTTCTAGACCAAATTCGGGCACACACTCCAAATTTCATCGAAATCGGTCATACATATATAGCGTATTTTGTGCAGCAAATACGTAAAATCGGGCAAAATATATATGGGAGTTAAATCCAAATCTGAACCGATTTTAATATAATTTGGCACATTTATTTCTGGACCGAATTCAGTCACACATTCCAAATTGCATCCAAATCGGACATACATATATAGCGTGTTTTATGCAGCAAATACGTAAAATCGGGCCAAAATAATATGGGAGCTATATCCAAATCTGAACCGATTTCTATATAATTTGGAACACTTATTTATAGACCGAATTCAGCAAACATTCTAAATTTAATCGAAATCGGACTATATCCAAAGCCAAATAATGAATTAAATTATGAATTGTCTAATTCTGTGAGTCCAAAATTGTCAGGAATGGAACCGACATTCTCCATCAAAGTTTAATCCATTGGACTAATGCATACACATATTTTCAATTATGGTTATTATCTTTCTATAGTTTAAAAATATCTTAAATCTGTGCCTTCAAATAAGTTTTGAATTTTTCACACAAAGTAACGACACGCGAGCCACATTTTACCATACTTCGCTATTCTTTAAACCTCTCACACCACCAGCATTTGTAACGTATGAAAACAACAATAAGAAAAACAAGCAAATAAACTCTTGCATAATACACATGTACACATAATTACAATAACAATAAACAATTCCAGTGATCAACAAATGAAGCCAGGCAATGAACAACAATTTGAGCCACCAAGGCACTCGGAGATCCACCAACAACGACATAACCTAAAGGCTACAAAATAGCAACAACAACTACGATTACAATAACAAAAACCTCAAAACAAGACATTAATGTTCAATACAAAGTTTTGTTTTTCTTTTGTTTCCGTATCCACGAACACGAACAAACATAAGAGTGTAAAATGCAACAAACTATCAAAGAAGAAGCATACACGGAATGGGACATAAGGAGCAAAATCACGTTAGAATAACCCACAATGGAAATCACAAATGCATGTTCATATGTACGGTATATAGACAGACAATGCAACATAATGGCTGGGTAACATTTGCGGCAACAAATTGTCGAATACACACGTCCACCATAGCCTAAAGATGAAAGGGGGGGTAATCGAATGAAAACACAACAAACAGGAAGAGGACGTTTTGAATATCTGATGATCATCATTATGAAGATCATTGTAATTGAAAATTTAATGAAATTAAAAAAAGGGGGAGACCGTGGGCACAGGTTTTTGTTTTGTTACTTGTAAACGTGCATTTTATTCCTTCCAAGTTGGGTTGGTTGAGAAAGAGTGGAAGAGAGATATGGTAATGTTTTCTTCAAACCATTATCGTTTGTTGTTACAAGTGCATGCGTGCCTTTTACATAGGATAATCTTCAGCAACTGAGGGGCAACAAACGCTATCTTTAAATAGAACACTTTATTGTTATAAAATGTTGTTCTTGAAGATTGGGATGAAATTAAAGGGAATATTTCACGGTAATCCTTTTTCTAGTCTATGAGTTGAAAATACACATTTTTATAAAACTGTACTGAACAGAGCCCACTTCATGTAGAAAACTTAACAATAGTTTAATGACAGCAACGTAATGCTACTCGACATTCGGTATGAAAGTACGAATGTTGCTTAAATTAGACTGGGGATTTATTAAATGCGAAATAAATTTTCAACAAAATTCGGTACTAACATAGATGGATCCATTTAGGTATATACCAGTAAGAAAGTATCAGTCAGCTGTGCTGACAGAGATATACCCTCAGCCACTGACCCAAACAAAAAACAAAACCAAACACAATATTTATGCCATATATAAAATATATTGATTTTCTATCACGAGTTTGGTTTAAAATCTGTATGTACCGTAATATGGGGCTATACCAAATCATTGACATATACCAAACATTTTTAGTAACCAAACTTCTTCATTTAAGGACTCGAAATATTAAATTACATTAAACTAAGTTTGGAAGAAATTTTTGAAAAAGTTCTAAAGTTATCCTGTACGATCGCTATTTGGGTATGTACCGACCGGGTTTTAAATGAGGCCGCTAGAACAACCTACTGAAAAAAGAATCTAAACTTCACTTTTTTTGAATTTTGTGATACATGACTGAATGAAATAATATGATGTGCAAAGTCTGCACCATTCAGAAACTCCCTTCGAGAATTATCTTGCGGATTTGCCATTTTGTTTGGTGCCGTCAGGGATTCTTGGAACATTTTGCCCAATATCTCAGGAAGTATGGACTTGCGCAAGAAATAAAATTGTACCGTCTTTAAGGAAGCCGCATGGACAACCTGCTGAAAAAGTGGACCGATATAGTCCATATTCCAACCTGATACATAACTGGATGAAATAATATGATGTGCAAAGTCTGCATCAATCAGAAACTCTCTGCAAGAATTATCTTGCGAATTTGCCATTTTGGGTGGTGCCGTCAGGGTTTCTTGGAACATGTTGCCCAATATCTCAGGAAGTATGGACTTGCGCAAGAAAAAAATTATACCGTCGTAAAGGGAGCCGCGTGTACAACTTAATGAAACAAATTTCAAAACTATCCGAGAGGAGCTGTTGAACTTCACTTTATCCGAATTTTGTGTGGGAGCTACCCGAAGGAGTGGATCAAAATAGTCCATATTCGAACCCGATCTGTATCTGTAAAAAATAATAAATACAATGTGCAAAGTTTGGACCAAATCGATTGCTCGCTTCTAGAGTTTTCGTTCACACCATTTTACAGACAAATTTTGAACTTTTGTGGGGGAGGTGTGGATCGATAAGAATTTATTTGTTGAAGAAGTTATTGAAAAATAACTTCGGTGGAGAATATCCACAAACAAGAAACCAGGGAACTGATGAGATCCAGTGGCGAGGATCGAAACTAGTCTTCCCTGCCTTACCCCTTTGCGAACAATGTCAATCCTTTTCCAATAATAAATTTGTTGTTTTAAAATCAACAATAGGATTAAGCCAAACTATTTTGAAAAAAAAAACAACAAAATTGTATCAGCTATCCCAATTTTATGTGTTCTATTTTAAATTGCATATGCGAATTTTATAACCAACCACTTTGTTTTTCGACAACAAACTAAAATGAAATCAACCCCTTGCTGTTAGATACATACATACAAAAGGTCGTTGGTGTGCGAAGGGAAATTTGTTTCCGATATCTCGCTCCGAAATCGGAAGGAAAACATTGGTATAGTCGAAAGAAAATTTTCTTGGTGGGTACCTACTATTCATCTTACTTAGTAATTTGTGTTCAACGCTCACAGTCGGCAAGGTGTGTAGCGAGGTTGGCTACAAATCAGAAATTCTCATCATCAAATAGAGCAGAGAGCAAAATAAAACAAAATAAAACAAGTAAGAACAGACTATAGTCGGACGGAGCCGACCATGTGATACCCTATACCACTATCCCTGTGCACTAGCTTTCCGGGCTAGCTGTTATAAGATGTGCATTAGAAATTTTACCAATTTTCACACAAAAGTTTTGATCAATTTAACCCGCTAAATATTATCCGATCATACCGTTGACTTGCACGCTACTTCTTCATCTCAAACCAAAACTACGTTTAAAATTTCGCGCCGATCGGACTATTATTGCGACCTACAGAGCGGCTACAAAATCGAGCAAAAATTTTGTTTTTGGTCCATTTCATCCCTTTAACATTTCACGATCATCGCCAAAAACTAATCAGTTCTATTCTGGTCCAAACCCGACCTCCATACTAAATTTCGTGACAATCGGTCCATAATTGCGGCCTCTAGCTTGATTACAATTTTTAATGGACGGACAGACGGACGGACGGACGGACGGACACACATCGCTAAATCGCTTTATCTCGTCGAGATATGAAGTTTGGTATACCACATGAGGGGTCTACGACGAATATTTCGCGGCGTTACATGAATTTTTGGGAAAACAAACTTATTATACCCTTTTCCACATTGTGGTATAGGGTATAAATATGGAGTGTGTTGAAATTGAAAACAAATTCAGCTTAACTGTTCTAAAGAAACAAAATATGTATGTTTATACCCACAGCATTTATGCTAACGAGGGTATATACACTTTCATACGGGCAAAATGTGCCTCATCGAACTAATGGTTTTAGACCCCAAGTATGTTTGGACGAAATCCTTTTCAGACAATTTGGAGTTGATTTAGCAATGTCCGTCCGTCTGTCTGTGTGGCTGGCTGGCTGGTACGCACGATAACTCTCGAATGGATTAACCGATTCGGTCCAAAATTTGGCTTCCGTAATATTTTGCCCAAACTTAGTTTAAGTTCGAGGATGGGCTATATTGGTCCAATCCTTTCGGTACCTCCCCCACAAAAGTTGGAAAATGTTCGGAAAATTTGTGCGCACAATAACTCTTGAAGGAAGTAACCGATTTGATCCATACTTTGCACATCGTGAAATTTCTACTAGACTTAGATGAGGTTCCAATATGGACTCAATTGGTCTACTCCTTCGGGTACCTCCCCCACAAAATTTCGGAAAAGTTCAGTTTAGGACCTGCTTTCGAATCGCTTTGATTTTTGTTATAGCAACTTGTATTCACTGCCCCTCATACGACGCTATAAGTTTCATCAGGGGCAAGTCCATACTTCCTGAGAAAATAGCCTGAAAGGTGCAAAAAGCCCCTGTGACACTGTGTGTAGGGGTTGGAGCGCAAGATAACTCTCGAACGGATTTGCAGATTCGGTCTAAAATTTGGCCTTCGTAATACTTTGTTCAAACTTAGTATAAGTTCGTAGATAAGCCATCTCGGTCCACACCATCAGGTACCTCCCCCACAAAAATTCAAAAATGTTCGGAAAAAATGTGGCCACGATAACTCTTGAAGGGAGTGACTGATTTGGTCCATACTTTACACATCCTAATATATCTACCAGATATAGATCAGGTTCGAAAATGGACTATATTTGTCCACTCCTTCGGGTACCTCCCACACAAAATTTTGGATAAATTCACTTTAAGACCTGCTCTCGAATCACTTTGTTTTTTGTTGAAGCAACTTGCATTCGCTGCCTCAATTACCACAGTAAAAGTTTTTTCAGGGGTAAGTCCATACTCCTTGAGAAAACAGCCCGAATGTTGTAAGAAAACCCCTATGGCACCATATGTTGTGGCTGGAGTACTCCAACCGAATACTGCGTTCGTCCACACTTTGGATACACTGTACAACACAAAAAATAATTACAAGATAATTCGGCCAGATTATGAAAGAGGACCGAAAAAAAGAAAACACGTGTATCGGCTTTTTGAAAGTTTACGTCGGGAAGTAACCTAAATAGGCGTGGCAAGTTCTGCCCATTTCTACAGGTTTTGAAATATGAATTATCCTGATGACGTTATTTTAGTTTATAGTACTAAAATACGTAATTTTTTAAAGTCCGATCTGGGTTATCAATATTTTCCCTATATATATTCACCATAGATATTTCAAAAACAGTTTGAACCGAGCACGCATAATCTTCTGAAAGAATTTATTATGAGAAAACATCAATAAAATATATTTTGTGACCGCAGATAACGAAATTGTGAATAAAAACGGTAGAATATGGTCCTAAATCATATATGAAAAGCGAAAGCTTCTGGAGATGTTAAATATTATAGCTACTAATTTATTTTGTTCAGAGACTCATAATGAAATTTGATTTGGAACATTTCTTCTTTTGACACAATCCCCAAAAAGTGAAGTATTTTAGGAGATTTTGACTCAGTATGGAATAAATTTTAATTAAGAGTCTAAAAGTTTAACAAATAAGTTCTACCTATAATATCTAATTTTGTAACGTAATTTTTTTAACAAAGTATTTTACTTAGATATCTAGTTTGTTCAGGGACTTACAGTGCCATTTTGTGTATAACATTTCTACTTTTAACACCTTTCGTCTAAAACTAAATTCCATGTTACTTTCATGCATCAACTCGAAAAAAAAAAACAATACAAATATATTCATAAAAATATTTGGGTGTTTTGCTGGCAAATTCGATGTATATATTTTCTTGATATATATTGCAAATACATATTTCAGTTATTCTGAGTCTTATATTGAAATTTGATGGAAATTATTTTTGTCTCTGACGTCTTCTATCTAGAATGAAGTTTTGTGGGACAAAACGTAATAAACTCAGATAAAGTACAACATTAACCCTAAAATGTGATTTTACTTTTGGCAGATTCCTGGCGTTTAGGTACGATTTAGAGTTTTGGTGTATTCTGGGATCTATAGTAAAATTTTATGACAAATATATTTTGATTTGATACGATCTCATTTTAAAGGAGTTTTTAAACTTTTTTGAAAAAATGGACCAAAAAGACCCCTTTAGTGACTCGCATGAGGGTTAATTTTTTACATAAAAAGATACACCGTATTGTTGTCAGTAATATTGCCAAATGCAAGGATTCCAAGGAATCTGATGTCGAATATTTCAAAACCTGTAGAAATGGGCGGAACTTGCCACGCCTATTTAGGTTACTTCCCGATGTAAACTTTCAAAACGCCGATACACGTGTCTTTTTTTTCGTTCCTCTTTCATAATCTGCGCGGCGTTTCTTGTAATTTTAAAAAAAGTTCAATTTTGTTGTACAGTGATATTATAATATTTCTTCGAATATTAGATGAAATTCGAAGGTGGTGCTTATAGGTCAACTCCTTCCGATACCTCCCCACGCGCGATTTCTCATAGACGTCGCAACCGATTTGGTCCAAACGTTGGATCTCTAAATATTGTCGAAACTTAGTTTATGTTCAAATTTGGGCCCAATCCTTGTGGTACCACCCACACAAATGTTCAACATTTTTTTGTGGTTAAGGGTCTGTTCGAGGATCATTTGCACATTTTTACCGAAGGGGTTTCTAGTGGCCCGGTTTACAGCGATATTATGTTTTTCGTAGGCTAGTGTGATAAAAAAAGCCCTATCTATCGTTATCCCCGCAAATTTTTAAGCTTTAATCCTATCTATACTTTTGTCGGTTCATACGCCCAAAAATTTAAAATCCCCCCTGAATACATGCGTTTTTTGGAAAAAAAAAGTATTTCAATCCACACGGGCTGAGGGTATATCTCTGTCGGCAAAGCCGACTGATACTTTTTTACTTGTTTAACTTCTAGTCGCCATAGAATAACTAGTTATTTAGTGCGACGTGTTCTTGTTAAAATAATGGGTTAGAAGGGTGTTTTGTAATTACACGCAGAAAAATATATGTTAGAAATTGTTTGGTTGCAAACAAATATATGTTTTGGATACAAACATTTTATGTTTGGGTCCAAACAAATATGTGTTTGAACATTTTGTAACGTATCTCAATTTTATTTGTTTGGATACCAACATATTTTTTATGTTAGAACATATTGTTATGAGTTGAGAGAGGATTTTTGTCAAAGAGCGATGTGCCTGCATTTTTCGCAGATGCAGATGCTGGAATAAAATGGCTAATAAGTAAGAGAACTCTCGAATGAAGTATCCTATTTGATCAAAACTTTGCACATAGTATTAGTTCTTCCAATCTTAAATTAAATTCGAAAATTGGCGATATCGGACACTATATGTGTATGTACTCGTATGTTCTTCCCTAGATCAGTTTGCTGTTTCACTCTCTGGTAAAATTTTCTGCTTATATTCTGTGTTCTCTGCATAGAGATTGTCTGTCCTTGCGTTATTCCTTTTTATTTTGTGGGCAAGACGATTCTCTTCTTTCCTCCCGATACCTCTCTTATGTGATACGTGTTGCTACTACTGCAAAGTAGTCACAATATACAGTCTGTCGCAAAAGTTAGTATACACCGTTGGAACCAAAATGTATTAGGGATAAATATCACTATAAATTATTGAAAACAACAAACAATTAGTTTTATTTGGTAGACAAGAAGGATGTCTTCCGTAATAACAATTAAAAGCGCGCAATATTTGCATACATTAGCAAATGTACGGTTCGAATCCGAAAAAGACCAAAATTTATGTCGCAAAAGTTAGTATACAACGGAGAATCCTCGTGAAACTGTGTACAAAATTCTTGATATTTTTGAACAAAATGAAACTAAATCTGTACTTAAGATCATAAAGAGTATACTGATTGGTTTTAAGGGCAGTTATAGTACTTATAGTTACAAGTCCAAGGTACACTGGATCGTAAAATCCACAAAAATTGGTCATCTACAAATACAACAACTGTAGCGACCAAAATTCCGAGTGTTATGTCCTGTTTATGAATTCTAAAGCCATGAAATACTCAGAAAAGCTCTAAAGTTTCAATATGGGGTGATCTTGATCGAGTTTCGACTTGTCCTGTTTGAAAAAACGGGAATTTCTTGAAGGAAACCCATACTTTTGAGGCCATTGTCCTTTTGAAACATGTAATAATCCTTAATCCTTTCACATAAGGACTTTCCTTTTGAGTTAATTTTCTCACAAATGTTGCCCCTTTTCATATTCCCACCAAAAGTAAATAGTAGGAGAACCTCAAGGTCCGTTGTAAGTCCTACAGTTATACTGTCCTACCGGTCTTTTAGCAGTATCGGACATGCTTCTCGTGTCCATAGTGTCTAATGTACTACTAATGTCTAATGAACTACTTCTAACTGATCCATTTAGTTGTATTTTGGTCCTAAGTGAAGCAAACACAGCTTTTCAGATCGTTTTTGCAATCCATGCGTTATAACAGCAGAGAAAGCTATGTATTAAAATTTTAAATTAGCTATCATATGCTTCTGTGGTGGTGGAGTATCACTGTAGGGCTTACACCAGGACTTGAGGTTCTCCTACTATTTAATTTTGGTGGGAATGTGAAAAGGGACATAATTTGTGAGAAAATTAACTGAAGAGGAAAGTCCTTTTGTGTAAGGATTAATGATTATTACATGTTTCAAAAGGACAACGGCCTCAAAACTATGGGTTTCCTTCAAGAAATTCCCTTTTTTTTCAAAAAGGACAATTCGAAACACGATCAAGATCACCCCATATTGAAACTTTAGAGCTTTTATGAGCATTTCATGGCTTTAAAATTCATAAACAGGACATAACACTCGGAATTTTGTCGCTACAGTTGTTGTATTTGTAGATGACCAATTTCTATGGATTTTACGATCTAGTACGTTGGACTTGTCACTATAAGCACCATAATTGCCATTAAAACCATTTAATATACTCTTTATGATCTTAGGTACAGATTTAGTTTCATTTTGTTCAAAAATATCAAGAATTTTTAAACAGATCCTCGGGGATTCTCCGTTGTATACTAACTTTTGCGATAAAAATGTTGGTCTTTTTCGGATTCGAACCGTACATTTGCTAATGTATACAAATATTGCGCACTTTTAATTGTTATTACCGAAGACGACCTTCGTGTCTCTCAAATAAAACTAATTGTTTGTTATTTTCAATAAGTTATTGCGCTTTTTATCCCTAATACATTTTGGTTTCAACGGTGTATACTAACTTTTGCGACAGACTGTACATACATATTGTAATATTTTTCACACCGGCAGTGCATTCATCTTCCACGAGGACAGCGCTTAAACTGCAGTTCAGCAAAAATTATTGAACAAGTGCACCAATATAAATTATCTGCGAAAATGGTCCAGTTTTGGGAGAAATGTTACAATGTCCAAAATTGGACTAACTTTTTTTCTTTGGAAAAATTTAAATGGACTCTAAAATGGAATGCATTTTGTGACAACCTATAGTCATTGTTTTTCTTCATATCATTACCAGATAAAATGCACAAAGGTCAATGCACTATTCATTGAACTATAGAAACATTGAAGCACTGTTCCTTCTTCGTATGCATCTTAATTAAGTAATTTTTCAATATGACAAATGTTTATGGAATTATAAATTTGTTGGACTTGTATTGAAAATATTGAAAACAATCAAAAAAATCAATAAACAAAATCACCTGCAACATTAAACACCGACAGTCTGATGCCATACTTCCGGATAGAACCAACAAAAAAAGATAACATATTAACATGTGTACAAACGTACAAAAAATGTACATGTGAACAACATATGTATGTAAATGTTTATTAAGGTAAGGTCGGTCGGTCATTCATGGGGTTCACCATATGTGTGGGCGGAGGGAACAACATTTCCATACATTCAACATTAAGGGTTAAAAGGGTTAAGGAAAACCAACAAAAATGATGAGAGGAAAAATCTATCATAAATGATTTGAAAAAAAAATATTTGTAAGAACGTGGATATGATATTCAAATATATACAATACTTTAAAGAAAATAAATTAAAACCGTGTTGATTTTTTGTGGAATGTTTAACACATGGTGAAACAGCATAGCCCTATAGTTGGCACATTACAGGAAATATTCTTACTCATCGAAATATTGACATAAGACTACAAAAACATTGTGAAGAATACAATTCAATTCAAAATTTATTGAGTCTTCATTTTAAAATCATACGAAGTTTGAATAAGTACAATATATAAAGACAACTTAAACCTATTATGTGTTGATTTAATAACAATACTTGTTGCAAATAATCAGTTTCAGACTTATATAATAATTTGTGTAGCACATAATAAAATGTGTAAATATGTTTAAATGAAGTATACAAATGCTCCTTACATAAGCATACATAATGATAAGGTATCGAAGCTATATGTTTTCTCTGAACCAAGGAAATATACAGAAAAATACTGTTCATATAGATTCAAACATATATATATTGTTCCCAACATTCTCAACATTTCATCCATAAGTAAATCTCTAATAAATTTAATAAAATTCTCCTCTTTTTCCTTTTGTTTTTTATACAGTTCCAACATTTCTGCAGGTGTTGCAACATGCAATAATAAAGAACACAATATCATTGAAAAAGTTACATATACATATGTATTTACATTAAAAACATTAAAATATCTTCCGCAGTATATTACAAAACTATTTTCAATTGAATAAACGGCCATAAAATCTATTTAAAAAGTAGTAAAAATAGGAAATCCATTTAAAATCAACTGTTGTTTTGTCAAGGACTGTCAGTTTTTATGATGTTTTTAACACATTAACATAGCGCGCGGCAGGAGTTCAATCACAAAGATTCAATCCGAAAATTAAATGAATTGGTCATAAAACAAAATTTTAACGACTTCTTAAAGATTGCTTTTAATTTTCTCCAATTTCAAGAACTAAATTCCACGAAAACTGGCCACACTATGACAAACATTTTGTGTGATAAAAATCCATTAGACCGGAACAATTTGAATTTTATGTGTGTACCGGCGGCGGCCTATTTGAGTGAGGGTGTGAGCGTGTGTGTGGTAGAATAGAATTAGCATTTAATTAAAAATCCTTTAATGGCTTCAAACATTAATGGCCATCTTTGGCCCCATTGTAATGTTGTGTGGCAGTCAGTATTACTGGTGTTATTCGAAGCGGAAATGCCGATATCATTTACTTTGGCCAAATGCTCTTGGAGTAGTTCAATAGCCAACCTTGATGGCTTTGCTGTGAAATAAATTTCAATTAACTAGGAATTGATCATTTGGGATGGAATTTATTTGCAACGAAGAAGAATATGTTTCTTAATAAATGGTTTCAGACATCCGATTGAGTGGACGCTGGAAGAATTTAAATATATATGTGTGTATATCGCATTACATAGGGGTAAATTTTGTACTAGTAATGCATAGAATTAGCGGGGATAATCGCCCATGACTCTACCAAGGACAATGAGAAGACAAAAATATATATTTTACGAGCGCCAGCAGACGATGCAAATTAATGTCGGACCTCTTCTTACCTATTAGTGTACTAGTTTTCGCAGATAACAAAACAAGTAACCAAATAGGTTCAATAGCAAATTTTTAGGCGTTTGTGAGGTAGGTATCACAGTGGGCCTAATTATTTTCCTGACAATCAACACAGTCTAATCCAACAAAAAACCATAAAAAAATAATTGTTCCACAAACATCCCAAAAAGGGACAAGGGAGACTTTTCTCGTATCAATGAGGGCCGGCTCATATAAGCCATATGTCGCCGAGTCCTAAGACACCACTTGTAGAGAAGTTTTACATGGCTGAACGGGGACGGGGAATCGAACACACGTCCTTCAGTGTGCAAGGCGGACAATGCCAACAACACGCGGTGTTCCCAAGCGGTCCCCCATGTAAGTACTAACCCCACCCGACGCTGCTTAATTTTGGCGTGGTATGGTCGGTGGCAACAAAAAAACGATAACTATGCTTATATTACAAGAATACCACATGAGCGGAGCGAGAAACAGCAAAGGCTACTAAAACTTTAGTGCGAGATGTGTCTCTTGCATACACAGCCATTTTGGAGTCCATATATCAGGAAATATTGGCTTCAAAAAATATAATGTTGTGGTCATGATCACAATGACTACGCGCTATTAAAATTTCAACACGACCCGAGCTAAGACTTTCTTATGGATTAAAGCGTAAAAGTGTTGCGCGTTCCTGAAGGAATGGACCGAAATAGTCCATCATGGAACTGGATCTATATATTTATATTACAAAACAACCGTTTTAGTTGGACCTTCATGTCAAGAAGCATGGACTTGCGACAAAAACCTTATATCGCTGTAAAAAGGGCCATAAAACGATACTCGAGCCTAATAAATACCCTTGAACTGCAATTAAATGAAAGTATTGAACTTTTTTTGAGGGAGGTACCGGAACTAGATACCGATATAGACCTTCTTGGAAATGGATGTAAATTTAAAAATAATTTTACGATGTTGTTATTCTCATCGAACATGTTAATTGGTGCCGTCAGGGTTTTTTAGAACTTTGGTGCCGTTATCTCAGGAAGTATCGACTTGTGCCGAAAAAAATGGCCGTGAGGACGACCTGCTGTAAAAACTGCCAAAACACAACATGCCTTAAACTCCAAAAATATTGGGGATGAAAGATAGCATGCAACCACACTGGCCGGCTTTAACATGGCAAGCCCAGGACTTATCGTGGTCCCTTTTTCATCACAGGTGAACACTGACCTCACCGTGGTGTCACCTGGGAAGTTGCCTTTAACACCCGTTAAAGGTAGTAAGCTAACATGCTTCGCGCTTTCGCCCATAAGGACATCAAAAACTTGGGTTAAGCGTGGGACGAACAGACTAAAGATATATTTTACGAGCGCTTAGAACAAACATATGACGGTTGCCCTGTCCATGATATTAATATTATAATATGCAACCCTGAAAATGCAAACAACTTCTAGTATGCATTTTTTGAAAGTACATATTTAAACTACAAAAACCCTAGTAGGGTTTTGTCCTGTCATCTCCAGTTCGGATTTTATGGCCTCATCTAAACCGGGCTAAAACTACCCTTTTTTGCATTTATCAGGCCTATATCCCAGAAGCGAATAGGAATTTGGCCTTGCTGTCTTTAGCAATATTGTAGCCCTAAACTAGTAGAACTTATCTTTTGAAAAAAACTACATAAGAAAAACTCCATCTAGGGCATCAAATTCTATAAAATATATAAAATTTTACATAATTGCTGAAATTCTGGTCAGTATCGGCTAAACTATTGGGAGTTGAACCAAGTACCCTTTTGCAAAAATCTTCCAAATAAAGTTCTCAACAATTCATTAGAACATTCTGAAACCCTAAAATGGTTACTTCATGTTGTTTCAGCGGTATTTTGCATCATATCTTTTACAACACGTATTTCAAACACAGTTCACACCAACAGTTTATTCTCGCATTTCGGATTTCAATACATTATTGACTTTTTATTAAATCGTCTTTGAAAAATGTACTGAAAACAACGGCATAGAGGCATTTTACAACAATTACATGTTCTAAAGAGTTGTGTATTACATTCCAGGGAATACTTTTAGAGATATGGTGCGAAATGTATAAAAATTGTGGAATTTTTGCATATATTTTGAAATTTTAGGCAATAAATATAGTTTTTCGAGTTCATTATTTCTCCAAATACTTTATTCTTGTCCTTATTTACAAATTCGATTCAGAGGTCAGAAGAAGATCCGCATTGGTTTCAGAGATATAGCCCCGAATTTCTTTAAAAACCCAATATTTAACCATGTTTAGATGGGGCCATAAAATCCGAGCTGGATCTGACACAACAAAACCCAACTAGGGTTTCCTGGGTATGTACTTTCAAAAAATCCTCAGCTCGAATTGTTTGCACAAGATCACCTTAAAAATGTTGCACAGCGTTATTTTAGGCGCTGTTAATGCCAAAATTGGAAACGAGAATATCTTTGGCCCAAAAGTCGGGAAATTCGATCTCCACATTAAACCATCTGATAATGGAATGAGGCTGATGGAGTTCGTAGCGGCAAAAAATATGGTAGCTAACAGTACGAGATTTAAGAATTCGACATTTCTAAAGGCACCCAGGTGTCTCCGGACCAAAAAAAATAAGAAATCATATTGACCACGTTGTGATAGAAAAAAGATGTTCATCGAGCGTGTTGGATGTGCGGTCGTTGGAATGTTGCGGCAAAGGTACGTACTCGATTAAACGTAGCAAATAAAGTACGAACAGAAACAATACACAATTTGGACATCAGTACGTTGCAATCACAACAGACACCACAGCATATTCAACTGATCTGGCCATGTAAACAGCCATATTTGGATACCAGAGACCTTCACCAAGGAACCCATAGTATGACCAGGAGAGGTGTGCTACTACCGAATAGAAAAATGCGGCATATGTGGCTACTCTACATTCAGAAGCAACGAGTAGCACACGAGAGATATATCGGGAGAAAAGAGTAGAGCGGAAACGTCTTTTTTCGGCGGAAAAAGAGAGAAATGGTAAAGCGAGAGTGTGAAAAATCAAAATGTACAGGAGCCATAATGAAGTCCGAAAATTCTACCAAAGAGTAAAGCATGCAAAAATAAGCGGTCTAAGCTCGATTCCAATGAGAAATTAATTAAAATTAATATTAACAAGTAAAAAGTGTCAGTCGGTTTTGTCGACAGAGATATACCCTCAGCCCATGTGAATTGAAACTTTTATCTACGGACAGATCGAATGTATTTAGGGTTTTTAGAATTTTGTGGCCCTTTTTGTGTGTGGGTCATTGTATAACATTTGGATCAGTATGCCAGGAACCATGGACTTGTCCACGGAACCACAACGAAAAGCATAAGTATACATTTCCAAAGGATCTTCAAACAGACCCCAAACTGCACTTAGACACAAATGTGAACTTTTGTGGGGGAGTTACCCTAAAGGGGGGATCGATATGTGTCATTGTAGAAGTTAAACTAAATTTAGACGATATATAAGTAGATCCAAAGTTTGGACCAAAGTGGTTGTCCCGTTCAAGAAATATCGTGCATACCATTTTAGTGAAGTTTTTAAAAGTGGGGCCGGGGGGTGGGATAGAGTACTGGGAGTTGTGGCCCGGTACTGTCCATCTTCGAAGTTCGAACTGAAACTAAGTTTGGACAAATTATGACGAAGGCCAAATTTTGGACCAAATCGGTTGATCGAGTTCGAGAGTTATCGTGCTCTCCAGCCACTTCAAATGATGCCATAGGTTTTTTTTCACGAAAGGGCTGTTTACTCAAGAAGTATGGTCTTGCTCGTAAAACACTTCTACCGTCGTAATTGACGTAGCGAATGCAAGTTGCTTCAACAAAAATCAAAGTGATTCGATAGCAGGTCTTAAAGTGAAGTTATCCAAAATTTTGTGTGGGAGGTACCCGAAGGAGTGTCCATATTACGATGTGCATGGTATGGACCAAATTTATTACTCCCTTCAAGAGTTATCGTGCGCACAATTTTTCCGAACATTTCTGAACTTTGGTGAGGGAGGTACCTGAAGGAGTGGACCGATATGGCTTATCTTCGAACTTAAACTAAGTTTGAACAAACTATTACGAAGGCCAAATTTTGGACCGAATAGGCAGATCCGTTTGAGAGTTATCTTGCTCTCCACGGTGTCATAGGAGTTTTTTGCGCCATTCAGTCTATATTTTTAGGAAGTATGGACTTGCCCCTGATGAAACTTGTGCCATAGTGTGGGGGGCAGTGAATACAAATTGTTACAACGAAAATCAAAGTGATGCGATAGCAGATCTTTAAGTGAACTTATCTGAAATTTTGTGCCGTAAGTACCCGAAGTAGTGGATCGATATAATCCATATTGGAACTTTAACTATGTCTGGTAGAAATTTCACAATGTGCAACGTTTAGACCAAATCGGTTACTCCCTTCAAGAGTTATGGTGCGCACAAATTTTCCGAACATTTTGGAACTTTTGTGGGGGAGGTACCGGAAGAAGTGGACCGATATAACTCACATTCGAAATTTAACTAAGTTTGAGCAAAATATTACGAAAGCCAAATTTTGGACCGAATCGGTTCATCCGTTCGAGAGTTATCGTGCGCTCCAGCCAGCCACACAGAGCGACGGACAGACGGACGGACATTGCTAAATCGACTCCAAATTGTCTGAAACGGATTTCGTCCAAACATACGTGGGGTCTAAAACCATTATTTCGATGAGGCACATTTTGCACGTATGAAAGTGTTTATACCCTCGTTAGCATAAATGCTGAGGGTATAAAAATGATCTTCGCTCTAATAGGCAAAACTTTCAGGCAGGGGTTTGAACCCACGTCCTTGAAAAACACAAGAAAAAATGCGTTGTCACTGCCTTCATCACGGTGCTAGTGTTCAGAGCCAAACACATTTCTTTCAAAGGCACACGCAGAAAAATTTATGTTAGAAATATGTTTGGATCCAAACAAATATATGTTTGGGACCGGTTGCAAACAAATATATGTTTGGATCCAAACATAATATGTTTGGGTCCAAACAAATATATGTTTGCAACATTTTGTAACATATCTCAATTTGATATGTTTGGGTAAAACATACTTTTTATGTTAGAACATTTTTTTCATGGGTGGAGAGAGGATGTTTGTCAACGAGAGCTCTCGCGGCTGTGGAATGCTGCTTTATAATAAAGAGTTGTGTGTATTGTATAATAGAAGACGTAGAAGCCAAGAAGGGGGCTTTGGTGGCATGTATGCGTCAAACTCGTGTGTTTCTTGTTTTGTTGTTGTTAACCAACGAAGAAGAAAAGAAGAAATGATATGAATTATATTTTTTTCTTTCTTCAGTGTTTTAGTTGCCTTTGTAGAGTCAAGACGGTAAAGTGAGTGAATAAATCAGTGTTTTGTGTTTTCTTAAAAAAATTGTGCTTTTTAGTAAATTAAATGCCCAATACATTTTATAATTGAATCGGAAAGTTGTATGGAATTATTTTATTGGACAAGGAAGAAATCGCATTTAATATTGGTAATTACATACATACTTTTGTGTATTTGAAATATGGCATATCCATATTTATTTATTTCATTACATAATCATTTGATTCTAGATGCCGATTCCCCGCTGATGATTTCAACTAAGAGGACAATTTGTTTTATTTCACAACTAAGGAGAAGCGTTCAACTACGTTTCTATATATTTTTCCTTTTTAAAAGTGTGACTACAAATTATTTCAATCAGTTTTTCTTTTATTAAAGTGTGTTATGTATTTCTTTGGAATTTTGTATGTACCTATGTGTTTGTTGTTCTTTTGCCTTTTAATAAAAAACCACAACATTTGTGTGTATACTATAGAGCAGCGACGACCGCAGAAATACAACCTAAGCGAAGACATGTATGAACGTATGAGTGAAAAAAGCAACAACCACATTATGTTTTTGTTTGTTTTCATTAATTTACACTGTACGTGAGAGAGAGAAGCAAATGCAAAAACAACTCAGTGGGCGCCCTCACTATACGATCTAAGCAAAGAAGCTCGAACCTGCTATAGAGATAGCCAGTGAGCTCTTACTGAGAGCAAGTGAGTACACATTTTAAAGTGTTTTACATTGAATTTTACGCTCCCTTGCTCTCAGTAAGCGCCCACTGGTGCATGTGTTTCTTTTTTTTTTGTGCCTTTTGGGTTTGTATTTTTTTGCACCCAAACATATAAAATGTTTGCACCCAAACATAAAATTGTTTCCACCCAAACATATCTTTGTTTGCACCCAAACATATATATCTTTGCACCCAAACATAAATATCTTTGCACACAAACATATATATGTTTGCACCCAAACATATATTTGTTTCTACCCAAACATATATATGTTTGCAGACCCAAACATATATTATGTTTGGGACTGTTGCAAACATATACATATATGTTTGCTGCAAAATATGTTTGGGACATATGTTAGAGAGGCCGATTTTTTTTTTGCGTGCAGCGTTAAGCGTTTGTCATGAAAGCACAATTAAATGGGCAATACCCATTTTTGTTGTAAAAATTGTATTTGAAAGAAGAAAAGTTCGATGACGGAGAAGCCGCTCCACAACCGATATGTCTGAAGAACCTCTACCAAAGGCGAAACATGCATGTCACATAGTGGTGGTTGTGTGGGTTCGAATTTTCGGCTTTCCTTTTTCATTTGGAAAATTAAACGGTTATTAAGCTCAATACCAACGAGAAATTAATTAAAAATAAAACCGATAGCTTTGGTACCAACACATCGACATGTAGAGACCAACAAGTTATTTGGTAACTGATACAGGTAGTGTGCACAGTATATGGAAAGAGTATTTTTCTAGTATTGGCGAAGACGACGAAGATACCACAGATCCCAGAATATGGTATTGAATGTAATGCAACAGCCAATGGTTTACCAGCCGAACTTTTCAAAACTGAAGGCGACACGCTGTATGGCAGGAATAACGAATGGAACCTGGGTATCTTGTGTCCCGTCCACAAGAAAGGATATAAGACTGTGTGCTCTAATTATAGGGACATAAATCTCTATAGTGTCAGGAATATTGCGCGAACGACTAAAGCCTATGGTCACCAAAATAATTGGGCCACACCAATGCGGCTTTAGACCTGGCAAATCCACAATTGACCAAATATTTACCCTGTGGCAAATCCTGGAAAAGATCCAGGAGATAATAGGGCATCCTTCGACAGCTCCCACGGGCAAAGATATTCCAAGCCATGTATGAATTTGATATCCCCACAAAGCTCATTCGGTTTTGTAAAATGATTCTAACTGATACCCGATCCTCAGTTAAAATAAGAAAGAACTTCTCTTGTTTCCCGGAATGAATATCAACAATTTTTCAAAAAGACCAGATACACCAATAACAAACGAAGAGAAAGAATATCAGTGTCACTAACAAAAATTGCATAGTTTCCTAATGTTTTAATATGCCCAGCGTGTAAGTAGGTAGCACAACCCACAGAAATGTACATTTTCTGTTTTAGCAGATTATTATCTTGATAATAAAATTTGTCTACAGTTATTCTTCTAACGCCCACAAACCATTCACAGTGTCTATAGCTGTGAAGGTGTGAAGAAAATGCATTAACTACCTGTCTCGCTGCAAAGAAGACACACAGAAGAATGCTATTCTTCGCCAGCATTTAACAACAACTTCCGATTCATAAATGCCAGAGATATTCAACAAAAGAAATTCTTTGAATATCTTAACAAAAGAAGGTGTGGATCCCCTTGGAGATATAAATTGGGATTTGTTAAAAAAAAAAGATTTTTATGGTCATCAATTGTCAAGATCCAAAAGATTACCAACACAACAAACACTGTCACCAAGACTACTTCCGTTTTGAGATGAGTGTTTTATTTGTGTTTTTTGGCCAATATTTTAAAGAAGTCACCCTGAGTGCATAAGTAATTCAATACACACTTCTTCATGAGGCTAGGGGTGTAAGTGTGTCCTTTTTCTATCGATGATATTATCTGAAGGACATCATTAGCACGTATTCCACTTGTTACCTTTTATGTGGAATTTATGTGCTATGATGTTATCTATGGACATTTATGGAATTTTTTATGGTGGTTCTATCACACCTTTGAGTTATCTGAGAAAGATATTTTCTGATCATGATCGATAGAACGCGAAGTTGTCGATGAGCAAACATATTATACTAAGAATACTAATTTAAATAAATTAAGGAAGTATTATTGTAAAAAAAATATGGTGAATCGAAAGAGAAATATTCCTTTAAGAAAAAAGGACAATCATGATAAGTTAGCTGCAGGTAAGGCCTAATACTGAAAATGGAGGGAAAATACAGTCCCAGCACTCGAATCATTTAGAACAGGAAAAAATTAAATTTAGCCATAAACAGAAATCTATGGCTTCCAAGAGGTTACTCAATGTCAAAGTTCAGACAACCCAACCACGTGGCAATATGAAATAAACTCAAGTTCAGAGTAATGACACACTCCCTCATAATGACTTAGGTTGCAGTCAAAAACGAAAATGCTACTCCACGTGTCACTTAACCACATCACTTTAATTGAAATTTTAGAAAACCCCTGCATTCAACAACAAATTCTCAATTCCCCATTTCAATCATATCAAAATAATTTCATTATTAACAATTATTATAAGCTTTTAAGAGTTTATCATCCGGTCATGCATTGTCTGTCCTATGTTTACTCTCTGGATAATTGTGCGGGAGGGGTTGAAACATTCATATTTTTAGTTCATAATTAATTTATGAAAAGTATTCTTCATATGAAAGTATCCAATGATAGCGTAAAACTTTTAATTATACACCTCATATTCAGCTGTAGCATAAATGCCTCAAATTGCTGCTGCATGCAATGAACGCATGTTGTTGTACAGAGGAGTGCCTTGTTGCAATAAACAAAACGGCAACAACAACAACTAGATAAACCAAAAATTAAATTAAGACATAAAAAGAAAAAAAAGTTCTCGATTTTCTTCATTCGTATTCTTCTTGTCGGGCTGGTAGTGTAGAACTGACGTTCATCTTTTCATAATTGTTGATCAAATTTCATGAAATTTAACGACGCGTGCTCTCAATTTTGTTTTTGTAAAAGTGGGTTTACTTTTTGGTGGAAATTTTTTTGTTAGGGTATGGGTAGGTTTTGGAGTGAATAAGAAACTTTCCTAAAAATATGTCTGCATATTCTCCTACACTATTCGTGAGCGATCCCATGTCAATGAAGCCATCAATTCAGACATTTTCATTACTTTTGTTTTGCCCTCAAATTGACGTCTGTAGCGAGTTTCAATTTCTGTTGTTGTTGTTGAATGAAAAACTATGGAACATATGACATGGGAGTGGAAATAAACAGTTTTCTACGTCTTCACAACTTTGCTCTATGTTGAGACGTTCACTGTGGTGATGACGTTTTGCAATTTTTGTAAATTTTAAAATAGTACCGCATAGCCGTGTAGAAAATAGAACAACATTTAAAAATCGGGTCTAAGTTTTTCCGAATCAATACGAAATAAATCCGAATGAATTTTGTTATGTAAGAAATTTAAATTTTCCGACAATTAGTTACAAAAGAAATGTCCAGAACTTATTATGGAGTTTTGGAAACAAGTAAATCTAAATTATAGTGCATTTGAATGATCGCTCAATATAGCTCAGCTTATCTGAAAGAACTAGTTCAGTAATCAGTAATATAGTTCAGTTTTTCGGATCAGTAGTGGAATTCTGTAACTTATTTTTTGAGTTACCGACAAAAATCGTTAAAATTAAAATGCTTTTATTCTCTGTAATTAATGGACATTTTCGGTAAGTTAACAACCAAAATAAAGCTGTCCTACCTAATATGCCTCACTATATTGATCGATGCCGATCGTAAGGGTAGTCAATTTGTGACCACAAAAAGAGGTCCAAAATTATAAACGGGAACCTCAGGAGCCTAATAGGTAGGCCTACATAGCATTCACACTGAAACAGTTGTGCAATTCAAAATTATAGTGTGCTGTACTCAGAAACCACCCCATCCAACCTGCAACAGGGTTGATACCAAGGCAAACACGAGTGATTTTACCACAATTATGATCCGGACGGTGTAGCCGTATTGAGCACGATACTCAATATGTGGACAGGAATTTGAATTTTTATTTATTTATTTAACAACTGAACATTACTTCAAAGCCATCGGGTCAAAACAGATGATCATTGTATGTTAACAATACTCAAAATAATAATTTGACAATTGTATGATTAAAATATAATAATACATATGAGGAATATAACGAATTTATCTATGTATGTATATAGAATGTGAGATCTGAGGTAAAAATGACAAAACCTTTTAACGATCACTAAAAAACTCATCAAAAGTAGGAGAACATTTAAGTTGAGTGGCATATAAGTGGAAACAGTGAAAACTTTCATATCATTGGGCAAGATATTAAATTTTCGAACTTCTCTTACTTCAAATGACCTATCCATAAGATAAACAGCATTCAAAATATTTTATTGATTACGCCTTATAGAGTTAGACAAATTAAAAGAAGACACCAAGAATCGAGGACATTGGTTCCTAACCAATTTGTAAAAAAACAAGTAAGAAAAGTCTATAGTCGGACGGAGCCGACTATGGGATACCCTATACCACTATCCCTGGACAATCGCTCTCCACGGAACTTCTTTTCAATGATTGTGAAAATTTAATTATCAAATACCAAAACCAAAAAGTTATCTAGCATGACAAAGACATTTTTGTAGCAGGCAAGCAAAATATAGTTCACACAAACTAAAATGTAATGAAACCCGTTGTTCCGTTGTTTAACCGATACGTTATTGAAATTTTTACCAATTTCACACAAAAGTTTCAGTCCATTTAACCCGCTAAGTATTATCTGATCTTCACGTTGGTTTGTACGCTCCTTCTTCATCATAAACTCAAACTTTGTTTAAAATTTTGCGGGTTATTATTTTGACCTACAGAACCGCTACAAAATTGGTTAAAATTTTGTTTTTGGTCCATTTCATTCCCTCAACATTTCACGATCATCAGCAAAAACTAATCATTTCTATTCTGGCTCGAACCCAACCTTCTTAAAAAATTCGTTACAATCGGTCCATAATTGCGGCCTTAAGCTTGTTTTCAATTTTTAATGGACGGACACACATCGCTAAATCGCTTTATCTCGTCGAGATATGAATTTTGGCATACCAAATAAGGGGACTAGGAAGAATATTTCATGGTGTTACATAAACTTTTGGGGAGACAATATGTAGCATGGGATAAAAATGTGGTTCTCTACACAGAACCCATTATATATTAGGCAGTAGGCCAGTTATCTAGCAAACACTTTATTGCAATTTACATCAGAGGAAAGGTCAGTCGTATGTAGGCTATTTTGCGAAATATATATGTCCTATCGACCAAAAATGAAATTTTTATATTTTTCATACATAAGTAATGGTCCATTTCACCCGCTAAAGAATATCAGATCATCATTCAAAATTGTAGGCATCTTTTTCGACCTATACTCTTACCCGGTGCAAAATTTCGTGACTATTGATGAATAGTTGCGACTTCTAGCGAGTTTATTATTACACTACAAACAAATAACGGAATATATTATGCTGTAACTCTGTTATCTGATCATGCAAACCAACATAATTGACATCAATTGAAAGGTCAAGCGTTCCACTTTCAAGTATATCTCACTTGTCCGGAATGTCACTTCCAGAAATTAAGATATAAGCTGTATATTAAAATTTTTCACAATTTTCACACAAAAGTTTTGGTCCATTTAACCCTCTAAATATTATCCGATCGCCATCTCAAATTGCAAGCTTCTCCTTTGTGTTATACTCTTACCTTATTTAAAATTACGCGTTGATCGGACTATTATTGAGACCTACAGAGCCGCTAGAAAATTGGATAAATATTATGTATTTGGTCCATTTCACCCGCTAAATATTTCACGATCATCACCAATAAGAATAGGGATCTATTCTGATCTGAACCCGACCTCCATACAAAATTTCGTGACGATCGGTCCATAATTGCGGCCTGGAGCGTGTTTACAATTTATAATGGACAGACGGACGGACGGACGGACGGACTGACGGACGGACACACATCTCAAAATCGCTTTATCTCGTCGAGATATGAAGATTGGTATACCACATTGGGGGTCTCCGACGAATATTTCGCGGTGTTACATGAATTTTTACCAAAACAAACTTATAATACCCTTTTCCACATTGTGGTATAGGGTATAATAAAAGTAGACGTACTTTTATAAAATTTGGAAATGTTGAACCTAAAAACCTTACCACATAAGGTGAAATATGAGCACGCCGATTTACTCCATATACGTAACGAACTACTCTGTAACTAAAGATCAAAGGTGTTCCGGTGTTTTATATTCACTCAAACCGCTGTTATCATTATAGAACATCATTAGTGATAACAAAGACCTTTGGAATTTCGACTAGAGTCTGCCAATGGTATCAATGCGCAAGACGTCATGTGATCTTTGAACATTAGGGTTATGACTTTTTGACATTTTTTCTCAAATATGACTTCCAGTAGTGAGAATGAATTAACTTTTGCCTATAAATGTCTAAAATAACATTTATTTCATTTTATTAAAAAAAAGTTTCCATACAAACCATTTTGAAAAAATACTATGAAATGAATAAAAAAACATTTTTTTTTCAAAAAATGTTTTCCTGTTGCACGAAAGGGATGTTGCATGAACTGCATTTTGCCTATTAATGACTAAAATAACTTTTATTCCATTTAAATATTTGAATATAAAACAAATAGGGTGGGTTTTCAAAATTTGAGGCCTATGAACCGACAAAAATATGGATTGGATTAAAGCTCAAACATTTGCGGGGGATATCTATAGATAGGGATTTTGTACCATACTTGCCTAAGAAAAACATAATATCGCTGTAAACAGGACCACTAGGAAACCCTTCGGTAAAAACTTTCAAAGGATCCTCGAACAGACCATTAACCACACAAAAATGTTGAACATTTGAACATAAATTAAGTTTGGACCAAATCGGTTGCTACGTTTATGAGATATCGCGCATACAATTTTAGCGAATATTTTTGAACTTTTCTGGGGGAAGTACCGGAAGAAGTCGATCTATAAGCACCACAGTCGAATTGCATTTAATATTCGAAGAAATATTACGATAAAGTGTGGGTGAACGCAGTATTTGTTTCGAACTCTCCAGCCACTACATATGGTGCCATAGGGGTTTTTACAACTTTCGGGCAGTTTTCTCACGAATTATGGACTTGCCACTGAAGAAACCATTTACCGTCGTACTTAAGGCAGCGAACGCAAGTTGTTTCAACAAACACCAAAGTGATTCGAGAGCAGGTATTAATGTGAACTTTTTCGAAATTTTGTGTGGGAGGTACCCGAAGGAATGGACAAATATAGTCCATGGATGTGTAAAGAATGGACAAAATCGGTCACTTCCTTCCAGAGTTATTCCGAACATTTTTTTAACTTTTGTGGGGAGGTACCTGAAGGAGTGGACTTATATGCCCTCTCTTCGAACTGTACCTAATTTTGGACAAAATATTACGAAGGCCATATTTTGACCAAATCGGCAGATCAGTTCGAGAGTTATCTTGCGCTCCAAACACTACACACGGTGTCAAAGGGGTTTTTTGCAGCTTTCAGGCTATTTTCTCAGGAAGTATGGACTTACCACTGATAAAAGTTGTAACATCGTATGGGGGGCAGTGAATACAAGTTGTTACAACAAACATCAAAGCGATTCGAAAGCAGTTCTTAAACTGAACTTTTTCGAAATTTTGTGTGGGAGGTACCGGAAGGAGTGGGTAGAAATTTCACGAAGTATGGACCAAAGCGGTTACTCCCTTCGCGAGTTATCTTGCGCACAAATTTTCCGAACATTTGCAAACTTTTGTAGTTGAGGTACCGGAAGGAGTGGACCGAAATAACCCATATTCGAATTTAAATTAAATTTGGACAAAATATTAAGAAAGCCAAATTTTGGACCGAATCGGTTAATCCGTTCCAAAATTTTGTGTAGGATGTACCCGAATGAAAAGACCGATTGAGTCTATATTCGAACCTCACCTAAGTCTGGTAGAAATTTCATGATGTTCAACATATGGACCAAATCGGTTACTCCCTTCAAGAGTTATCGTGCGCACAATTTTTCCGAACATTTTCAAACTTTTGTGGGGAAGGTACCCGAAGGAGTGGACCGATATGGTCCATCTTCGAACTTAAACTAAGTTTAGGCAAAATATTACGACACCCAACATTTGGTTCGTATCGGTTGATCCGTTCGAGAGTTATCGTGCGCACCAGCACACAGATGGACAGACGGACGGACATTGCTAAATCGACTCCAGATTGTCTGAAACGGATGTCGTCCAAACATACTTGGGGTCTAAAACCATTATTTCGATGAGACACATTTTGCCTGTATGAACGTGTATATACCCTCCCTCGTTAGCATAAATGCTGAGGGTATAAGAACCTCCGGACACATACAAGTGCAGATTCTAGCCAAAAAGCAAAAACTACTTTCGACAAGATACTGATATTTTTCGTATGTGCATCAAAGAAGAAATATTTGACATGAAACCTATGAATAGTCAACATAAGTAAGTTAATATCATCTGTTGATCATGATCATCATGTAGATTTGTTTGTGATAGCAACTTAGGAATACATATGTAGATATGTATGCGAAAACAGTAGATACCTTTATGTGGATGGGGCTATATTAAAAGATGGACAAACATTTTTGTGAAATCGATTTATACAAAAAATGTACCCTTAAATGGAGCTTTGTAAACCAAAACATGGACCTAAATCCACCGATTTTATTAAGATTTTCCGTGTTGTTACGACCTTCGAAGTACTTGAAATTGGTAGGTACTTTTATATGAAAGCTATTCAAAAGACATGCACACAGGGAATTTTAAATACCAAACTGTTGGTATATTGCTAAAATGAAAATAATAATAAATAAACGAACTTAAACTATTATTTAAAGAATATAGAACTGTACCAAAACCGTACCAAATAAGTTACTCCGTTCTAGGGTTATCGTGCGCTTCTGTCAGATAGACAGAAGCATGGTAATTTATTTCGATGAGGTCTTCAAAGGGCCTGTATATACCGTCTTTATCCATAATTGTGAGGGTATAAAAAGGGTTTTTTAGTCTTGGAATGACTTTAAATTTGCTTTCAAAAACTTTGAAAGTATTGACAGTGTTACTGATTCCAAATATTACGCTAGTTATATTTCTTTTATTATTCTTCCCTCGGAAAATAAAAGAAGTTGGTGGTTTAAAACTCATAAAAAAGTTCAACATCTTGTTCCGTCAACACTAACTGCACCGCCTTCGTTTAAAAACAACGACCGATCATTGAGTTTTATGAGGCACAAATGTTAACAAAAACAATGTAAGAAATCAACAAAAACAACATTAAACAAACAATATTTATAGGATTTTTCTAAAACAGATCTTTTAAAAACAAGAAATAAAAAACAAGGATTCATCTGTGCAGAAATGCAACGGTATGTTACCGCCTTGCCATTGCATTTCTGCTTGCCGCCACTTCTTCTGTACACTTCTTTTCTTAATTTCTCTCAAGGGAAAATATTTTGGTACGAGCTGGCTGGATGGTAGTAGCACACATCTGTTGAACAGATTTCACAGTAAAACACGAAATCGGAATGTTGAAAACAACACCTCGCTTTTTTTCTTATTTCTCCTCCGCATCATTATGGTGATGATGATCATGATCATCATGTAGATTTTGAAAAAAATAACAAATGTTAATTATTTTTTCATAACATGAACGTTTCATATGAACCCTTATTGAGTGCGGGAGTATGGGAGTGAGTGTGTGGGTTAAGGGTTGCCACTTATTTGAATTTGGAAATTTCACACTTTGAAAATGTGTTGTATGGATTAAAAAATGTTCTCTGAATTCATTGATCCTGTAGCTAAACTCAAAGTCCCCATTCCACTGGGTATTACTTTAGACAAAAAAAAAGAAGACATGATTTGCTTTCGTAGAATATCGATGAAATTTATGTACGCAGGGTTCATATACATCAACTTCACCAAAATATAATTTACAGTTTTTTTCCTTCTCCTCCTCCTTCACCATTATCATCAGTATTGTTTTTTAACAATGAATATCAAGGGAAATTGAAAATATAAGGGGTTTCCTTCGTTTTTGTGTTTAAAGCACGAGCGCATGTGCCTTGTTGTAATTTCCTTAAGGAGGGGGAACAACGAACCACCAACGAACGACACCACCAGTTGTTCATTTGAAAGATTTTTTTACAACAACTGTGTTCAGTTTTTTAATAATGAGGTGCATCTTTTTGTCGGAATCGTGTCTTTCATTGGAAATTTTGTAGCTAAAAATAAAAATGCAGTTTGTCGAAAAGATGCGTAAGATACGCCAAGCATGGCATCCATTCATGCTGCTAAATTAAATCTGACAACAATTTTGTTTTGTTGTCAGCTATGTTAACACTACAGGTTGTGATGTTGTTAGATGTCAATGCTATAAATCCCTTTGGGAACTATCTATGCTCGGTTTTTTTTTTTATTTTGGGGGAAAATGGACAGGTTTTTATTTTGGTATGCATATGTTTTATTGAGAATCCAAAATGAAATATTCCCTCCAATTTCTTAATAAGGCAGTAGTAAATCTTAATGTTTCCAATATCAATTTGTTTCCGCATAATTGAAATGTCTAATGTAATAATGATAATGGGTTTGGGGTGGTTTGGGTAACAGGAAAGAGGATGTCAATTTCAATATATGTATGTATATTCTAACAAATGTTTCAAATAGCAATTTAAAGCTATAATTAAAAAACTTCGACAAATGAAGCGTTTTTAAATTGGAATTTTAATTATTTTAATTAATTCTCTTTCGAGTTGAGCTGTTAGGCCTTTAGAGATACATTGAAAAATTAGGAGTCTACCGAAGTCCCACGCATCCAACCATTACACTACGTTTCACGGGTGGTAAATCCGATCTTCAGGTGTATTAGGATGTTGTTTTTGTGGCAGACGAAGGCAAAGCTTGGTAACTGGTATATATATCGAACTTCATTAGATAAATGTATATGCGAAATTATGTCAGTTAATTGAAACTCCAAACTTTTCCTATAGTCCTGCTTGGTAATCCCATTTTTCAATGTTCACAAATACTATGGTAAGTTTTATTCCTACATCATTAGTAATTGCTCTTCTATATCAGAAGATTTTATTTTTTGATCATCAATTATTGTCTACTAAAGTTTTGACAAGTTGATGGTGGCTTAGAACGCTAAGACGCCGGCAACCTTGACACTCAGTTGTCGGAGACCCAGGTTCGAATCCCAGCCTGGCTCATGCTGAAATTATTTTTTATTTTTGCCTTATTCGATTCGAACCTGGGTCTCCGACAACTGAGTGTCAAGGTTGCCGGCGTCTTAGCGATTTGAACCGATTTTCTATATACATTGTGTTGAATTTCGGAGGGGTTTGGTACCTCCACTATGTCTGATTTAATAAAACGCTATTTTAGCAAAAATGAAACGAGTGATTGAATTAATTCTTCCGAACAACCACCCCGTTCCGAACCACCCTGCTGCGGACTTGCACTCGCCGAACCACCCCGCTCCGAACTTCTACCCTCCGAACCACCCCGCCCCGAACTTCCACCTTCCGATCCTTCGACCTTCCACCCTGCTGCGGACTTCCACCCTCCGATTCACCATGTTTCGCACTTCCACCCTCCGAACCAACCCGCACTGAACTTCCAGCCTACGATCCACCCTGCTCCGAACTTCTACATATCGAACCACTCTGCAACGAACGACCCTGCTCCGAACTTCCACCCTTCGATTCTCCGACACTAGGTACTCATTTTGGAACCTTAAGACCCGACCACGCCCAATTTCTATCTCTGAAACTTCTGTGCCGATTTTCGCACAAATTTCAGGGAAAGAACCGAGACAATATTGGTGAAAATAGGCTGCATATGTGTCCCCTGGTGCTTGGTGAAAAAACCCTATATAATTTGTGAAATTTCGGCGAAGCGTGGTTTGAACATCAATTCGATAGACAATGGTGGTTGTGTCTCCGACCCGAGGGACTTTTTTGTGGCTTTAAGACCCGGCTACGCCCATTTTTTAAATGTGTTATATCTTCAAAACTTCTAAACCGATTTCCATATAATTTTCAGATGATGTACAGGGATGGTACTTGATGGAAAAATGCTATATATTTTGTTAAATTTTGGAGGTGCGGGTTATACCCTGCGTCCTATTTTTTAAATGTGCTATATATGTAAAATGTACAAACCATAAGACCCGATCACTCCTACTTTCTTAAATATGTTACAAATCAATGGAAATACCAGATGTTATGTATAGCGAAGCTTTGATCTTATTGGAAAGCAAGTATTTAAATTAGAAGGCAACATATCGATAGCTATAGCTTCATCAGGTATATAAGATGTACATTATAAGAAGGTGGAAGGACGACACAGTTGGCCCTTAAGCCACTGAACGAACATTCATGTGAATGAAGGTCACATATGCAATATTAAATAGAATTTTGTCACCTGGAACGAATTTACAATGGCACATACAAGTAATAATTTAAGAAGCAATTCACCTTTAGATTTCAGACAAACACTTCCAGTTATACTATTCCAGCAGATGAACTAAATGCATGCCTCAAGTCATCAGCTTTTTGGCGGTATGTTAAAATTACATATCGACACAAACAAATCTGAAGATTTTTTACTTATAATCACTTGCAGATCCCGACTAATTAGCGATGCACAGTGGATCCACCCATTGGCCAAAAATAACAAAATTAATGTCAACATTTTGGTACAACATCTGGCAACTCTGACAGCTATGACATGGACCTTTTTAAAAATATATTAGTTTTTGTTTCATTCGAACGCGATCTTCTTAAGAATAGCTTCAAAAGTCGGAACATTGCACAATGGTCCCAAATCCAAATTTTCTGGCCAAAACTGTTTCAACGTCCATTTTGTATGGAAATTAATTATTATTTATAATAAATGTGTACAAACAGCAATTCTTACGTTTTATCGACCAAAATGACCAAAAACTGCCAAAATTTGTTGAATAGGGTGGTCCCGTTGTGTGGGGTCTAAACCAAAACATTGACCTATGTTAATAATTTTTGGTACGAAGGACTCATATATTCCAAGAGGTCAAAATACCAAATTTCAGCCGAATCGGTCATAAAGTGTCGCTAAAATCCACAAAATATCTAAAATCGGACGGTACTTTTATGTGGGGGCTGTGACAAAAAATGGACCTATTTTCAAAAAAAATTATACATATTTGTTTTCTACACTCTGAAACCCTTAAATATGAATTTTAAGGAAAATCGGTTGATATATGTGGGTATTACCGTTATATTTCAATTGGATACTATGTACAGTCACAACAGGTATTTACAAAAAAATCTCCCATCTTAAAATAGAAAAATCCACTTTATTTTAACTGTGGCAAATTTGAGCACGATTTGACTTCTGAATTTATTAGTACAGACCCCTGCTATCTTACAAATTCGATTTGGAGGTGGACATAGTTGGACATTTTTTAAAAGTTTAAATATATTTAAAAAATATTTGTAAAAAATAATTTTTAATATATATAAAAACATTGATTTTATTACGCTAATTTTACAAATTTCATCTACCCTTTTGTAAATATTATGAAAGTACTCATTAACAGGTTCCCGATTCATAATAACTTTGGTCTCACTTCAGTATATTTATACAGCGACGTAATACAACAAAAATTGTATATTTTACAGCACAAAGTCTGTTTTATTTTTACACAAAAAAGTGTCAACTTTGGTACTGCGCCAATCAACGAATACTAACGTTATTTACAAAAACTAATTATTTTCAGATGACTTGAGGTGTTTTTTATTATTCTGTGCAGAAAATAATTAACATTTCGAAACTTCAAAAATAGGGTTTTGGCCAAAAATGTACTGTATAACAAAGAACTCCTACATAAATAAAATTTATATTTAGGGTCGCTGTCTTGGTAGTATTTATATTGTAATTTGTTTGAATTTACAGGGTCAAAAAATCCAAAAAAAATCGATTCAAACTACACTACGTCATCACTAGACAGCGGAATTTTATGCAACCCCTATTTTTGGTCCGATTTATGTCAAATTTAGGGACTGGGCATATTTTTGGCTTCTGATTACATTGCAAACGAAACATATGACATATGCAAAATTATGCAAAATGCATAAATTTTTGCATATGGACCTATACCGACAAATTTCAGGTGGAAAGTTTTGTTTTCACAAAATGCCAAAATTCAGTCATTTCGGTGGGATATTGAGGCCACAACCTTCAAAATACCGAAAATCTGGAGGTACCATTCTCTTTGGGGTAAATGAAGACGTGGACCTATGCCGACAAATTTCAGGTGGAATGTTTTATACCCTCAACGAAGACTAAGTAGCAATTTTCAGTCATTTCGGTGGGATATTGAGGCTACAACATACCCCTAACGAAGACTTAGTACCAAATTTCAGCCATTTCGGTGGGATATTAAGACCACAAATCCATGAATATATGTTTGCATATGGCCATTTTATGCATATATGTAAAAATATGCACGATATGCAAAAATTTCTGGGCCTAATTCGTTTTATTTTGTAATAAAACGAGTTTCTGTCTAATCAGATTTTCTCTACGACCATCCTAACCATATACGAGTACGTCTTTGAATGGGATTCAGCTGTCTAGTCATCACTACCCATCCGCAGAGAAATAACGTCTTTTATTTTTATTGTCTACAACAAGTAATTCTCATTTAACTCATACTTATGGTGGCTTATATATACATAGGGCTTTCGGGTCAGCTGTTCCATAGTTAGAAACCAGTAACACTAGAATAATACCCGAACCCATCGGGTACCCAAGCGTCAACGGCCGAACACCGGCCCATCGTCTTCAAGAGCCGTTATTCGGCTAATACCGAATACATCGTGTTCCTGAGCATCAACAGCCGAACGCCGAACACATCGTGTTCCCGAGCATCAACAGCCGAACACCGAGCCCATATTGTTCCCAGGGAAGCTATGTTTTGTGGTTTTCCCGGTACTTATCGTGATTTTTGATTTTGGAGGGATGTCAAATGTTCCCGATAATATACAGCTAAACACTATATACATCGTGTTCCCGAGCGTCAACAGCGGAACGCCGAACCTATTGTGTTCCCGGACGCTGAACCCGTACGTATACATATGTACATTTGAACAGCGAATACATCGTATTGGGATGATCATTCACACCCGAACGCCGATGATATCGTGTTACGGACTAATCTCACCCAAACACCGTATACACTTATCCCCCACGCACATTCAGTCTGTCTGAAATATTTTCACATCAACGGTCAATCCTAAACTATACCATTTGAATATATTTCTATCGCTTTTAAACACAAGCAGATTTTTATACCCTCAGAATTTATGCTAACGAGTATGTTTGGACGAAATCCGTTTCAGACAATTTGGAGTTGATTTAGCAATGTCCGTCCGTCTGTCTGGCTGGAGCGCACGATAACTCTCGAACGGATCTTCAGATTCGGTGCTAAATGTAGCCTTCGTAATATTTTGTGCAAACTTAGCTTAAGTTCGAAGATAAGCCATATCGATCCACTAATTCCGGAAGCTCCCCCACAAAACTTCGAAAATGTTCGGAAAATTTGTGCGCACGATAACTCTTGAACGAAGTAACTGATTTGATCCATACATTGCACATCGTGAAATTTCTACCAGACTTAGATGAGGTTCCAATATGGACTCAATCGGTCCACTCTTTCGGGTACCTTCCACACAAAATTTCGGATAAGTTCAGATTAGGACCTGCTCTCGAATCGCTTTGATTTTTGTTGCAACAACTTGTATACACTGCCTCCCATACGATGGTACAAGTTTCATCAGGGGCAAGTCCATACTTCCTGAGAAAAAAGCCTGAAGGTGGAAAAAATTCCTATGACACCGTGTGTAGTGGTTGGAGCGCAAGATAACTCTCGAACGGATCTGCCGATTCGGTCCAAAATTTGGCCTTCGTAATATTTTGTCCAAACATAGTTTAAATTCGAAGATAAGCCATATCGGTAAACTCCTTCAGGTACCTCCCCCACAAAAGTTCAAAAATGTCCGGACAAATTGTGCGCACGATAACTCTTGATGGGAGAGACTGATTTGGCCCATGCTTTACACATCCTAATATATCTACCAGATATAGGTAAGGTTCGAATATGGACTATATTTGTCCACTCCTTCGGGTACCTCCCACACAAATTTTTGGATAAATTCACTTTAAGACCTGCTCTTGACTAACTTTGATTTCTGTTGAAGCAACGTGCAATCACTGTCTCAATTACAACGGTAAAGGTTTTTTCAGTGGGAAGTCATACTTCTTGGGAAAAAAACACTATGGCACCATATGTAGTAGCTGGAGAGCACAATATCTCTCGAACTGATAAAACCTTTTTCTCCAAAATTTGGCCTTCGTCATATTTTGTCCAAACTTAGTTTAACTACTAAAATGGCCCATATCGGTCTTCTCCTTAGGATACCTCCTACACAAAAGTTCAACATTTGTGGCCAAGTGCAGTTTAGGGTCTGTTCGGAGATCTTTTCGAAATTTATACAGACGATGTTCTTTCTGGTCCAGTTTACAGCCATATTGTGTTTTCCGTGGACATGTCCATGTTTCCTGGCATAGTGGTCCAACAGGTGTACGATAACTCACTGAAATGACTAGTGGGCTCGATATCTATCGAAAAGATATGGCTCTCAAAATAAGATCCACTTCCGTAATGCACTATGTTGGTCCATTCCCTCATCCGCAAAACTTTTGAACTTTAATCCTAATCCACATTTTATTCGCCAAGTTCAAATGTCCAAAAAGTGCCACAAAATTCTGAAAAGACCCTAAATACATTCGATCTGTCGGTATATGAAAGTTCCAATTCAAATAGGCTGAGAGTATATCTCTGTCGGCAAAGCCGACTGATACTTGTTTACTTCTTCTGGTCAACTTTTGCAGCACAGTGTCATTTATCGATATTTTCCCGAAAATGTGCACTTTATCAAGGCCAAAACTGCCTGAAGGAGCATTCCAATACTTTTGCGATGTACTGGAGAGAGTCTTAATTATAGTTTTGGCTACAATTTTGTTCTTTGTGTTGGATCGCAAATATCAATGGTTAGGCTGTTATATGCCAAAATATCCAAGAAACGTCAATAAAAAGCTTCAAGTCAAAATCGGGAGGCTCGATTTTTATAATAGACATATGGTCCGGTGATTTTTTTGCTCAGTTCAGTCCCAGGTATCAGAAACGCGAATGGTCCATTAAAGTTTTCAAATCACCCCGGCCTAATGTTTAGGGTCGTTGGCTTAGTATTATTTATATTGAAAATTGTTTGAATTTACACGGTCAACAAACCCAATTTTTTGACTAAATGACAATGTGTGTATGTTTGTATGTTCTGTATAGACTCAAAAACGGCTGAACCTATTTTTTGAAAATGTCAGAGAATGTACAGAAAGATCCGCAATGAAAATGGGCAATATATTTTGTTGAATTTCGGAGGGGGCGGGATACCTTCCCTAGGCCCTATTCTTTAAAAACGCTATTTTCGCAAAACTTACGAACAAATCGTTTAGAAAATTAATTTGCGAGGCAACGGTGGTTGAATCTCCGAACCTAAGTACTTTTTGGGGCCTAAAACCCGACCACACCCACTTTTTTAAATATGTTGTATCTCTGAAACTACTGAACCGACTTTCCTGAAAAATTCAGAGAATGTACAGGGATGACCCTGGGGAAATAGGCTATTTATTTTGTTTGTTGTTTTATTTCCGAGGGGGTTAAAAACGCTATTTTTGAAAAACTTACGAAGGTATCGGTTAAAAAATAAATTTGCGAGGCAACGGTGATTGAATATCCGACCCTAAGTACTTATTTAGGGCCTAAAGACCCGACTGAAACTTGAGCCGGTTTTCCTGAAAATTTCAGAGAATGTACAATAATGACCCCTGGTGAAAAAGGCTATATATTTTGGGGGTACCTCCCTAGGAAAATTAAAAACGCTATTTTTGATCAACTTACGAGCGTATCGGTTAGAAAATACATTTTCAGATTATGTACAAGGTGGAAATAGGCTGTATATTTTGTTGAGTTTCGGAGGAGCGGGATACCCCTGTGCCCTATTTTTTAAACGCGTTATATATGTAAAACTTGCGAACGTGTCCGTTTCCCCGACCCTGGGTACATAAGCCATAAGACCCAACCACTCCCATTTTCATAAATATGCTAGAAATCAATTGAAATACCACATGTTATGCATAACGAAGCTTTGGTCTTATTGGAAGTTGCTTACACCTGAGAAGTTTTTGGGGATTCCGAAACTACAATGTTCATAGATGAGAAAATCAAAAAAACTAAAAAAATCGCCGGAGCGCTTTTTAAATAAATCGCGATTCAAGTTGACATTTTTAGGGCTTGTTTAGATTTTCACGATTTTGCTTAGAAACCGCAAGTCCTATTAAAATAAGACTGAAGAAAATGTTGTAGCAATGAAAATTATCTACAAGATTGACCTTTACGGTATTTGCGTAGGTTTTACCATTTATGAGATATTGAAGTTAAAATTGGGACAATGCACAGACTGTATCGCCCCCTTATAAAACAATGTCATAAAGGGTGCGCCTTAACTAGCTTTTAGTGAGAACCGTTTACACAGGGGAAGTTTTTGTGAATTCTGAAACAGCAATGTTCATAGATGAGAAAAATCCAAAAACAAGAAAAAATCGCTGTAGGGATTCCTAAATAAATCGCGGTCAAAATTCACATTTTTAGGTTTTCACGATTTTGCTTGGAAACCGCAAGTCCAATCGAAATGGAGCTGAAAAAAATATTGTAGCTGTAAAAATTCTCTACAGGATTGACGTTTATGATTTGTTCTTAGGCTGTACCATTTTTGAGATAAAGAAGCTCAGTTTACATTTTTAGGTTTTTTTGTTATGGTTTCGCGATTTTGCTTGCAAATTTTATCGGCATGTGACCTGAGAAAATCTTATAGCTGTGAAAATTCTCTACAAGACTGGCTTATGTAATTTTTCCTAGGTTGTACCATTTTTTAGATATATACATAAGTTTAATTTGCGTAATTGCAGTCATGACATTGTTTTATAAGGAGGCGGTACAAAATTGAATTGAATTTGAATTGTCCCAATTTCAACTTCTATATCTCGAAAGCTGTAAAACCTACGAAAATATTATTAAGGTCAATCTTGTAGAGAATTTTGATAGCTACTACATTTTCTTTATTCCCATTTTGTAGGGCTTGTGGTTTCTTAGCAAAATCGCAAAAACCTAAACAACCCCTCCGGCGATTTTTTTAGTTTTTTGATATTTCTCATCTATGAACATTGTAGTTTAAGAATCCGCAAAAACTTCCCAGGTGTAAGCACCTTCCATTTAATTTTGATTCAAGAGCACCGTGCTCATTTTTGAGTTACGGACAAAAATCGGTAAAAAAATATGAATGAAAAGTTCAAATAAAAGTTGACAACACTCTTGCTATCGGTAGAACTTTACGACTGTTTTTTGTTCGTCGGTAATTACCAAAATTATAAGCATTTTAATTTTACCGTTAAATGAGTTAGACAGACGGTCTACAGGTATATAAGATACCTTATAAGAAGGTGGAAAGACGACATAGTCGGCCTTTAAGTTTCACTGGACATTCTTTTGTATGAAAGGCACACATTCAATATTAAATAGCTGTGTTCCTTTACTTACCTGAGGTTACCATTTTTACCATTTGTTACCATTTTTAACCTAAAAGCGTTCCTTAACCCCGAAAAGTGGCAAAACTGGAAGCAATTTTTAAGAGAGTGACAGTGGAGAGAGAGCGAAAATGGCTTTCTCTTCTACCACAGGCTACCAGCAAAATTTCTGCAGGTAAAAAAGGCAGAACTGATTTTTCGACTTTTGTTTGACGATTATTTCACGATGAAAAAGAAAATGGACGAAAAACAGAAGAAAAAGTCGAACGCTGACAAAACTAAATTAAAAACTGTGAAAAAAGACGAAAATTGATTTTTTATGTTTCTTTTGACATTGCTGCCAGATCTACAATTTTTCCGTTCCTTTACTTTTCTGGTAAAAATGTTCATGAGAGAGTAATTTTGAGCAATTTTGACACTTTTCTCTTTTACCACTCTTACCATTAAAAAAGTAAAGGAACAAAGCTAATATAAGTTATCACCGAATGTACGATGACACATAAAAATTCCCTAGAAGCTTTAGATCGATTCTTGAAGGATTTATGAAGCAATTCACGTTTAGATTTCAGACAAACACTTCCAGTTATACTATTCAAGCAGATGAAATAAATGCATGCCTCAAGTCATCAGTTCTTTGGCGGTATGTTAAAATTGCATTGCGACACCAACATTTCTGAACATTTTTTTATTTGTAGTCACTTGCAGATCCCGACTAATTAGCGATGCAAGAAAAATATATTTGACTTTAGAAAAGGTAACATAAAATAGTTTCAAGGGCCAGCAAACGCGGTCGGCTAGTTATTTTTAAAACATCCAACCTCCTTTGTCATTGTTTCCTCCAAGATCTGCATGTTACCAACGCCTCTGCTTTATATACAACCCCATATCATAACTGACAATTTTTGTTTTACAGGGCTGTGAGAGATTTTTGCCATACTTTTGGGGACCATCGTGATAGTAATACCATAATGTTCGTCTCATCAGAAAATATACCGTCATCGGAGTACTCCAGAGGACGTGAAATGTTCTCTGTAGCAAATCTGAATCGCTTCTCTATATTTTGCTGGGAGATGTAACGTGACAAAACCCGCTAGCAATGAAAATTCAAATTGTGGCAATTTTATTAGTTCAGAACTACTTCTAAGCGGTAATAGTACACAATTGGCCCTCAAGTAAACGACGCCACGTCAGTTGCGACTATTTACTGTTAAATTAAATCCACCACTTTTTTAAATACACTGGTATATGACATCCCCTGGACATCCCCTTGTAAAAGTTTACAGTTGATTGCACAGTGTGGGGTCTAAAGTTGAACTAGTTACTGTATCCCAGAGAATCGACGAGTTTCGGTACCGAACAATTTCATCTTGCTAGCGGGAATGTTCACGTACATAATACAACAACTACTACCCTTACAATACAAAACCAGCCATCCAATAACCAACCTACACTACGTCATTACTACCCACACGCAGACGTGTGCAACGTCATAATATTCATTGTCATTGTCCACAACAAGTATTTCTCGTTTACTCATACCTCGAGTTACTCAAATATTCCAGAGTTGGATGTTGATGGTGAGCTTACTACTGCAGGGAGTTAGCTACACGAGCTTATCGTGTTCCCGACTACTCTCACCCGAACACCGTATACACCAATCCAGTCTGTCCGAAATATCTTCACATCAACGTTCAATGCTAAACTATACGATTTGAATATATTTTTATCGCATTTAAACAAAAGTATATTGTTAACTAGTATTTAATCAATCAAGAACCCGAAAGGAAGAATACTACTCTTCTAATAGCGTAAGGTTTAGTGGGTCCTTATGGCGACCCTGGATGCGACTGAGCTTACCCCAGCCGACGACAAAACCACGTTACAACAGAATTTCTACTCAATTCTTAAAATAGCAATAACGATAAATTGTAATCTATTTATTGTGATAAAAGACAATATGTGGGTAGTCTATGGTCGGATCTTCATCCTCATATAAAAATATGCAACAAAATCTTGCAATTTAACCCCAAAAATTGTCTTCGAAAAATGCAAATGAGTGAAATGACGTGCAGATAAAAACCCATTACAAATTATCTGTCTATACTTTTGTCAGTCTATGGCAATATCCTATAAATTTACACCTTTCCTATTATTTTAATATATTTTAACACACAAACCATTATTTTCATTTATTAGCCCATTATAATAAAGTTATCTAGACAATATATTTTATTTCAAGCTAATTACAACTTCATTACTATTTAATTAGCATTCGATTCGATATAAATGGTCTTTTGTTTCAATAATTTACAAGTGGGTCAGCAATAAAATCCGCAATCTGCTGTAACACAATTCTGTAAAGTGTTGCAACTAAATTTACATTTGAATAGGGGACAACAACAAAAACAAAAAAGGAAGCATACGAAAGTGGTGGTATTCAACTACACTAGACATGCAAAAAATTATCACAGACTGTGCAAAAAAAACCTCCATATCTCAATGCGTTAATTGTTATGCAATTAATTAAAACCCCATTCACAACTTATGCAGACGACAACAGCAGATGCACGGACTATGGCGGGACAGACATTATGAGTCTAGCACTGCATGAAGGGGAACACTTTTTTAAAGTAGAGAATCTAAAATGTTATTAAAATCATGTGAATATCACACATGCACATGTTTATGATCAAATACAGACAGGCATAGTGCACACGCATGTGCCAGAATTAGCAATGGATTTAATTAATGACGGGAATTGTTGATTAATGCCTGAACCACCTTTACTTTTTGCTATTTTCTTAGAATAAAATGATTGATATACAAGCATTTGTTGGAAGATTGGTTCGTAGTAATTATTGTAGAATTGCAATAATTCGAGAGAAGTATTCAGAAAAAAATAAGAAGATTAGTGAGAGATGTCTTAGAAGGAGTGACCTTAAATATTGTGACATTTCGGGACCCATAGATTAGGATGTAAGGGCTTCCCCTAGCAAAAAAAGGATAATTGTTTAACAATAATTACAACACAATCTTAGCATGGTGTTAAACTGTATTAAAGCGCAAAACCTGAAGGAATGGATTGATATAGTCTATCTTGGATCTAGTTTTGGGGGCCATTCATTTCATTAGTTATCGTGTCAAGCAACCATTTTAGTTGGTCACCGTTGAATTTTTGGAGTCTTGGCCACGAAACATATTATATCGTTGGAATAAGAATTAAAAGACCATCATCAAATTTTAAAACAATTTTCGAACAGCCCTTAAAACACCTCCTTAAGCGAAAATTTTGTACAAGAACTACCTTCCAATTTCGAACAGCCCCAAACCTGCGACAATTTTGAACTTTATGAGAGAGGTATCGGAAGGTGTTATACGATAAAAGTCTATATCGTACAACACTTTCTTGGAACCTTGGAACTTGATGTGCGTTTGGAAAAGATTTTACTAAAAACATGTAAAAAGTATCAGTCGTTTTTGCCGACGGAGATATACCCTCAGCCTGTATGAATTGAAACCAAAAAAAAAATCTGAACAAGTATGTATTCAAGGGATTTTCATAACTTTGTGGGCCTTTTTAAACGTATGAACTTACTGACAAAAATATGGATTTGGATTAAAGCTCAATAGTGGTATCTGAAGAAATTGACCGAGCTTGTTTGGGCATCATTCCTTTCGATAGATATCGCGCCCCAATCATTTCAGTTGGTCACCTTATAATTTAGAGTTTTTGGGCTATTATGTCGCAAAGCATGGACTTGTCCACGAAAAACAGAAAGGAAGCAGTGGATCGGAGTAAGCACAATTTTCGAACTTTTCCTAAGATTCGCAGAAATATTACGATATACAAAGTTTGAACCAACACAGTATCCGGTTCGAACGTTTTCGTGCGCACCAGCCACTACCCATGGTGGCCGTATGGTTTCAGCTTTCGGGTCATTTCGCAAGAAGTATGGAGATGCCCCTAAAAAAGCTTCTACCTTCGTAAAGGGGCAGCGAATACAAGCTGTTATAAAAAAACAAGCTACACTTTTCCTAAATTTTGTGTGGGAGGTAACCCACAACAAAAACAGTAACATTAAAACGCAAAATTATAATTGAAATGTTCAAATAAATGTTGGCAACACTGTTGCTATCGGTAGAACTTTACGACTACTTTTTATTCGTCGCTTACTCATCGAATAATATGGTTAATTACTGAAATTATAAACATTTTAATTTTACCGACATTTGTCGATAACTCAAAAAATTAGTTAGATAATCGCACTACTGATCTATGTCTCGTAAAAATATTCGATATACAAAGTATTCGATTATGGCCTGCGCTTAATTTTTTGAAAATGTTTGAACTTTTGTGTGGGTGGCACCCGCAGAAGTGGACAGAGAGTTCTTATTTTCAAACTTAAACGGGTCAGCTGTTCCACTGGGCATTCGGGTCAGCAGTTCCACAGGGCCTTCGGGTCTGCTGTTCCACTGGGCCTTGGGTTCAGCTGTTCCACTGGGCCTTCGGGTCAGCAGTTCCGCAGGGCATTCGTGCCAGCTGTTCCACAGGGCCTTTGGGTCAGCAGTTCCACAGGTCATTCCACTGCGCCTTCGGGTCAGCTGTTCCGTAGTTAGAAACCAGTAGCGCATGGTAGAAAATATACCATAACACTAGACTAATCACCGAACCCGTCGTGTTTCCGAGCATCAACAGCCGAGCGCCGAACTCATCGTGTTCCCGAACATCAACAGACGAACGCATTGTGTTCCCGAACATCAACAGCCGAATCCATCGTCTTCCCTATCATCTGCAGCCGAACACCGAAAACATCGTCTTCCCGATCATCTGAAGCCGAACACCGAATACATCGTCTTCCTGATCATCAGCAGCCGAACACCGAATTCATCATCTTCCCGATCATCTACAGCCGAACACCGAATACATCGTCATCCCGAGCATCTGCTGCCGAACACCGAATTCATCGTCTTCCCGATCATCTGCAGCCGAACACAAACAACACCGTTTCCCTCGAAGAAGAACCCGCTAATTCAACACGAGCTCCTCAGCTGTCAAACCCCAGCGAGTTTGCAAAATCCTTACGCTAAATATTAATCCAAATATACACCCATTGAATTCATTCTTATCGCATCTAAACACAAGTAGATTGTTAATGAGTACTTAATCAATAAATCCCCGATTTAGCCCCCAGGAAAGGGAGAATACTAGGTTCCAGAGATATCGCCCTTTGAAAAAGTAGAATTCTGTAAAAACTATGTGCAAAGAAATACTCAGAACTTCTTTAATATTGGTCCAAGTAGGAAAAAATATTTATTTTGTATTTTTTGTTGTTTTATCAGCTTTCTAATAAAAAATAGAAAAATTTTTGCACAGTGATCTTGGATGCAATTTTTGCTATTTAAAATTAAAAATAAATTTTTATCAATGTTTGTACTCTTCGATTTTTCTTGTAAGTCCTATTTGGTAGTAGGATTCGAATGATTATTATTTTTTTCCTAATTTTTTAAAATTTGTTAATACAATTTTTCCTTATATCAGTGTGATTTTTTAACCTTTGTTTTGTACTCTTATTTGGGAAGTTTTGAAAATGGTTTAGCTGTTATTGTACCGGACGGAAAATAACCTAACTTTACTGATGATCAAAAAACTACAGCTTGGGAATTATATGAATGGGCATCCGAGCCTAATAATCTACCAAATATTAAAGTGATATTTTTAAGTGATTATTTAAATACGAAAGAGGATTTGAATTTGAGATATTAAATGGCCAAACTTATGGCGGGCACAAAAAACTTTATTCAGCAATACCCACTAATTCTGGAACACTAATTTCTAAACGATTCTTAAAATCGCAAAATCAAGAAGTTTTTAAGATTTTTAAGATAAATTACTTAATAAAATAACAAAACAAATATTTGGTAAATGCAACTTTTTATTTTTTTGGTAAAATAACACATTTTGCAATGTGATATATAGGAATAAATTTCTTGACAAACTAAAAAAAAAAAACAAGTAAAAAAGTGTCAGTCGGCTTTGCCGACAGAGTTATACCCTCAGCCAATGTGAATTGAAACTTTCATCTACGAATAGATAGAATGTATTTAGCGTCTCTACAGAATTTTGTGGTCATTTTTCAACATTTGAACTTGCCGACAAAAATGTGGATTAGGAATTAACAATTAACAAATGTTGTACTTTTGTGGGGGTGGTACCCTTAGCGAGGACCTATATGGGCCATTTTAGAAGGTAAACTAAATTTTGACAAAATATTAGGAGATCCAAAGTTTGGACCAAATTGGTTGCACCATTCAAGTGATATCGTTCTAACATTTTAGTGACATTTTTTAAATATTGGGGAGAAGTACCGGAAGTTGGGAACCGGTATTGCCCCATGAAACTAAGTTTGGGTAAATATGATGAAGACCAAATGTTGCACCAAATCGGTAGAACAGTTCGAGAGCCACATTTGGTGACATAGAGCTTTTTACACCTTTCGGGATGTTTTCCCAAGAAATATGTACCTGCTCCTGAAAAAACTTTTACCGTCGTAATGGAGGTAGCTTCAACAAAAATCAAAGTGATTCGAGAGCAGGTCTTAAAGTGAACTTATCCGAAATTTTGTGTGGGAATGTACCCAAAGGAGTGCACAAATATTGTCCATATTCGAACCTGATCTATATCTGGTAGATATATTAGGATGTGCAGAGTATGGATGACATCGGTCACTCTCTTCAAGAGTTATCGTGCGAATATTTTTTCCGAAGATTTTTGAATTTTTGTGAGGGAGGTACCTGAAGGAGTGGACCGACATGGTTTATCTTCGAACTTAAACTATGTTTGGACAAAATATTACGAAGGCCAAATTTTGGACCGAATTGGCAGATCCGTTCGAGATTTATCTTGCGCTCCAACCACTACACACGGTTTCATAGGGGTTTTTTGCACCTTTCAGGCTATTTTCTCAGGTAGTATGGACTTGCCCCTTATGAAACTTGTACCGTCGTATGGGGGACAGCGAATACAAGTTGCTACAACAGAAATCAAAGCGATTCGAGAGCAGGTCCTAAACTGATCTTTTCCGAAATTTTGTGTGGGAGGTACCCGAAGGAGTGGACCGATTGAGTCCATATTTAAACTTCATCTAAGTCTGGTAGAACTTTCACGATGTACAAAGTGTGGGCCAAATCGGTTACTCCCTTCAAGAGTTATCGTGCGCACAAATTTTCCGAACAGTTTCGAACTTTTGTGCGGGAGGTACCGGAAGGAGTGGACCGATATAACCCATCTTCGAACTTAAACTAAGTTTGGGCAAAATATTACGAAAGTCAAATTTTGAACCGAATCGGTTGATCCGTTCGAGAGTTATCGTCGCACCAGCCAGACAGACGGATAGACAGACAGACGGATGGACATGGCTAAATCAACTCCAAATTGTCTGAAACACATTTCTTCCAAACATACTTGGGGTCTAAAACCATTATTTCGATGAGGCACATTTTGCCCGTATGAAAGTGTATGTATATACCCTCGTTAGCATAAATGCTGAGGGTATAATTAGAAAAATAGTAATTATTCGAATCCACCACCATACAGGAAATAAAATTTTGTAATTAATCGTAGTTTGATAAAAATTGATTTTAAATCACGAAAATCGCATTTTTTATTAGATAGCTGATTAAACAACAAAAAAAATATTTCTATTTTTGAAAAAGTGTCCGATTTTCACTCAGAAATCCCCATATATTTCTGAAATTTAATTTGGAGGTTAAGACTTTCATGGGGTTATAAAATATTCCAAAAGAATTTGTCGGTATAGATCGACGTTTTGATAAACCCCCATAGAACGGTCCCTCCAAAACTTCGGTTAGCCACATTGTTTTACCGAAATTGCTGAAATTTGGTATTCAGTCTTCTTCATAAACGAAAGGAAACTAATTGCCCCATTTTACCTTAATACAACTCGTGGTCGAACTTAACCCCGTTCTTACTTGTTTAACATATCTTTAGCCCACAGTTTCCACGCAAATTAACTTTAAGTCCATTTTTTTGCCAAGTCCAAAAGCATTTCATTTTATCTAAAAGCATTTAATTTATTTAATATACAATCACAACCTTGGCTTCAACTATGTTAAATTTTCAAAAATATTGCCCATATAACCCGTTTTAGCCTAAATGGTATATAAATTACAAAGTCTGGGCCAAATCGGTTACTATCTTCGAGAGTTATCGGGAAAGTACCCGTAGGAGTGGAAAGATGTGATCCGTTTTCGAAATTGATCTAAGTACAGGGTGAAAAATGTATACCAAAACGGTTGATCTCTTCGAGAGTTTTCGTAGGTGCCAGCCACGCAGATAGGCAGGCAAAGCTAAATCGACTCCAAATTGCCTAAAAGGGATTCGGTCCAAATACACTTGGAGTCTAAAAGTGTTATTTTCATGAGGCACATTTTTGATCGTATCCAAGTGTATATGAAGAAAAGACAAAATTTTTTAGTTTTCCATAAAAAAAAAATTAAAATTTTTTTTAAAGCTACATGAATGATTTTTGGTACATAGATTGGGAAAAAAATCCCACTCTTAAATCTGTTCGAGATACTAATTTTGGTTGTTGCGCGCAAAAGTTATGGCGGTTTCAATTCTGATAAAAAGAAAAAAATCTTTAAAAGACTCTAATCATTATATTGAGAAACTCTCCTTATTAGGGGCTCCCTACGTAATATATGATTTCTGAGGCCCCATAACATTAGTGGAAAAGTTTTAAGTTTTCGCGGAAATTGAGAAAGAGTTAAAAAAATTGGTACTTTGCAACTTGTTTTAACAAAATTCAAGCTGTTTACGCATCCTAAAAATATTTAAAAAAATATGGACGTAATCTAAACATCGCGAAGATTCAAATGAAACCAAAACTTTACAAATCTATTTAGCGGTTCGCATATTATAGCAAAAACAAAAAAGTATATTGAGCAACTTTAAAAACGTTTGTAAGAAAAAAATATTTTTTCAAATTTATTTTGTGAGTTAGTTGAAGAAAAATGTAGGAAAACTAGGTCGGAGTTATTCATCTATTTTAGGTAAAATTCACGCAAAAACGCACATTTATCATTGTTATCGCTTCCCGAATACACGTTAACATATTGAGGAAGATAGGGAAGACGTTCATATAAATTTTGGGTACATTTCAATGCGGAATAAATTTGAAAGAAAGCAGTATCGGGTAAAATACATTTTGAAATGCGTGTAAATCGCGAAATCCTCAAAATCACTTGATGCGCATGCGGTTTCCCGATACAACGAATTGTTTTCTTTTCATTTGTAAACATTTACCAAGGTTTACTTTGGCGGCGGCGATGTAGCGTCGTCTGCAGTTTAGTGTGCATAAAACTGTATAATGCGTCTAATTTGCACAAAGTGCATACACTTTTTATGCGCATCCGATTTCATTATCAACCGTGAAAAAATACATGGATCTAAACCTATTTCAATAAAATCCATCAACAACCGTGGATGTAGCATCACACAGTAGTTTTGGGATAAATCGGATACAGCTTCTATACCGTTAAACTTTGTAAACCTCTGTTTCCGCGAAAACGCGAGTGATGTGTCGGTTTTTTAACTAAAGAGAAAACGATCCATAGAAAACGCAAATTAATCAGCGATGTTTTCAAAAACATGTTTCCCAAAATTTTCACTTTTTGCAGTAGCCGTTTCCGCCGTTCTAGTAGATGGATTTTTACGATCTGTGATTTATATGATCCAGATCGTCGAAAAACTAAAATATCGCGGGGTACCAGCACACTCAAAACGATATTGTAAATACTGTACCCAAATAATAGGTTTTTTAGAAAATATATCGCACTAAATTTTGGCCTTTGACAGTAGATTACTCTGCTGTTGTGTGGGCTACATACTCAATATACATATCAGATTATGCGAAATCGCGAGTTCTTTAATCCTATAATTGGTTTTTCGAAATATCCGAATGCGCGTCCCAGTTACATAAAAAATACAAAAAACACCTGAAATCCGGCTTCAAAATGTCAGCATCCATAAAAGGTGGATGCAGTGGAAATTTTGGAAAGTGATACATTAGAAGTGTAATCTTCATTTTGTATTCTCCTACTTTTACTTTGGGCAGATGTCCGTCATTTGAATGGTTTAATCAGAAATCGAATAGCAATGTAAAAAACCTGTTTAGCTTCAACGTTTTTTACCTATGTTTTTTCCTTTACGCGGTCGTAACTACCACGTAAATTAATTTTTTTTGCTAAATTTTTGAGCTTTGTACAAAAACATCTAAATTAATCCAGCAATAGTCATAGTTACTGGTAAACTACAATAGTTCGCGTATTATAATAGTGCAAACCTTGGCTTCATGGAAACTAAAAAATTTTGTCTTTTCCTCATATACCCTTGTTAAGCTAAAGGCTGAGGGTATAATAACATAATTCCGATTCCAATAGTTTCATACCCTGTAAATTTTCACATTCTTAATATTCCTCCATGCGTAGAGTTCAAAGGCACAAGTGTAATCAGAGAAGTATGCCCACGTATGCCCAAGTCTGCCCACAAGTGTAATCAGAGATGTATGTTAAAGAGTCTTAGGCATTGCATTCTCCATTATTAATGACGTTGTGACTGTTTAAACTTGTTCAATTTCCAAAGGACACCCATACGCACACAACAAGTGCACTTCTTTTGATGATGTCGCATCAATGGAACAAAAGTGTAACATTGCACGAATCTCTTCGTATAACAACATAATCTGTTAAGGTAAACCCACAATGTAACCAATGCTACTTTAAAACAGAAACCATAAACCACACAACAAGTGGTCACAAAGATGTCTTAATTTTTGTTTCTGAAACTCTCCAAATACATATGTATTTCTAACTAAGACAGCAAACACTTCTCATGAGAACCTTTGGCAATTTCCCAGAACGTTAAACAATTTATCATTCAAAAAGATCCTCAAAATCCAGCAAGCACTTGAAGAGTGTGAGTGAGTTTCTGCTGTGCCGCAAATTCCAAAATTGTACACAAAAACAATTACATAGTACAAATGGGCCTATAATGATCCTAGCCCAAATGTTAGAGGAATGCATGATTAACATAGCATCGTAGTAGCTGCAATGGGGAGGTTGTCATCCCTCCCCCTTACATGTGTTTTTGCTATGTGACTGACTGTGCCTGCCTCACTGTGGGAATTTTGTGATATTTGAGATACCTATTCTTCGTTCATCATTAGCTAAGTTAAAAGTGCAAAATTTTCCAAAACCTATTTTCACATTTGTGTTCTTTTTTCTAAATCTGTAGAAAATTTTCAACATGTAAATATTTATGGAGGAGACTCTTTGTTTGTTATCTTTTGGACTTATGTGTTATTTTCTCATCTCTATAGAGAGCGTGTATCTATTGTGACTACAGCTAATGGAGCATGCAATTTATTGTGGTCGTCATTTACCCACGTTCAAATTTATGGGAAAGCGCCACCAACACGAACGACCAGCATCATTATCGTCATCATCATCAATGGCCGTGCTCACCACTGCTGCCGCTGTTGCGCTTCAGTGAAAATATCACATCAACAAACAACAACAACAACAACACCACCACAGGCAGCATAGATGAAAATTCACAAAAGAAAACTAAAAATCATGGAAGAAAAAATCTTGAAATGATGCCAGAAGTTTATGATAATGCGCCGCTACAAAGGAATGCTGTGATTTGAATTACTGCTAATAGAGAAAGTATAAATCATGGCGTTTTGCTGTTGTAAATGCTCAATCACAAATGAAGTGGCTGGCTTAGTTTTTGTATATCCCATATCTGAGGGACACTTTCTTTGTCTATGCGAATATTGTTAATGTTAATTCAAATGGAGATTTAGATGCGCACATAGCCCATGCACATGCATCCATACATATGTATGTATGTGTGTATATTTGACGGCTGCATAAACGTCCAACTCAAGTGACTATTATCGACTCAGTATGAGCTTCGTTAAAGGTCATTCATCAATTTGTTACACTTTATTTAACAAAACGCTGTTAGATGAGCCTATAACTCGTGTGGACTTATAACTAATCGGAGATTTGCCTATGCAATTCAAATGGTCAATCGAATTTAAGATTTGATTTGGAAAATAATCTGCTATTATCATGATAGGAAATACAAATTTGTCGTGGTTGCTTAAAATGTAAATGGGCATTGTATTGATTTTTCTTAATGAAAAATGCAGGTCCATTTAATACATTTAATATGGTAAAAATCTTAAACCTGGGTGACGTAGGGGATGAAAGATACCAAGCAACGGTCTTGACCGGCTTTAACATGGCAAAGCACAGGATTTATCTTGGTCCCTCTCTCATCTCAAGTGAATACTGACCTGAGGAGCTGCCTTTGACACCCGTTAAGTGTAGCGAGCTAAAATGTGCCACGCGTTCAGTCATAAGAACGTTAAAAACTTGGGTTTGGGCGTCGGGTTAGTAACCTTCCCCATAGAAAAAACATCCTACTATGAAACAAGTAAGAACGGCGTTAAGTTCGGTCGGGCCGAACTTGTTATACCCTCCACCACGAGTTGTATTGAAGTAAACCTACAAAATACCGAAAATGTGGACCTATACCGACAAATTTCATATGGAAAATTTTATATCCCAAACGAAGAGTTAATACCAAATTTCAGTCATTTCGGTGGATTATTGCGGCCAACGAGAGTAGTACTTAATTTCAGCGATTTCGGAGTAATAATGAGGCTATAACCTTCAAAATACCGAAAGGCGTGGACATATACCGAAAAATTTCATATGGAATGTTTTGTACCCCAAACGAAGGCTAAGAACCAAATTTAAGTCATTTCGGTATATTGTTGTGCCCACAACCTTCAAAATACCGAAAATCGGGAGGTACCGTTCTATGGATGCGTGGACCTGTACCAACAATTTTCTGGCGTAGAGTTTTGTACCCCAACGAAGACTAAATACCAAATTCCAGCCATTTCGATGTATTACTGTCGCCACAACCTTCAAAATACCGAAAATCGGGAGATACCGTTCAATGGGGTCTATATTAAGGCCGAAAAATTTTTGGGGGAAAGTTTTGTACCCACAACAAAGACTAATAGCGCATTTTTAACCATTTCGGAGGAATATTGAGGCCACAATCATTAAAATACCGTTCTTTGGCGGCTGAACAAAAGTTCTATACACCCAACGACGACTATGTACCACATTCCAACCATTTCGGTGGGTTAATAAGACTAAAACCTTCAAAATATCGAAAATCGGGTGGTACCTTTCTATGGTGGCTATATAAAAACGTGGACCGATATAGCCTTTTTGCAATACCAAACATCCTAGGAGTAATAGATACTTCTATACCAAATTACAAACCTCTATCTTAAAAATTGCGAGATGTATCGTGATTTCAACCGACGGACGGACACGGTTATATCGACTAAGAATTTTACCCTGATCAAAAATATATATACTTTATAGGGTCTCTGAATATTTCGATGTGTTTGTAGTTGGTCTGAGGTTAAAACATCTGGTCTCCAGTTTCACCTCAGTGAATGAAACATTAGCCTTATTTGCGCTCATGCCCCAACCGAAGTCAAGGACAAACAGACCAATGATATATTTTACGAACGCTAAGAAGAAACCTATGACCGTTGTCCTGCCCATGATATTACAATTATTCTAGGCGATTTTAATGCCAAAAATTGGGAAGGAGAATATCTTTGGTCCAATAGTCGGAAACCTAGTCTTCACAGTGAAACATCTTAACATGAAATGAGGCTGATAGACTCCGCAGCGTCAAAAAAATATGGTAGTTAGCAGTGCCAGATTTAAGCATCTCGATATTCACAAGGGCTCCTGGCTGTTTCCAGACCAAAGAACAAGAAATCAAACTGATCACGTTCTGATAGATGGAAGACATTCGAATAGCGTGTTGGATGTACGACGACGAGCAAACATAGACTCGGAACACAACTTTGTTGCAGCAAAGGTACGTACCCTAAACGTTGCAAATAAAGCACGAAACACGGCAGATAGCCATAGCATATTCCAATCAACAGGCCCAATTGCTTAATCGTTCCGATAACATACACTGTGAACCAAATTTTTGGGCAGAGATATTTCTTTTGGGGATGAAACGAGCCAAAATCGATTAGTTGTTAATGAGAACCGCACCTAAAATTTTCTGAGCTACATTTGTGCAGAACATTTCGAAGCTGAAAAACGTCATTTTGTGGCACTTTTATAGCGGTTCTTAAAATAAGGGACGAAAAGGACATTGAAGGAAGCGGGTTTTAAAGGTCGAAATGCTCTACGAAAATAATCCTCATTCGATTTGACTGAAGAAATGCCATCTCAAAAATAACCTAAAACAACAGTTAACAAAGATATTCAGATTCAGATACCTCACAGGATCTTCAGCAGAGACTTAAGCACGCCATAACTCGGAAGTTCGACTCACGGCGGATCTGTCCTTCGGGATTCTTAATATACTCACCAAGGGCTTTCATCCCCAAAAGGACTTATCTCTGCACCAGATTTTCACCTCCATTTTGTGTCACAGTGATATCAGCACAATGGCAAAACAGCCGCAAAATCCACACTTGGATACCAGTGACATCCGCCTAGGAATCCATTGTATGACCAGGAGTGCCGTGCTGCTACCGAAGAGAAAAATGCGGCGTATAGGACTACTTTACAATCAGTAGCAAAGCGTAGCGCACGAGAGAGGTACCAAGAGAAAAGATTGAGGAGAAACGTCTTTTCCGCAGGAAAAAGAGAAAAATGGAGAAGCGGGAGTGTGAAAAAATCGATATGTACAGAAGTCAGAACGAAGTGCGAAAAGTCTACCAAAGAGTGAAACATCACATTGATGGCTTTGGTACAGGCACGCCCTCCTATAGAGAGCTCGGGATATGGAAAGAGTATTTTTCGAAACTGTTGGTATCCAATACTAACGAAGACGACGAAGATACCACAGATCCAATCCCAGAAGATGGTATTGAATGTATACCGCCCGGCCAAGATGAGGTAAAGACAGCAATAAATCGGCTGAAGAATAATAAGGCAGCAGGAGCCGATGGCTTATTAGCCGAACTGTTCAAAACCGGTGGCGCCACGCTGATAAGGTGTATGCATCAGATAGTTAGCACACCATCTGGCAGGAAGAACGCGTACCCGACGATTGGAACGTGAGCATCCTATGTCCAGTCCACAAGAAGGGAGATAAGACTGTGTGCTAAAATTACAGGGGTATAAGTCTGATCCCTATTGAATATCTGGCATATTGTGAGAGCGACTAAAGTCTATGGCCAATGAAGTAATTAAACCCTATCAGTGCGACTTTGGACCGGGAAAATCCACCCTTGACCAAATATTTACCTTGAGACAAATCCTGGAAAAGACCCAAGAAATGCATACCATATTTTTTGTCGATTTTGAAGCAGCCTTCAACACCCCTATACCTTCAAAGGTATCCCAAGCCATGTCTGATTTTGGTATCCCCGCAAAGTTCATTCGGCTTTGTAAGATCACATTAACTGATACCCCGTCCTCAGTTAAAATAGGAAAGAACTTCTCCGAAGAGTTTATTACCAAAAGAGTTTTCAGACTGGTAGACGGCCTGTCGTGTGACTTATTCAACATTCTGCTGGAAAAGGTTATACGGGAGGCGAAGGTCAAAAGAAGTGGAACAATATATAAAAAACAGCCATATGTTACTTGCTTATGCCGACGACATTGACATCATGGGTCGATCGGTAAAGGAAGTAAATTATACCTTTGCAGAGGGGAAGGGAATCTGCTAAAGTGGGTCTGGCGGTAAACGGCAAGAAGACCAAGTTGATGGTGTCGACGCGCAATGCGTCCATAGAGCTCTGACCAACTGTTGACGTCGTTTCCTATAATTTTGAGGTAGTAAAAGACTTCGCATACCTCGGCACCGCCGTAAACACAACAATCAACATCAGTTGCGAAATAAAAGGAAGAATTTCGTTGGCCAACAGATGCTACTTTGGCTTAAGTAAGCAGTTTAAAAACAAAGCCATATCTCGTCCAACAAAAATAACGCTTTATAAAATACTGAATCTTTGTTCCTTTACCTTTTTAATGGTAAAAGTGGTAAAAGAGAAAACTGTTAAAATTGCTCTCTCTTGACCAGGTTTACCAGAAAAATAAAGGAACGGAAAAATGGTAGAATTGGTAACAATGTCAAAAAGAAACCTAAAAATTAAATTTTCTTCTTTTATAATAATAATAATTGTTCCACAAACATCCTAGATGGGACAAGGGAGACTTCTCTCATATCAGTGAGTGCACCCTGATTCATATTAGCTCAATGATAAGAGACCTACTGTTTATCGCCGAGTCCGAACGGCGTGTCTTAAGACACCACTCAATATTTGTACATTTGTACATACTTGTACCAATTGTTGCTGGAAGTCGTCTGTTAACGCAAAAAGTCAGCAAAAGAGAGCGATTCGAGAGAGACATTTTGACAGTTCTTTCACTGAGAGTTTGCAGAATCTGGCTGGACAAATTTCTTCTAGCAAGCACTAGCAACTCTTTTTCTTCTTAAAAACATATGTTTATATGTTATTAATTTTTCGTTAATTTATGTTTGTGAAAATTAAAAACAATTTTACTGTGGAAATAGCAAGCCTAATTGTATTGCTTTTTTAGAGAACAAAGTTGCGAAGTGGGATACTTTCTTGGGTGACTTTATTTTTTTATTTTTAATAAAATACAACATTTTTGCTTCCTTTGGTTCCTTCATTGGCGGACAAATTTGTTCTGTTTACTTTTTACAAATTTCTAGCAAAAGAGAATAAAAACTCCTTACTCTCTGAGAAAGTTTTTGCTGGGAAAGTAATTTAATGAAAGCAATTTCTCTTAAAAATTGCTTCCAGTTGTACCACTTTTTGGGGTTAAGGGACGCTTTTCAGGTCAAAAATGATATAAATGGTAACCTCAGGTAAGTAAAGGAACACAACTTGATACTACCTGTGCTGATGTATGGTTCCAAAGCCTGAGTACTTGCGCAAGCAGACCAAGCAGTTCTTGGTGTGTTTGAGAGAAAAATTATTCGAAAGATCTACGGACCAATCTGCGTTGACGGTGAATATCGGCGTCGTGTGAAGCAAGAGCTGTATCTGCTATATAATAACATCACTCGTTAAACGTATCGAGATACAACGATTGCGTTGGCTAGACCATGTCATAAGAATGAGCGATGATGAACCCGCTAAAAAGGCGTATAAATACGGGCCATATGGCGGTACAGCAAAGTAGGCAGCCAGGGCTTCGATTGAGCAAACAACTGGAGGTCTAGACAAAATAAATGTAGACAAAACTAGGTTGATCCGTTCGAGACTTTTAATTGCCACCAGGCAGACAGACGAACAGGGCTAGATTGACGTTAAATTGCCTGAAAGGGATTTCGTCCAAATATACATAATTGGGGTCCAATGTTGGAATATCGGTTAAGACTAGTCTACTAGTAATACTTACATTTATAATAAATGAATGCAAGTAAATACATACACATGTACATCTTTAATCTCTTTATCTAAATTATAATTGTCGTTATACACATGTTCAATTGCATGTAAATCATTAAAAATTATGTTCACATCGCCAAGCAGCTACTGCAAGTAGCATCTGGTTACTGACCCCAAAGGCTGCCACAGCAGGCAGCTGTTACCCCAACATACGCATATACATAAATATGTAATCTTTGAAGTTTTTGTTTACATTCTAATATTAAATCATAAACAAATCAAAACTAAAACTATCGTTGAATACAAATGACAACGATGAATGAAAATGTTGATCGGAGATGTACATATGAATGTAGATACATGTGTATATTAGATTGGGTCTATTCAATCTATAGCCTATTTTGTTAGATACTCGCGCAAGTGTTGCTGAATTTGTGTGTATAATAATCAATTGATATATAAGATTTTAGTGTTGATTGACTGACTAAATCATTTACCATCAACGATCAAACGAAATGATTGAAGTCATGCATGAGGAAGACTACTGGTATTCTGATGTGACCTAAGGTTTATTCTGAACTATCAATACAACATGAATGTGCGCCTTTTGAACTTTTAATATTAGGATATCGAAAAACTTAAATACGCAATCAGCGGCATTAAATACATTTGCTAGTTCTTTTTTAATAAATCTATTCTTTAGTACTTCTTTTTAGAGCCCATTTTAATATGAATGCAATAATGGATATGATGACATTTATATGATAACGATTCGAATCTATATTTTTATTATTACAACTAACATTAAAGTTTATGCTGCAATCTGTTGTTAAGAACGCAAATGACATTCAAATACAAAGCAAGTGAACGAACACAAAAGGAATGAATGGGTAAATGAATGAATGAAATTATCTTATTTTAATTGCTTTATTTCCCATAATTACACATAAATGCCATAATATGACAAGAAAGAAGAAATGTAATTTTTAAAGACTTATCTTTTTTTTGATTTTAAGCTCAATCATAATTAAATTGTAACGACACAAATGATGTGCTTGCTAAGAACTTATTGAGCTATTGTCGAACGGAACCGACTTTTTGAAACTCACACCATTACAACTGTGTTTGATAAAAAATCCTTAAAGGAAAAACAATATTATTCCTTCAAAGGACATAATGGAACTCAGCAGTTCAAAAATTTATTTTGCATTAATTGAGAATAAGAACTGAATCTTTAATCACAAACAATGAAAATGAATATATCTCCTTTATCTGGCAATATGTAGGGTTATGAGTTTTTGAAATTTTTTCTCAAAAATAATTTCCTGAACTTCTGCCTATTAATGCCTAAAATATCATTCATTCCATTTTATTATAAACAAGTAAAAAAGTATCAGTCGGGTTTGCCGACAGAGATTTTTCCAAAATACGTATGTATTTAGGGGGGTTTTAAAAGTTTTGGACGTTTGAACCGACAAAAATGTTGATTAGGATTAAATATCAAAAGTTTTGTGGAGGAGATACTAAAAGGAATGGATCGACATTGACCGTTATGGAAGTGGATCAACAGCCACAACATATGGTGCCATAGGGGGTTTTTGCACTCTTCGGGCTGTTTGGTCAAGAAGTATGGACTTACCCCTAAAAAAACTTTTACCATCGTAATTGAGGCAGCGGATTCAAGTTGCTTCAACAAAAATCAAAGTGATTCGATATCAGGTCTTACCTCCTGTTTTTGTAAATAATTTTATTGTTTTCACACGAATTGTCAAATTTTGTCGATCGATTTACTCGCCTTAGCGAAAATGTAGAGCGTTGATTTTTAAATGAGGAATTCTTAACTATATATACAGCTGTGTTCAAAATAATAGGAGTGCCCATACACCAAATGGAATGGTCCAAAAAAGCATGGTTAAACTTCTAAATGTTTGCCAATTCTGCATTTTTTTAACATTGTTGGCATCCCAACTGTTAATTCATTAGCAGAAATATGGTAATTTGTTTTAAATTATCAACTGACAATAAAAATATATTTAGTTGAGTTTACAACCAAAACTGTAAATATTTTAGTTAATAGTAGTAAATTCAATAAATTTGAAGGTTGTGTGAAAACAAAAATCCTTTTGTGGTAGCCAAAAACCGGATATTGTCCTTGTAGCGACTTTTCCTATAAATTGAGCAATTATTGAGCAATTCAAAGCATTTTATAGGCAAAACCTTTAGAGATTGGAGTTCTTTAACTCTCTGACTGTTACATCTAACAATATATAATGATTAGTACCCCCATTAAGTTGGGTATTTTGATCCTTGAGCCCAGGATAAGTCAATTTCCACTACCCCTTTATGTAAGGATCGGCCAAAAAAGCGTATCTATAAGGCATTTATTCCTCGACCAAAGAATGTTTTGAGGCCTTCAACATCTTATCTCCCCCCAAAATAATTCGTTTTTTCATATTTGAAAAATTGGATGATTGGCAGATATGATACATTATTTTACACGTTTTCTTAAAAAGCAAACTTTAAAGAAATACTTTTGAAGTTGCCCTACGAATACGTTTATTAGGTTTTGAATCGTATAAAACACAGTTTTCTAATGGAATTAATCTAAATGAAGTATTTTTGAATGAAAAACGTAAGTTTATGTAGAAAAATATAGTACGATGTATACCAAACTTAGTGTAGTCAAAGTCTGCCTATCACAAAATGGGGTATAACTACATTTCAAGGTATCACATTTTAACAATTTTTTGAATAGAAGCGAAATTGTTTGTGAACACAAAGCTTACATCCTAAGGACCTCAAAATATTATTTGGTGGAGGAATAAATGCCTTATAGATATGCTTTTTTAGCCGATCCTTACATAAAAGTCTAATGGAAATTGACTTAACTGGGGCTCAAGGATCAAAATACACAAATTAATGGAATAATAATCATTATATATTGTTCGATGTAACATCCAGAGTGTTAAAGAACTCTAATCACTAAAGTTTTTGCCTATAAAATCCATTTAATTGACCAATAATTGCTCAATTTATGGGAAAAATAGCCACAAGGACAATATCCTGTTTTTGGGTACCCCCAAAGGATTTTTGTTTTCAAACAAACTTCAAATCTATTGAATTTACTACTATTAACTAAAATATTTACAGTTTTGGTTGTAAACTCAACTAAATATATTTTTATTGTCCTCTTTCTTCCACACTCCTATTTTTTTTAACAAAAAAGTTGAAGGCGATTTATAATGTTGGTGTAAACAGTAAATAATTTAAAACAAATTGCCACATTTCTGCTAATGAATTTACAGTTGGGATGCTAACAATGTTCAACAAATACAGAATTGGGCAAAATGTAGAAGTTTAACCATGTTTTTTGGACCTTTCCATTTTGCGTATGGGCACTCCTATTATTTTGAATGCAACTGTATATAGAACGCGTCCAGGAAAAATTAGGTCAGTATGTCATTTGGGGACTGAGCTATGGATGCCTAAAGTATTACGAATATAGACGAACGAACAAAAATTAGTTACAAAAACAGGGGGTTAAAGTGAACTTATCCGAAATTTTGTGTGGGAGGTACCGGCTGGAGTGGACAAATATAGTCCATATTTGAACCTTATCTATATCTGGTAGATATATTAGGATGTGTAAAGTATAGATCAATTCGGCCACTCCCTTCAACAGTTACCGTACAAACAATTTTTCCGAACAAAACGATTCCCGTACCAATCACACAAAACCACAAACTTTTCAGCTTCTCTGAATCGTTTCATTCTCACAACCAAAACAAAAACACAAACTTTTCAATGTTAAAAGATGGAAACCGTACGATTGCTGAAATGTAACTTCGGCTATGCTTTGCCGAGTTGTTTCATTCACCACCGAAACAAAAAGTATTTTTGGGAAACGTTTGCCGTGCGTATTGTCAATCACACACTCAGACACACAAACACACATGTAATTGCTTAACAACCCTATACCCAGTAAACAATTTTTACCGAGGGCTCTGATATTAGATTCTTTTAAGAGGTTTTCCAAAGTTTGTTCAGAAAATGTACGGAATTCTCAAAATTTCCCTCAGAAATTGAAGTGATCTTCAGCAAGATTTCGTTTAAGAATTTCTGCACACTTTCGTGCGCTTGTTTTCGAAAAAGTTGCGAGTAATCTGCACATACTCTAATGGGAAATTTTGATTCGTTTCTCTCTCTCTCGGGAACAAAATTGCCGATCATTCGTCGAGAGTTGATTTAAAGGCAAGGAAAAGATTTTTTGTGTCTTCACGATATTGCTTGTTTTTTTAGTTATTTTGTAGCTGTTAAGTGAATAAGACGTAACGGAACAAGTTATTTTGTGATGAAATTGGCACATGTTTTACAATAAATAAAAGTGTAAGATTGTATACACATTTTCTAAAACGTTGTTTATAATATTGTTATTTCTATTTTAGATAAATCAAATGGAAAATTTGTTCGCAAGGACTGTGCTTTATGATTTTATAAATGTGCAATTCAGTGGGCAGCAGCGACGAATACGATTTCATCAACATTGTAATAATAAAAAGTTCAACAAATATTTTAAATAAAGTTCCAATTCAATCAATCGAATCGTATCCTAATAAACATTGAGAATTTTGGGAGAAAATATTCAGAATATCTAATAAAACATCAGAATAGTTTCCGATTTACGGATAAAATATCTTGAATTTTTTAGAATTTGTTCCGAAATTTTTCAGAATCTCGAAACAAATTCCCGAAAAGAATTCTTTTTTCTTCAGATTTTCGAATATTTCTTCAGAGTGTTATCAGAAAATCCTTCGAATTCCAGATGAGATTCCAGATGAGATTTCATTTGACGTTGAGCAGTTGAAATCGAGTGGATTTCGTAAATGTAAACATAGCATAAAGCTGAAAGCACATACAACGTTTGAGTAAAGTTTTGCGTTGGGCGTTGACAAAAAACAACAACAACAGGGCGACGCCGACATCAAATTCCGGCGTTGATGTGTTTGCCGGCATATATTTCAAATGAATTTGAATTTTTCGGCATCATGCCCAACAGTGTAAAAACGGCCAAAACGACACAAATCTTTACTCAAACGTTGTATGTGTTTTCAGCTTAAGTTAGCATCAGCATACCACAGTGAATTTTATCAACCACCAAACGTTTTTGATTTATTCACATGTGTTTAGTACTATTCCGTTTTGTTCGCACTCACGAATGTAAACAAAACAAAACTAAACAGCGAGCTCGGCCAACGTAGGTTATGTTTCGTTTTGTATTGTTCCTATGGAAAATACGAAACGAAGCGATTGGAAATGTTACTTAAAGTATTTTTACGTACGCTGCTTTTTGCAACTTTCAGTCTTTTTTCTCAGGACTTGTATGGACTTGCTCCTGATGAAACTGGTACCGTCGTATGGAGGGCAGTGAATACAAGTTGCTAAAACAAAAATCAAAGCGATTCGAGAGATGGCCCTAAACTGAGTTTTCCGAAATTTTGTGTGGGAGGTAACCGAAGGAGTGGACCGATTGAGTCCATATTGAAACCTTATTTAAGTCTGGTACACGTTTCACGATGGGCAAAGTATGGACCAAATCGGTTACTCCCTTCAAGAGTTATCGTGCGCACAAATTTTCCGAACATTTTCGAACTTTGGTGGGGGAGGTACCGGAAGGAGTGGACCGATATAGCCCATCTTCGAACTTAAACTAAGTTTGGGTAAAATATTACGAAGACCAAAATTTGAACCGAATGGGTTTATCGGTTCGAGAGTTATCTTGCGCTCCAGCCAGCCATGTACTATGAACAGATCCCTAACTGTAAAAACAACTAAGAACGGCGTTGGAGGGTATCCGAACTGTATTAAAGTAAATAGGAACAATTAGTTTCATTTCTTTTAAAAAGTACAAAGCTCTTCCTTTATGTAAAGGCTTATTCCTTGAAGGAGCAGAACGTCTTAACTGATGATAATCATATTATATTGATAATTTTCTGCGTGAAGGTTCACATCAGCAGAAAAATGTAGCAAAACCGTTTAAAAGAGCTCACATGGGGCGACATCGTAGTTCCTTCCAAAATATCGGTAAATATTTAAAATTTTACGAATTGAGCTGTATTTTGTATCCTTTGAACACTCACAATATTAAATGACAGCAATCTCGATTCCAAAATTTGACAAAAAACCATCGAAATACATAAAATTTGAAAATACCGGTTCATGGAAGCTAGACTAAAGCCTGACTATATATATGAATAGTTTTCTGTGAGAAAATATTCTATATTCTGGGGACACAAAATTCCAATTCACAGCCAATTCGGTAGAAAAATGTGAGTAAAATCTTCAAACCATCTTAAATCGGGTGGTACCTCTATATGGAAAAATTTGGATGCACGGAAAATGGGGGCAATAGGAAGACGTGGACCGATACCGAGGTTGAAAGAAAATTGCATACATTTCGGTTAGATATTAAGGCCAAAACCTTCAAAATAGGAAGACGTGGACCTATACCGATAAATTTCTGCGAGCTTTATACAAAATTTAATTATACCCTCCATATTATGGTAAGGGGTATAATAAATAACCTTTACGTAGGTGACGAAAGAAATTGTGGAAGTTTCCAGAGCAAATTTTTAGTAATTGGGGTAGGAATTATGAACAGTGGGCCTGATCATTCCACTGACTATTCTAATCAACACAAAAATAAACATAATCCTTCTTTTTTCAAGAATGGACGGGTTGTTTAACATTCTGGCCATTGCCTAGAGAAGTACGGAGAGTAAAAGGAGTATGGAGGATGTACCTGTAGGAATGGACGGACATAGTTCAACTTGGAACTGGATTACATTTTGAGAGTCATTCCTTTCAATATTTATCATTAAGTTTTCAGGCCATTTTCGCAAGAAGTATGCACCTGCCCCTAAAAAAGCTTATATAGTTGTAAAGGGGGCAGGGAATACAAGCTGTTGCAATAAAAAACTAAGCGATTGAAGAGCAGGTCTTAAACTGCACTTTCCGAAATGTTGTGTGTAAGGTGTCAGAAGAAGTGGATCGATGTAGTCCATATGCGAACTTGATCTATATATGGTAGAAATATTACCATGTATTTATCATTCATTTTAGTCGGAAGGGGTTTTTGTTTAGTTTTAGACAACGAGAAAAGCAGGCCCACAAAAAAAGTAAGTCGTTTTAATTAGGATTACACGACTTTTTGAAAAAACTGTGAGACACGTGTCTTCTTTGTTGGTCTTCTCTTAATCTGTAGTGTCAGTGTAATTTAAGATCTAAAAAATTTAATATGAACTTATATTTTTGTAAACAATTGCCTTAACTTCATACATTTAATTCCCCAAACAAAGTTTGAACCTAAATTTGTATTCGATCGCAGAGGCCCCCTTTAAAATCTTAATAAATATAAATTGTTATGGTATCTAATAATAATAAGCGCATATAAACAATTACAAATGTACTTACCCACAGACATTTTAAACGGATTCCGACGTTATTTAATTGCAATAGATTCTAGCCAATGGCGGAACGTGAGTTTCCTCTAAATGATGGACGACAGCTCTTCGGAAAAATGTTTGTCAACAAAGCGAATTTGAAGTTTAATTGGTGAAGATACCGTTGTGGTGTTATTGGTGGTGGTGGTCGGTTTGAAGAATTCTGGTATAATCGAACAAACACTTTGAATACCATAAAAATAATAATAATTTTTATTATTTTGGCAGAGCTGCACTTGTTGTGTGTGTGGCAATATGGGCGGCGGCAAACAATAATAAAGTTCAATTTTTCGTTAGCTTCTCTTTGTTTTGTTTTTCTCTTTCCCAAAAACAGTATTTCTATATCCGGCGGAAACGTTATGTTTGGGACTTCGGTTGATGTTGTTGATGCCGATATTCAAATGTTATTGAATTTTGGTAGAGTGTGTACTGCTGCTGGTTGGAGTTGTTGATTTGAAAACAAATTTAACAAAAATATAAAATTTGTGTGTTTTTATTTCATACACGCATTCTCTAGCAAAAAAAGAACTTGTCGAAATCCAAGCATAGCATACAAGGCGCAACAAACGATCATTGACCTGCAAAAAAAAAAACAAATAAAAACAAACAACGAAAAATTGCATTAATTTTGCTGTTAATTTTTTGTTTTCTTTCTTTTTTGATTTGCTTGGTGTCAAGAAAACAAATGAGGTATTAAAATAATATAAAAGCAAACAAAATTTTAATATTCTTAGTACAAAAGTAGGAACAACAACGAACGATAGACATGTAATTATACAGCTGACATAAAATATGGCTAAGTCAGTGGCAGTTTTAATGGGTAGGCTTCTTAACAGTAGATACGTTGTTGTGGAAAATCCAGGAGGCTTATTCGTGACATTAAAAAGGGTGGAGTTGTTAGGTGGTGTTTTAACCGCAAAAGACATCCAACATATCAATACCAACAATCGAATGCCCATCAACATTGAGAAGACATTGAACTGCGTACGATCAACGTTTCTTGAGACATTCAAATGTCTGTCTTTTGTGATCCTGTAAACACCGGAGCTGAACAAATATAATTGAGTGTGGAATACTAGTATACATATGTATATGTACATCAGCTCACCATTAAATATTTTTCAGAAAGACATACAACAAAACGTGGTCACAAAGCTTCTTAGTTAACAATTATCAACATTAGTCCACGTTTTGATATAGCCCCTATAGAACGGTACCTTACGATTTTCGGTGTTTTGAGGGTTTTTCCTACAGTTTTTGACTGATTTACCCATTTTACATTTGAGGTTCCCCGCTGTCATGAAACCTCTCGACGAAAAATCGAGTTTTTTAGCTATATTTTTGATCGAACTACCTGTATTTTGATATTTGAGATTCCCAGTGGTCACAGAATTTCTCCCAACTAAAAGTTGACAATATAGGTCCATGTTTTGACATAGGCCAAATATAACGGTTCCTCCCAAATTTCGGTATTTTGATAATTATAAATAAATTTTTTGAACGAAATACCTGTATTTTGACATTTGAGATTCGCAGTGGTCACAAAACTTCTCCAAAAATAATTGTCAACACAGGCCCACGTTTTGGTAAGGCCCCATAAAACAGTGCCCAGCAAAAAATTTATTACCAAATAATGACTTTATTCAGAAAATTTTGGCAGTAGTACCACTTACAAATTGACCGTAAAAGTCATTATTTTTCCATAGGGATGTCATAGCAGGAAGTACTCCCTTAAATATGTTTTTATGTACATACTCGTATTTAACCACATACCGACAATCAAAAAAAAAAAAGCTAAAATACATGCGTTCTATGTTTAGAACAATTGAGGTGAATTTATGTTCAAATGAAACACTCAACATTTATGTTGTTTATAACCTACACCACTATGTGGGGAGGGTATTATAAGTGGGTTTCGGCCAAAAGGTTTGTTACGCATCGAAACAATGGTCGTAGACCATACTTATAAATACCAAAATGAATGTCTCGACGAGCTGAGTCGATCTGGCTATGTATGTCCGTCTGTCCATCTGAACCTTGTAATCACGCTAATTTAGGGGTCCGAATGGGCAAAAAACTTATTTGGAGAAAAAGTCAACATTTTTTACAAAGCGAATATCTCAGCTTCTATAAGAGGTATACCAAAAGCAAAACCTGACAATGAAAGTAGAAAATATCACCTTTCTAACGATGTAAAGTAGGTTGTCGTGGGTGACGTAGGGGATGGAAGATACCAAGGAACGGTCCTGACCGGTTTTAACATGGCAAATCCCAGGATTTATCTTGGTCCCTCTTTCATCTCAAGTGGACACTGACCTCCCCGTGGTGTCACCTGGGGAACTGCCTTTAACACCCGTTAAAAGTAGTGAGCTAACATGTGCCGCGCGTTCACCCATAAGAACGTTAAAAACTTGGGTTTGGGCGTCTGGTTAGTAACCCTCCCCTAGAAAAAACAGCCTACTATGAAAAAACGAAAGAAAAGAAAAACAAACCCCTCTAAAGTTGACGAACCCCGCAAACGTTTTAAGTACCATGATCAGCGAATCTGCACCTGGGATGTTCGCACTCTTTATAGAGAAGGTGCAGTCTTCGCATTGGCAGACGTACTTGAAAAGTACAAGGCCGATATTACTGCCATACAGGAAATACGATGGATTGGGAAATGCGTCACAACAACACCTAAAGGTGACGCACTGTATTATAGCTGTCATGACGTAAAGCATGAGTTTGGTTGCGGATTCGTAGTTAGTCGTAGGCTAAAACATCTGGTATCAAGCTTCACCCCAGTGAATGAAAGACTTGCTGCAATTCGAATAAAAGCTAAATTCTTCAACATCAGCTTTATTTGCGCTCATGCACCCACTGAAGAAAAGGACGAACAGACCAATGATATATTTTACGAGCGCTTAGAAGAAACATATGACCGTTGCCCTGCCCATGACATTAAAATCATTCTAGGCGATTTTAATGCCAAAATTGGAAAGTAGAATATCTTTGGCCCAACTGTCGGGAAATTCAGTCTCCACAGTGAAACATCTGACAATGGTATGAGGCTGATAGACTTTGCAGCTGCAAAAAACATGGTAGTTAGCAGTACCAGATTTAATCATCTCGATATTCAAAAGGGCACTGGCTGCCTTCCAGATCAGAAAACAAGAAATCAAATTGATCATGTTGTGATAGATGGAAGACATTCATCGAGCGTGTTGGATGTACGATCGTTCCGAGGCGCAAACAATGATTCGGACCACTACCTTGTTGCACCAAAGGTACGCACCCGCTTAAACGTAGCAAACAAAGTACGAACAGACACAACACGAAAGTTAGACATCTGTAAGCTGCAATCACAACAGATAGCCACAGCATATTCCACTCAACTAGCCCAATTGCTTAATCAAAGCACCCATCATCCCGATAACATTTCAGCGCAATGGCAAAGCATTGCGCACTCCATGCAAACAGCCGCAAAATCCATACTTGGATACCAGAGACCTCCACCAAGGAATCCATGGTATGATCAGTGTCGTGCTGCCACCGAAGAGAAAAATGCGGCATATAGGGCTACTTTACAATCCGTAGCAACGTGTACCGCACGAGAGAGATACAGGGAGAAAAGGAGAGAGGAGAAACGTCTTTTCCGCAGGAAAAAGAGAGAGATGGAAAAGCGGGAGTGTGAAAAAATCGAGATGTACAGGAGCCAGAATGAAGTGCGAAAATTCCACCAAAGAGTCAAGCATCAAACTGATGGCTTTGGTACAGGCACATCCTCCTGAAGAGACCAGCAAGGTAATTTGGTAACTGATACAGATAGTGTACTCAGGATATGGAAAGAACATTTTTCAAAACTGTTGGTATCCAATAGCAGCGAAGACAGTCCCAAACCCAGAAGATGGTATTGAATGTATACCGTCCAGTCAAGATGAGGTAAAGACAGCAATAAATCGGCTGAAGAATAATAAGGCAGCAGGAGCCGATGGCTTACCAGCCGAGCTGTTCAAAACCGGAGGCGACACGCTGATAAGGTGTATTCATCAGCTAGTTTGCACCATCTGGCAGGAAGAACGAGTACCCGACGATTGGAACCTGAGTATCCTGTGCCCCGTCCACAAGAAGGGAGGTAAGACTGTATGCTCCAACTATAGGGGCATAAGTCTGCTCCCTATTGTATACAAGATCGTGTCAGGGATATTGTGAGAACGACTAAAGCCTATGGTCAACGAAATAATTGGACCATACCAATGCGACCATACCAATGCGATTTAGACCTGGCAAGTCCACCATTGACCAGATATTTACCCTGCGGAAAATCCTGGAGAAGACCCAAGAGATGCAGATCGACAACTACCACCTTTTTGTCGATTATAAAGCAGCCTTCGACAGCCCGCTGCGTTCAAAGGTATTCCAAGCCATGTCTGAATTTGGTATCCCCGCAAAGCTCATCCGGCTTTGTAAAATGACTTTAACTGACACGAGGTCCTCAGTTAAAATAGGAACGAAGTTGGTTCCTATAATATTGAGGTAGTAAAAGACTTCGTCTACCTCGGCACCTCCGTAAACATAACAAACGACATCAGTTGTGAAATAAAAAGAAGAATTGTATTGGCCAACAGATGCTACTTTGGTTTAAGTAAGCAGTTTAAAAACAAAGCCACATCTCGTCAAACAAAAATAACGCTCAACAAAACACTGATACTACCCGTGCTGATGTATGGCTCCGAAGCCTGGGTACTTGCGCAAGCAGACATGGCAGTGCTTGGTGTGTTTGAGAGAAAAATTCTTCGAAAGATCTACGGACCAATCTGCGTTGACGGTGAATATCGACGTCGCATGAACCACGAGCTGTATCTGCTATACAACGACATCAATATTGTTAAACGTATCGAGATGCAGCGATTGCGTTGGCTAGGCCATATCATAAGAATGACTACAAAGGCGTATAAATAAGGACAGCTTGGCGGTGCACGCAGAATTGGCAGGCCAAGGAATAGATGGCGCAAACAAGTTGATGATGAGATGAAAAGGCGCGGTATTCCAGAGTGCGAAGCAACAAATAGAGAGAACTGGAGATCTTTTCTTAGTTCGGTCTATGGAACAAATGTTCTGTAATGGGCTAGCTAAGTAAGTAAAGTAGGTTGTCGTAGGTGGTCAAAAAACGAGTATATCGCAATAGTCGCTATTGAAACCCAACTTTTCATTTTTGTGATTTTAATTATAATGACGAATATCACAGCTTTGGTTGGGATCATCCAGAAGCAAAGCATGGTTATGAAAGCAGAAAATCCATTCTTTACAATCATGCTAATTATGTTGGCGTAGGTGGCCAATTTTAATCGGATCGCCACGAAATGTTGAGCGTTAATGGGGGTCCCATAGAGGAAGAAGCCTATTTTGGTGATGATCGGATAATATTCAGTAGTCTGAATGGGCAAGAACCTTATGCGGACAAAAATTAAAAGTTTTATTCTTATTTCATTCGTATTCCAAAAGGAAAGCCCGTCAATGGATGAAAAAGACGCTGGGATATTCCAGTTTCATATTAATGTTATTTTATTTCCATGTCAGATATTTCTGCTTCTGTGAGACATATTCCAAGGAGAGATCTTGATAGTGAAACTAAATCATCTAAGTTTTAAATTAATACAAAATGTGGCATTTATTGTAAAATATCAGAGTTATTGCAAAATAAATGCGCCAAGTTATCACAATTTTAATATTTTGAAGTTTTTGCTTTAATGGCAAATACCTCTGTTTCTATTTGGTTTATTGAAGACATGTAAAATACTAAACGATAAGACCAGCAAAGCTTTAAATCAGTACCAAGTAGATGTCGACAGTAGTCAAATATAAAATTAAATATTAATTATATTGTTTCAGTTCGCCTTAAGGCATTTGGCATAAAAGACACATATGTGAAAATTTTAGTATCTCCCTAAAAGAAATGTTTAGGAGTGAACAGTTTATGCACAGGAGTAGTGGTGTAGGGTATCACATAGTCGGCTCCGTCCCGACTATAGCTTTTGCTCACTTGTTTTCTTTTTCTTTTATTTTGCTCTCTGCTGATTTTGGACATACGAACGTCTGATTTGTAGCCAAACACACCATGGTTGGTTGGTGGTTTAAACACATACATGTACATGAAAATGTAATCGTAATTTTGTTAACAAAAAACTCCCATGTCGACGGTGAGCTTTAAACACACAACCCTTGAATTTGCACACAAGCTCTGCGCCGTTAAGTAATTGGTTATGTGTAAGCCAATTTATATGTACTGCCTGATAATGCGGAGAGTAATGAGCTCTCTTTACTCGGTAATGCATGAAGTAATGACACCTGCCTACCAAATTTTTGTTGGGTACCACCGATTTTAGTTTTTTTTTCTAATTTTCTCACACTTTTAGAAATATTGTTCTTTTACATTTATGGTTCCCAGTGGTTAACAACTTCTCTATAAAAAATTGTGGGCATAGATCCAAGTTACGGTATAGCCCCGATATAACGGTTCCGTTCGATTTTCAAGTTTTCAAGTTTTTAGCTGACCAAAAAACTTTTCCACATAAATAGTGGACATTGGTACGTACTTTTTTAACAGACGGAAAATTAATTATTCCATATCGTCACCATAAATGCCAAAAGTCGTAACTAACAAAATAGTAATTTTACAGAAGAAGCAAAAAACTTTATACAATGAAAAACTGTTTTATGGAACATTAATCTTATGAAGGCGAGTATATGGGATATTATCAATCATATACGAAAGGGAGTAAGTAATGAAACCAAAACCACGGAAGCGCTTTATAATATTTTTCGTGGACAAGTCCATGCTGAAATTGGCCCAACCCTTGCACATCATAATAAGTGTCTCAATGTTAAACTAAGTTCGAAGTAGGCCTATATCGGACAACTCCATCTGGTAATTTCCTCACAAACGTTCAAAATAGGATCTATATGATTTTTTTATTGGGCAAGTTAATGCTTCCAGATATAATGACCCAAAACATCAACAAAGTCCTACCGTGACTATTTAAAATGGTTGTTTACATGATTTAGTAGTAACGGCAGTCATTGCTACAATCATATATTTTTATACCCTACACCACACTGTGGTAAGGGGTATTATTTCTTTGTGTATTTGTGGATATACATAAAATGACTTTCTAAATCGATTTTGAATATAGCTCTCATAAATATTTGCGGCCGTTTTGTGGTATATAATACACCAGACATGCTATATCTGACCATTTTGATGAAATTTGGGATGCGTGGAGGAATCTCGTCTGAAATAAGTGTCCCGAATTATATTGAAATCGCTCGAGATTTGGATTTAGCTCTCATATCTATTTGACTTATTCCTTTATTGGTGTAGGGTATCATATAGTCGGCCCGGCCGACTTTGATTCTTTCCTTACTGGTTATTCCCTATACTTCTCTTTAAAAAACTCAGACCAAGTGGTGTTGTTGCAATACCACGGTGTGCCTGAACTAACTTTAAATAAAAGGGGCTTACACCTGGGAAATATTTGTCGAAACTACAATTAGATTAGAACAGCGTCGCCCAAGAATTTCCATCAATGTTTTAGTATGTATGTACATATGTATGAGTGAAAAAACAACAACCATATGATGTTTATTGTTTGTTTTCATTCACTTACACTGTAAGTGAGAGAGAGAAGCAAATGCAAAAACAACTCAGGTTTTCAGGATTTTTCTTGAAAATGACAAGTTTTATCAAAATGGGACTAGAGAAAATGTAGCAGTTGTGAAAATTCTGTACATGATTAACATTTATGTTTTTTTTTTTCGTAGGTTTTACTATTTTTCAAATATAGAAGTTCCAATTGAGACACTGAATTAACTCCATCACCTGTTTATAAAACAATGTCAGGACTGCAATGTCCCAGTTTAAACATATACGAGGGCAACACGAAAACGATCTGGCCTAGGCAACAATGTGTGTTGCCAGGCGCCATTTGAATTTTTTTTTTTTTTTTTTTTTTTTTGGAAAGTTTGACTTTTTTTAGTCTTAACGTTTGTCATACGACTAATTGTTGTGTTGTTTACATTGACTTGAAAAAAACACTTTGCAAAAAAAAAGAATGTACTTGTGAACATTTTCACAACTTTCGACGTGGATAATCACGGCAAGAGTGCATCGATCAAATTAAATCTTTATATGTCGATAAAGGGCCATCCTATAGCACTATGAAAAACTGTTTTCATGAATTCAGTCGTGGCCGACACTCGCCAAAAAAACGAAGGTCCTGAAAGTCGCCCAAAATCGGTCATTGTGTCATAATAAAATGAAGCCGTGCGTGAAGGGATAATGCAAGATCGCCATGTTATCATGATGAGCGAACTTTGACACATCGATTCAAACCAGCGCCTGCTTGACCGGACAAAACTTGGAATTAATGGGTCATCCGCCGTACAGCCCTGGGGTGGGGATCCAATGACTTCATTTGATTCCAGCATATCAAGAAAAAAAGGCGTGGTCAACGATTTTCTTCACCAGAAGATGCTACAAAAGCATTCAAAACCCATGTTTTGGAGATGTCTAAATCGAAGTGGAAAAAGTGAGTCGATAATTGGTTTGAGCGCATGCAAAAGTGTATAAATCATGCTGGAGACTACTTTAGAAAACAAACAAAAATATTTTTGATGGTACAGTAGAACTTCGATAATTCGTACCTCGATAATTCGTAATCTTCGATAATTCGTAACAAACTGCCGGTCCCTTGAAAAAATCACGATATTTCGTAAAAATTACACGCATTTTGGTCCCCTCGATAATTCGTAATTTTTTCACCTCAAAACATTTTCTAATTTCATAAAAATTTTACAATTTTGTTGTTAACATCTTTTTATTACAAATGTTTACGGACCAAATGAATAGCATCAATAATTCTTGCAAAATTACACAATCACTAAGCGCTGTCAACGGGTTTTACCGTTAGTTTTTTTTTTTGGTGATGCGGCAAAAGTTGCCTGAATATCCCGCTTATAAAGCTTGGATGAACATAAGCAAATCGTGTATTCAAAATTGCTTCCGAGCTGCGGTTTTGTTAAGGATTTGATTCAAAAACTACGCCCTTTTTGATCGAGTCATGCTGTTGACGAATCATTATTTAACTATTTAGTACATATAGAAAACTCATTAGATAAAATACGAGAAAATAGCCTTAAACAACCTCATATCACAGACTTTTTTAATGTTTAATTTCATTTATTTTAGTTTTTAAATCAAGTGTACTTATTTAAGCTCTATGAAGAAAAGTTTTTGTTTTTTTTTTTCTGAATTTTTAAGTAAGTTTTTCAATAAATGAAAAAACCTCGATAATTCGTATTTTTTTTTTTAACCTCGTTAATTCGTAATCTTCGATAATTCGTAAAAATTGGCTGGTCCCTTGAATTACGAATTATCGAAGTTCTACTGTAAATATTCAGGTGCCACCGTGTTGCAACGGTGAGCACACCCGCCTTGCACTCTGAAGGTCTGCGGTTCGATTCCCAGGCCAAGCAGCATCAAATTTTCAACGGTGGCAAAATACTACTCAGTAATGTTGGCGGCATTTTCTGAGTATTTCAGGCATGTAAAACTTCTTTACAAGTGGTGTCATAAGACACGCCGTTCGGATTCGGAGATAAACAGTAGGTCCCATATCATTGAGCTAATATGATATACATATATGGGGTGCACACATTGATATGAGAGAAATCCCCCTTGTCCCTTCTGGGATGTTTATGGGACAATTATATATGTAAACATTCGTTTTTTCATTGTTAGACCAGAAAGTTGTCATGCAGCCCTCGTATATCTCAAAAATGGTATAACCTATGGAACAATTACAGAAGCCAGTCTTGTAGAGAATTTTCACAGCTATAAGATTTTCTCTAGTCCTATTTCGATAAGACTTGCCGTTTTCAAGCAAAATCGTGAAAACCTGAAAACCCTACAAATATGATCTATGACCGGGATTTATGTAAAAATCCCTCCCATGATTTTTTGTTTTTGATTTTTCTCATCTATGAGCATTGTAGTTTCAGAATCTGCAAAAACTTCCCAGGTGTATGCACCTTTCACTTAAAGTTAGGTCAGGCGCACCGTGATACATATAAAAAGGATGTGTGGTGTTTTTTGTAGACTATGTCGACACCTCCAAATAATTGTATGCTAAGTCTAAAAAGTGAGTTTTGCAGGAGAAGCTCTCAAAGTTTGGACATTTTTTTGAACTTCAGGACTATGCTAAGTCAATATTTGTTTATAACTTCTGTTCGGATTGACCGATCATTACCAAAATTAGACAGAATTTAAGTTAAAGGACGTTAAATATAAAAACGCAAAGAACTTGAAAACATGCTAAGTCGACTTAGCATACTATTGTTTCGAGGCGTCGATGTTAATTATGGTGCTTGCCACACAAACGCTGGAAACCTCCAAAACATATTTTGTTACCAACAATATGCGATTTGCTTTTGAAATTAGGCATATGTTCATCGTATATTTAGGCCGATCACTCCCCCTATTGTTTTTTTACTATCATAGGCTGAGGGTATTTGGATGTTGGCAAAGCCGATTGATTCGTTTTTACAGTGTTTTTTTACATGTTTGGTTATCTTGACGAATGGCTAAAGTGGTTATATACTCGTACTCTTTGTTATGCACGCATAGTTTAAGACGAGGATAATCTAAATCGGTCCACCCTTATGATATATCCCCACAAACATTTTTCACTTAAATGCAGCTCAAAATTGACTTCATCGGCCCACCTTTCGGTATATTACCCCTATACGGCCCTTTCCGATTTACAATATTTTGAAGATATGTCCAACCGATTCGAGGTGGAACGCAGGTCAAGTTCAATAATGGGTTATATCGGCCCAGTTTTGGCATAGCTTCCACATAATAACGGTCCTTTCGCAAGTGATTATGTCGATGAAATGAAAGTATACCCACCATACTATGACGAAGGATGTAAAAGCCCTTAATATAATTCAAACTAGGTCATAAATAAGCTAACGAGTGAACAAAAGTAAAAGGACCTCAGGAGATCCGATTCATATAGACAAATGGAGTGTCTTAAGACATCACTTGTAAAGACGTTTTTCATTGCTGAAATACTCTGGAAATGTCGCCACCTTTTTTGACAACGTTGGAAATGTGATGTGATGTCTGGCCTGGGAATTATTTATTGGTAATTGATGTGAGAAATATCAGAGCTTCGATGTTCTCCAAGTTAGTATAAAAAACAACAAATAACTATTTCAATTCGTTCATAGTTGTGAGAAATTATTGACACTGTCCCAATAATATATTTTTCACTTCAAACCAGTGGTACCTAAGTTTGCCCATGTCTGCTTTAATATAAACATAAATTGCATAGCTAATTTTATTTTCCTTAGTATTTTCTTACTACATAACGGAAGCAAATAATTTTCCAATACCAACAACATTTATCTGTAAAACACAAGCGACCAACCAGAAGTGGGAGATGGGTGGGTGGGAGAGACTCAAAATAATTGTAGCTTGCGGCTGGTCACAAATTGAAAAGCAAATGGACAATATTCCTAAACAGTTTTTCTATCGACAGAGAGAGAGGGCGGCAGAGACAACAAACTCGATTGGAAACAATCATAATGAATATTTTATGATCAAAATGGAATTGAATAGTGGTGGTCAATTGTGGTCAGCTAGAAGCTATCGCTTGTCTAAGGTTTTGTGGTCAGTCTACTGGACTGCAGTGGCTGTCCGTTTGTTTTACATTCATTTCCCATTTCAATTCCTAGTAGAGGTCACTAGGTGGTGGGTGCCTCTAAGTTTAGACTCAAGGCATGGTATTGTGCAACAGTACTTGCTTGTACTTGTTGGTGTTGTTATTGTTGTTGTTGTGAAGCACTTTGCATATGGTTAAGTTGTCAAAAGCGGATATGGCACAGGTGCATCAAAACGGAAATGGTCACACATTGACGGAATTGAGTGCTGGCCAAGTGCGTGTCATAACTGACGATGATGATAACAATAATGGGCTGTGATGGGGACTAACCGTTACCGAGAGTTTTGTTTTGTTATTTTTTCTAATTTTAGTTTGGTGTCTTTGATTTTCTGTTTTAACTCATTTTTGTTTTTCCTTTTTGGAAAACAGTCTCTTTATTATTACTGTGATTATAATTATTATTTTTATTACTGAGAATTTTTGTGTGCTGCATAGAAACAGTTTTAATTAGGCTGCTTAGACAAGGTGTGCATTAACTTCCTGCACTTCTATGACCATATGATGGATTGACAGTGGGAAAATCCCATTGGCTTGGCTGTTGATTTTTTCCTCCATTTTAACTTCTGTCTAGCCCTTCCCATATTAAGAATTTGAATTCATTTAAAGTGGAGTTGAATGTTGTAATGACAATATCCAGGCAGTACGCTGTGGGAGTTTCCAGCATTGCAAGAAGCCTTACCAAAGCCTGCCATGCAAGTGCCCTGCTGTTAATGGCGTTTAAGCCTAATTATTAATTTTTAATGCGTCTTCATTGGAAACCACAAAAATGTTGTTTTAATTTGTTATAATTTTGTTATGTTTGTTTGACCGCAAAACTGTAAAACTTTTTGGGTAAGACTTCCTTTTTCGTGGTATGTCACGATGAAGACATGTTTTAGCAAACCCAAATATTGGTTTTGTTTGTTAGCATTATGGTGACAATAACAGTTGTTAATTCGTTATAAAGACAACATTTCTTTGACGTTAGAATGCAAATGAGGCGCTTAATTTGTGTTTAGAAATGTTTTCATTTTACCATAAATGAAATAGAATTTATGGCCTTGGAATGTAGGATGTTTTCGAACTTATTTTTGAATTGTAAACAAACCAAAATATATTACTATTTAAACATATGAAAAAGAAGCAGTCGTCTTTGCCGTACGCTATTTCCTTTAATGGTTTATGATAGATGTACTTATGCAAAACTGTTATTAGAAGGAACCAGCATAATAAAATCTTTACCACCGAATCAGACTGGAATTGACAGAACTAGTGGCATGCTACAACCCTGTATTTACTATGCGTCTATATGTCGAAGGGCCGACAATATGATTCCTTCCACCACTGTGAATATGTAAAATATATATGGGGGAGATATATATAAATATGAACTGATTTCGATATAATATGTTACACCTATTACTAAACCGGATTCACGTACACTTTCCAAATTTCGTCGAAATCAGACATATATAGCGTGTTTTGTGAATTCCAAATCTGAACCGATTTCGGCATAATTTGGCACGTTTATTATACCCTCAGCCTTTAGGCTTTGATACGGCCACAAATGTGCCTCATCGAAATAATGGTTTTAGACCCCAGTATGTTTGTATGTACGATATCCGTTTCAGACAATTTTGATTCCATCTAGCAATGTCCGTCCGTCTGTCTGTCTGTCTGGCTGGTGCGCACGATAACTCTCGAACGGATCAATCGATTCGGTTCAAATTTTGGGTATCGAAATATTTTGTCCAGATTTGATTTAAGTTCGAAGATGGGCCATATCGGTCCACTCCTTCAGGTACCTCCCCCACAAAAGTTCAAAAATGTTTGGAAAAATTGTCCGCGCGATAACTCTTGAAGGGAGTAACCGAATTAGTCCATACTTTGCACATCGTGACATTTCTACCAGACATAGATGAGGTTCCAATATGGACCCTTTTGGTTTACTCTTTCGGGTACCTCCCACACAAAATTTAGCTTAAGTGCAGTTTAAGGCCTGCTCTCGAATCGCTTTGATTTTTGTTGCAGCCACTTGTATTCACTACCCCCATTACGACGATATAATTTTTTTCAGGAGCAAGTCCATATATCCTCAGAAATCAGCACGATAACTACAAACAATCCATATAATACCATGTGTCGTAGTTGGAGGTGCACGATAACTCTCGAACGGATCAACATATTTGGTTAAAATTTCGGGTCTTTCAATATTTTGTCCAAACTTAGTTTAAATTCGAAGATAGACCATATCGGTCCACTCCTTCCGGTACCTCCCCCACAAAGGTTCCGAACCGAATTGAGCCAAACTTTGCTATTGGTAATATTACTTTCAGGCATAGATCGAGTTCTAATATGGACTATATCGGTCCACTCATTTGAGTACCTCCCACACAAACTTTGGAAAATGTATAGTTTAACAACTCCTCTCTGATCTTATTAATTTGTGACGCAGCAGGTTGAACTTGCGGCCCCTGTTACGACGTTGTAATTTTTTTCGTGGGAAAGTCCATACTTCCTGAGATAATGACCCAAAAAGGTCCAGAAAATCCTACCGGCACCACCTAAACTGGCTAATGTGTAAAATAACCCTTTAAGAGAGAAATCGATTTAGGGTAAACGCTCCTATTGTCGGCCGGTTCCAGTATTCGGCCACATTTGTATATAAACACGAATAAATAAGAATACCGTTATTTGTATAGTCAAATAAGACTACATTTACATAAAATATACTCCCTTCTCCCTCTATACAATTTTTCATGGTCCTGGGAACGGTATTTTAGCATTTATAGTCGTTTCTAACGGTACTGATTTGTCAACACGTGTTGAAGTGCATATTTTAAGAAATTTGTTAGTTTATAAATGAAAGTAAAATAAGTAAAAAATCCTATTAATTCATATCTTGTTTTGAAATGACTGACTGCCATATTGTATATTATTAAAACTAATAAGGCAGAAGTGAAAAATGTTTATAAAAAATGCGAATTCTTCGTATTTATGGTATGCCGACAATAGGAACAATAAAATCACTGTTGTTCCAATAGTCGGCATAGGTATGCCGACTATTAGAACATGCCAGTTTTTACATGGTTCCTAACGTCGGCCACCAATAAAAATTTAATAGATATGTATTTTTTGTCTCGTAGTTTCAAAATAAGAGTGCGAGTGAAAATACTCGAAATGGAGTACGAGTTTATTCGTAGAGTAAAATCGAGTGAAACATATTCTTTTGCCGTTTGTGTGTTTTTGCGTGTGTAGTAGCGCACAGGTTTTAATGTTCATGTGGACAGAATGTGGAAAGAGCAAGTTGTGCGGAGGTTCAGAGGAGGCTACCCCGAAGTTCGAAGATGGGTGATAGGTGGTCCATGGGAGGTACTTCCGAAGTTCAGAGGAGGTAGTTCCGAAGTTCGGAGGAGGACGGTAGGAGGTCCAGAGGAAGTAGTTCCAAAGTTCTGAGGAGGGTGGTCGGAGGTCCGAAGGAGGTAATTCCGATGTTCGGAGGAGGGTGGTCACAGGTCCAGACGAGGTAGTTCCGAAGTTCGGAGGAGGGTGGTCGGAGGTCCACAGGAGGTAGTTCCGAAGTTTGGAGGACGGTGGTCAGAGGTCCAGACGAGGTAATTCCGAAGTTCGGAGGAGGGTGGTCGGTGGTCCAGTGGAGGTAGTTCCGAAGTTCGGAGGAGGGTGGTCAGAGGTCCAGAGGAGGTAGTTTCGAAGTTCGGAGGAGGTTGGTCGGAGGTCCAGCGGAGGTCGTGTCGAAAGTTCAGGCTTTTAAGTGTATGTTGCACTACAGCACTTCAAATCATAATATATATTGCACAGAAATTAAGCACTGATATCTGACTAACTCTTTGCAAAATATGATCTAAGTAGTTATTTTATTTTTCCTGTAATAACCTTTCAAGTCAAATTTCCATTTCCAACTTAAAACGTGTTTTTCCCGAATCTTTTGAATTTTTTGAGATTTGTCACTCTTCTAGTAAATGAGCGATATTGGGAAATAAATTTCAATTCAATAAATATAAATGTTAAAATGATTAATTTTTTGTTATATTTGTAAGGCGTATTAATGTAAATGAATTTGTCAGATTTAAGTTTTATTAATTGATTTAAATATATTTATGTAGGTTTTTAGTCGAAATAAATTCTTATTTTTTTTAAGTTTCTTTTTTTTTCTACAACGGTAAAAGGGGTGCCGACTATTGGAGCATCAGTGGCCGAACTTAGGAACATGCATGCCGACTATTAGAACATAGGATGTTTTTTGGAAAAAATGAAAATTGGCAATACTTATTAAATAATCAATAAAAACAAGTTTATAAATTCTGAAACACAACCCTTTAGTGATGTGTAAAATTAAATATTTACAGTAAAATTATATTCCCACAACCTGTGACACCAGTTTAAAAATGAAAAAAAAAGTTAAAGGGCCGACTATTGGTGCATTTACCCTAGCTCAAACTTTGTAAATTGAAAAGTAAAATTGTAATATATTTAAATTCAGAAAATTAAGTACAACATATTTAATTATATAGTCTGTAAGGAAAATATCCATAGACTAATAAAGCAAAAAAATATATTTCCTACAGATTTGTATTAGGTCCGAATATGTACTACATCGGATCACTCCTATGGGTACACCCTACCCAAGGTTTGGAAAAATGCACTCGTCTTGGATCATTCTGAATTTTGTAGCAACATGTAGTTTTTTGCGGCCCTTTCCATCCTGGAAAATTTTCCCAACGGCTAAAAAACCTACAGAAGTATTGTGTTAACTTTTTTTCTTCGGGTACGTGGCTGAGGGTATATCTCTGTCGGCTCAGCTGACTGATACTTTCTTACTTGTTTTAAGACCGAATTCAGTCGCACATTCCAAATTTCATTGAAATCGAACATATATAGTGTGTTTGGTGCAGCAAATACGGAAAATCGATCGAAAATATATATGAGAGCTATATCCAAATTTGAAACGATTTTGATATAATTGGTACATTTATTTTTAGACCGAATTCAGTCATACATTCAAATTTCATCGAAATCAAACATATAAAGTGTGCTTGGTGCAGCAAATACGTAAAATCGGCGGAAAATATATATGGAAGCTATATCCAAATCTGAAGCGATTTCGATAAATTTCGGCACATTTATTTCTAGACCGATTTCAGTCACACATTCCAAATGTCATCAAAATCGGACGTATATAGCGTGTTTGGTGCAGCAAATACGTGAATTCGGTAGAAAATATATAATAGCTCTCATATATATTTTCCCCAATTTTCAGCGGAATCGGACAATAAATGCGAACTGTACTTTGCGAACAAGAATACATGGACAGACGGACGGACGGACATGCATAAATCGACTCAGAATGTGATTCTATGTATATGCCTGGAAGGAACTATGGATCTATCTCGTTTCCTTTTGTGTGTTACATACAAACATAATACCATTTACCACATTGTGGGGTAGGGTATAAAAGGGGAACAAATGTGTTGCACCTTTTAAAGAGAATAGTCGATGAAAATCGGTAGAAATATATTGGCAAATATGTTTACGCACACTGGCGTTTGAGTAAAAAATAATAGCCATTTAAAAAAAATGCAAAGTTCAGACAGTCTACTTTCATTATCAGCTTTTACGTCGTACAGCAGTTCAGAATCGTTTTTTTCTGTTCCAACCTCTGTAACTTTTGAACAGATAGAGATATTTTCATATATGTTTTTTCGACAGATACAATTTTCAACAAAAAAGATCAAATTTGGTCTAGTAGTTGTAGAGGAAAATTTTTATTTTTTTATATTTTTATACCCTCAGCCTTTAGGCTAAAGAGGGTATTTACACTTTGGTACGACCAAAAATGTGCCTCATAGAAATAATGGTTTTAGACCCTAAGTATGTTTGTACGATATCCGTTTCAGACAATTTTGAGTAGATCTAGCAATGTCCGTCCGTCTGTCTGTCTGTCTGTCTGTCTGGCAGGCTGGTGCGCACGATAACTCTCGAACGGATCAATCGATTCGGTTCAAATTTTGGGTATCGAAATATTTTGTCCAGATTCGATTTAAGTTCGAAGATGGGCCATATAGGTCCACTCCTTCAGGTACCTCCCCCACAAATGTTCAAAAATTGTCGCAAAACTTGTGCGCACGATAACTCTTGTAGGGAATAACCGATTTGGTCCATACTTTGCACATCGTGTAATTTCTACCAAACTTAGATGAGGTTCTAATATGGACTCAATCGGTCCACTCCTTCGGGTACCTCCCACACAAAATTTCGGAAAAGTTCAGTTTAGGACCTGGCCTCGAATCGCTTTGATTTTTGTTTACACAAGTTGTATTTGCTGTCCTCTATACGATGCTGTAATTTTCATTAGGGGCAAGTCCATACTTCCTGAGAAAATAGCCTGAAAGTTACAAAAACCCTATGACACCGAGTGTAGTGGTTGGAGCGCAAGATAACTCTCGAACGGACAAACCGATTCGGTTCAAATTTTGGCTTTCGTAATATTTTACCCAAACTTAGTTTAAGTTCGAAGATGGGCTATATCGGTCTACTCCTTCCGGTTCCTCCCCCACAAAAGTTCGAAAATGTTCGGAAAATTTGTGCGCACCATAACTCTTGAAGGGAGTAACCGATTTTGTCCATACTTTGCCCATCGTGAAATGTGTACCAGACTTACATAAGGTTTCAATATGGACTCAATCGGTCCACTCCTTCGGAAAGTTCAGTTTAGGGCCATATCTCGAATCGCTTTGGTTTTTGTTTTAGCAACTTGTATTCACTGCCCTCCATACGACGGTACAAGTTTCATCAGGGGCAAGTCCATACTTCCTGAGAAAATAGCCTGAAAGTTGCAAAAAACCCCTATGACACCGTGTGATGTGGTTGGAGCGCAAGATAACTCTCGAACGAATCTGCCGATTCGGTCCAAAATTTGGCGTTAGTAATATTTTGTCCAAACATAGTTTAAGTTTGAAGATAAGCCATATCGGTCCACTCCTTCAGGTACCTCCCCCACAAAAGTTCAAAAATGTTCGGAAAAATTGTTCGTACGGTAACTCTTGAAGGTAGTGGCCGAATTGGTCTATACTTTACACATCCTAATATATCTACCAGATGTAGATCAGGTTCAAATATGGACTATATTTGTCCACTCCATCCGGTACCTCCCACACAAAATTTCGGATAAGTTCACTTTAAGACCTGATATCGAATCACTTTGATTTTTGTTGAAGCAACTTGCATTCGCTGCCTCAATTACGACAGCAAAAGTTTTTTTAGGGGCAAGTCCATACTTCTTGAGCAAACAGCCCGAAGAGTGTAAAACCCCCCTATGGCACCATATGTTGTGGCTGGAGATCCACTTCCATAACGGTCAATGTCGATCCATTCCTTTTAGTATCTCCTCCGCAAAACTTTTGATATTTAATCCGAATCAACATTTTTGTCGGTTCAAACGCCCACAATTTTTGAAACCCCTAAATACATACGTATTTTGGGAAAAAATTGTTTCAATATACAGGCTGAGGGTATATCTCTGTCGGCAAAGCCGACTGATACTTTTTTACTTGTTTAACACAATATTAGTGTTTTTGAGTTTCTAATATGTTCCAATCTATTAAAAAAGGTCAAATACTAATAAACAAGCCATAAAAAAACAAACAAAAATTAAATTTGTTCACAAATTTAAATAAAAAATAATATATATAAAATAAAACTAGAAAATAATTCGCCTCAATAAGGATGGAATGGATGATGGAATTTCTCAAATAAAACGCTTGCCGTTTAATTTTACCACCATTTTTAATTTAAATGCAATCGTTTTATTTGAGAGATTCCATCATGAGATTTCCATCTGTACAATTGGGAACTCCAAATGCCAAGTTACAGCCAAATCGGACTAAAAATGAAGACAAAATCCTCAAAAAACATGAAATCGGTACCGCTATATGGGAGCTATAGGAAAAAATTGACCATAATGGTTTTGGTTTCATATTCATGTATTGTCATCCAAATCTGAAAAGTGTGCAAAGTTTCAGTTCGATTGGTCAACTGCAACTGTGTTAAAAATGAGTTACTAGATTTGAACTAAACAGACACCAAAAGCAAGTTAAATAAAACTCTGTAAAAACAATACTCCTTGGAATTTCATACACATTTTTACCCATGCAATTTCAAAAAATTTAAAAAAAAAGAGTTAAACGGACGGATAGAGGCTAGTACAAAAGTATATGTATATGAACGGAAAGATGACACTCTCAGGCATCATTCTACGAAAACGAAACATTGTTCCAAGCTGTACCCTCCCAGAAAAAATCCTTACTAAATAATGGGTTTTTTTATTTTATTTCGTTCATACATATTTTTATTTTATTTCGTTCTCTGCATTTGATCATGCGAACTTCTGATTTTTAGCCGAACGCGTATGAACGTTAAGGGTTGTTTAAACGCTAACATGTGCACTATCATATTCCAATTTTTTAACAAAAAGCTCGCGTCCTAACGGTGAGCGTTGAACACACATTCCTAGGATCTGTAGTCGGACAAACACTCTCTATGCCACCGTACTCATAACCTAGTAAGGAGTAACATATGTAAGTACATAGTTACTATACCCTACACCACAATGCGGAAAGGGTATTAAAAGTTGGTTTTTTTAAAAAAAATTCACCGCCAAATATTCGTCGTAGGCACCACATGTGGTATACCGCACGCTACAGGTCACAATTATGGTCGGGTTCAGACCAGGCGATGATCGTGAAATATTTAGTGGGTGAAATGGACCAAAAACAAAATGTTTATCCAATTTTGTAGGACGCAATGGTAGTCTGATCGCTGCAGAGGGTAAACTGGACCGAAACTTTTGTGTGAAAATTGATAAAGTTTTTAGTGAAATGACTATATCTTTATGTTATGTTAACCTCATTTAAGATATACTTAGTAGAGGAACGCTTGGCCTTTCTATAGATGCTAATTATGTTGATGTTCGTGGTCAGATAACAGAGTTATAGCCTAGTATATACATGGGTCCCACAGTTTTAATTGTGGGTAGTGTAACATAATTCACGCTAGAGGTCGCAGTTATAGTTCAATACTGACAAATGTTTGCACGAGGTAATAGTTTTGGTCAAGGATAGTACAAATAATTGTTGATAATGATCGGATAATATTTAGCGTGTAAAACTGACTACAACTTTTGTGGGAAAAATATTCAAATTTAATTATTAATCAGTAATTGGAGAGAATGTTTACTGCTACAACATTTTCTTTAGTCCCATTTCGATAGGACTTGCAGTTTCCAAGCAAAATCCTAAAAATCTAAAAAACCCTAAAAATGTGACTTTTGACCGCGATTTATTTAAAAATCCCTTCGTCGATATTTTTGTTTTGTAAGGAGGCGATACAGTCAATTCATTGTCCCAATTTCAACTTCTACATATATCTCAAAAATGGTAACACCGAGGAAAAAGTTATAAAGGTCAATCTTGTAGACAATTTTTAACAGCTACAACATTTGCTCTAAATCCATTTCAATATGACTTGCTGTTTCCAAGCAAAATCATGAAAACTTAAAAAATCCCTAAAAATGTGAACTTTGATCGGCTTTTAAAAAGAGCTCGGGCGATATTTTTGTTTGTTTTTTTTCACAAAATCTTTTTATGTGTAATCACCTTCCATTTTAAGTTGGTTCAGGCGCACACTGACACATAAGTGTGTTTTCCTTTATAGTTTTGGTTTGTTTATAAATAAGTACGTTTACTTTCCATGCTACAACATTTCGCAACCATGATGGATAAGTATTAAAATCATGATAGAGGAATTCCCTGTTTATTTTAAGTTGATGTACATTTTATGTTACCTTTGATCAGAAGTAATGTAATGCTTCCAAATATTGATCTCTTTCATTGATCGAATCGGATAAAGTCACCAAAAGCTATTTCTAAATGCGTTTGATATTTTTTTCTTTCTTGACAGAAATTTTTAATTTTTTGTGTATGTATGTTAGGGTTTTAATTTTTTTGCAATTTTTGGAAATATCAAAAATACCACCGCATAGCCGTGTAGAGCATGAAAACCTACTGTAAAGTACGGTGTCATTTTTTCTCTATCGCAAAAAAAGTTGCTGCGCCAAATGCATTGAAGTTTAGTAATGCATATATTTTGTATAATGACATATACGCTTTTCTTAAAATCTATTTAATTTAATTTAAAATCAATATCAAACCATAATGGATCAATTTGTTATCAAATCGCGACATTTCAGAGCATTTAATGCAGCTTTGACAATATTGCATTTTTGGTTCTTCTTTACAAAATCGGGAAAAGTAATGCCATGGGGAAGTGGTGTAGGTCGGCTCCGTCCGACTATAGCCCTCTTTTACTTGTATTTGTTTACATAACAGACCCGAATTTTAGGTGGGCTTAAAGTTCTAGTCCACTAAAGTTGGAATTTCACTAAAATTTAGTACCTGAGCAAAATTAAAATAGCTCACTTGGTGTAAACGCTACGGCAATTTATTAAAGCGGTTTTAAAGGCAACAATCCTACCTTTATTTGTTATAGCTTCCGATAAATAGCTATTTGTTTCCCTAAAAATCTGCAAAAATGACGTATCTTCCAATATTTTCACCAACATTTTTGCTTTCCTCAGTTTCAATATGTTTACTATCGAATTCCATATAACAATCGGTGACGACAAAAAATTAGCCTTTTTGGCTAGGAAAATCGATTCCTGAACCATTGTGCGTTGAGAAGAAGCAAAGATATTCAGCCTAAAAAATAAAATATATGCATACATATGTTCCCACAAACATCACTCATATCAATGAGTGCACGCCGATTCATATTGGTCCAATGATGTGAGACCTACTTCTTATAGACGAGTTCGAAAGGCGTGTCTTACGACATCACTTGTAGAGAAGTTTTTCCTGGCTGAAATACTCAGGAAACGAAACCAACATTACACTGAGGAGCCACCGCAGAAAATGATGTTTTTTTACCAAATAACACTAAAAGTACGACATGTAGCGTGACTTTAACATTAGGATGGACCGACTGACAGATGGGTGATGATTTTTGTACAACCTCGTATAATATTTTGATGAGTTTTAATTAAAGATTAGATAAAATCTTACATATAGGTGATTCGACAAAAAAACTTTGCACACAAAAATGATTTAAAAATTTTTATTTTGTATTTTTGGGCAATTTTTTGAAGTCACTATAAGCAGATATACATATAAGCTTTGTTCCTTTACTTTTTTATGGTAAAAGAGAAAAGTGTCAAAATTGCTCAAAATTGCTCTCTCATGAACATTTTTACCAGAAAAGTAAAGGAACGGAAAAATTTTAGATTTGGTAGCAATGTCAAAAAGAAACATAAAAAAATTAATTTTGGTCTTTTATTTCACAGTTTTTAATTTAGTTTTGTCAGCGTTCGACTCTTTCTTCTGTTTTTCGTCCATTTTTTCGTCATTGTGAAATAATCGTCAAACAAAAGTCGAAAAATCAGTTCTACCATTTTTTACCTGCAGAAATTTGTCTGGTAGCCTGTGGTAGAAGAGAAAGGCATACGATCGAAATGAAGTGTTTACTCTAAGAGTGAAATCGAGTGGAAAAATAATCGTGGTTGTTGTGCGAAGCGAAATTTGTTTCCGACATTTCGCTCCGAATTTGTACAGAAATCGGAATAAAAACATTGGTATTTTCGAAGGGAAATTTACTTTCGACATTCTCTCCGAAATCTAAACGAATTCCTCTACGAAAAATCGTATAGAAATTGGAACGAAATCTGAACGATTTTGTTTCCGAAATTGTTCAGATGTGCCGAACATCCGACATTTGGTTTGCTGGGAGGCTACTACCACACAGTACAAAGTACACAAGCAACCATACTATCCCAGCAAACCAATCGTACCGACATCGAAATCGGAACAAAATTTGTCAGATCTGAAATCGTAACGATATCTTCGCGAAAGTTGTATGACAGTGGTTGACATATTTTCGGAACAAAATGTCGGAGCGAAATCGGATAGATTTCGGTCAGAATTCGGAATGAAATCGGAATAAAATCCTTAGGAAATTCGGAAGGCGAATTTTTATACCCTCAGCATTTATGCTAACGAGGGTATATACACTTTCATACGGGCAAAATGTGCCTCATCGAAATAATCGTTTTAGACCTCAAGTATGTTTCGTCCAAACATACTTGGGGTCTAAAACGATTATGTGTTTCAGACAATTTGGAGTCGATTGAGCAATGTCCGTCAGTCTGTCTCTCTGCCTGCCTGTCTGCCTGGCTGGAGCGCACGATAACTCTCGAACGGATCAATCGATTCGATCCAAAATTTGGCTTTCGTAATTTTTTTGTTCAAACTTAGTTTAAGTTCGAAGATGGGTTATATCGGTCCACTCCTTCCGGTACCTCCCCCACAAAAGTTCGAAAACGTTCGGAAAATTTGTATGTACGATAACTCTTGAAAAGAGAAACCGATTTGGTCCATACTTTGCAAATCGTGAAATGTCTACCGGACTTAGATGAATTTCCAATGTGGACTCAATCGGTCCACTCCTTCGGGTACCTTCCACACAAAATTTGGGATAAGTTCAGTTTAGGACCTGCTCTCGAATCGCTTTGATTTTTGTTTTAGAAACTTGTATTCACTGTCCTCCATACGACGGTACAAGTTCCATCAGGGGCAAGTCCACACTTCCTGAGAAAATAGCCCCAAAGTTGCAAAAAACCGTGTGAGGTGGTTGGAGCGCAAGATAACAATCGAACGGATCTGCCGATTCGGTCCAAAATTTGGCCTTAGTAATATTTTGTCCAAACATAGTTTAAATTCGAAGATAAGCGATATCGGTCCACTCCTTCAGGTACCTCCCCCACAAAAGTTCAAAAATGTTCAGAAAAATTGTTCGTACGGTAACTCTGGAAGGAAGAGGCCGAATTGGTACATACTTTACACATCCTAATATATCTACCAGATATAGATCAGGTTCAAATATGGACTATATTTGTCCACTCCATCCGGTACCTCCCATACAAAATTAAGTTCACTTTAAGACCTCCAATCGAATCACTTTGATTTTTGTTGAAGCAACTTGCATTCGCTGCCTCAATTACGATGGTAAAATGTTTTTCAGGGGCAAGTCCATTATTCTTGAGGAAACAGCCCGAAGGGTGTAAAAACCCACTATGGCACCATATGCAGTGGCTGAAGATCCCCTTCCATAATGGTCAATGTCGATCCATTCCTTTAAGTATCTTCTCCACAAAACGTTTGATCTTTAATCCTAATCAACATTTTTTCGGTTCATACGTCCAAAATTTTTAAAACCCCCTAAACACATACGTTTTATGGGAAAAGATTTTCTCAGTATACACAGGCTGAGGGTATATCTCTGTCAGCAAAGCTGACTGATACTTTTTTACTTGTTTCTTCCAAATTTTCGTACAGATTTCGGAATAATGTCGCATGAAAATCGGATGTACATACATACCTTCCGAATTTTCGTACAGATTTCAGAACGACTTTGAAATAATGTGGTTGAACATCGAAGGAAAAAATTTTCTCTGATGCCTCTTATTTATCGATCAATGTTTCTTTGTTATGATTTTTATTGGAAGATTGTAATTTCAAATATTTCTAATGATTTTCACTGTTGTTATCATTTTGTAGTTAAAGTAGAGCAATGTAAACTTTGTGTACGAATATGTTGAGTCTATCAGCACTAGCTTGAACTATTATATGTTGCATTTATATTTTAAACATTTAAAAATTGTATATGCGAATTTTATAACCAATAATTTTGTTTTTCGACAACAAACTAAAATGAAACCAACCCTTTGCTGTTTGATATTGTTTCCGACATATCGATCCGAATTCGTACCGAAATCGGAAGAAAAACATTGGTATATTCGAAGGGAAATTTACTTCCGACATTCTCTCCGAAATCTGAACGAATTCCCCTACGAAAAATCGTATAAAAATCGCAACGAAATCTGAAGGAGTTTGCTTCCGAAATTTTTCAGATGTGTCTGACATCCTGATCATACCATGGTATATGAGAAGAAACGTCTTTTCCGCAGGAAAAAGAGGGAGATGGAGAAGCGGGAGTGTGAAAAAATCGAGATGTACAGGAACCAGAATGAAGTCCGAAAATTCTACCAAAGAGTCAAGCATCAAACTGATGGCTTTGGTACATGCACATCCTCCTGTAGAGACCCGCAAGGTAATTTGGTAACTGATACAGATAGTGTGCTCAGGATATGGCAAGAACATTTTTCAAAACTGTCGGTATCCAATAGCAGCGAAGACGACGAAGATACCACAGTCCCAATCCCAGAAGATGGTATTGAATGTATACCACCCAGCCAAGATGAGGTAAAGACATCAATAAATCAGCTGAAGAATAATAAGGCAGCAGGAGCCAATGGTTTACCAGCCGAGCTGTTCAAAACCGGAGGCGACACGCTGATAAGGTTCATCAGCTAGTTAGCACCATCTGGCAGGAAGAACTAGTACCCGACGATTGGAACCTGAGTATCCTGTGCCCCGTCCACAAGAAAGGAAATAAGACTGTATGCTCTAACTATAGGGGCATAAGTCTACTACCTATTTCATACAAGATCGTGTCAGGAATATTGTGCGAACGACTAAAACCTATGGTCAACGAGATAATTGGACCATACCAATGCGGCTTTAGACCTGGCAAGTCCACCATTGACCAGATATTTACCCTGTGGTAAATCCTGGAGAAGACCCAAGAGATGCAGATCTACACCTACCACCTTTTTGTCGATTATAAAGCAGCCTTCGATAGCCCGCTGCGTTCAAAGTTATTCCAAGCCATGCCTGAATTTGGTATCCCCGCAAAGCTCATTCGGCTTTGTAAAATGACTTTAACTGACACGAGATCCTCAGTTAAAATAGGAAAGAACCTCTCCGAAGAGTTTTGTACCAAAAGAGGTTTCAGACAAGGAGACAGCCTTTGGTGTGATCTCTTCAACATCCTGCTGGAAAAGGTTATACGAAAGGCGAAAGAAGTGGCACAATCTACACCAATAGCCACATGTTACTTGCTTATGCTGATGCTATAGACATCATGGGACGATCAGTAAAAGAAGTAACTGTTACCTTTATGAAGGTCGAAGGAGAATCTGCTAAAGTGGGTGAGAAGTTGGTTCCTATAATTTTGAGTTAGTAAAAGACTTCGTCTACCTCGGCACTTCCGTAAACACGACAAACGACATCAATTGTGAAATAAAAAGAAGAATTGTATTGGCCAACACATGGTACAATAAAATGGAGGTAGGCCAGGTATGAAAATCACTGAGAAATGCCACTCTGCAGCCATGGCTTAAAACGTCAAATGGCACAGTACAATAATAATGGTAGATGTACCTGCATAGCTATCCCGTATTAAAAACATATGGAACTTAGAGCTTCACTTTTTATATGTTAAAAGTGCCATATAGTGTAAAAACATTTCTTTAGCTAGGCTCCAGAATATTCTTGTTGGAAAAGTGTTCCAAAAATAGCAAAAGTTCTTCCCAAACTTATGACAGTGAAAAAATTTCATTCACTTATTTTCTACTTGACAAGTTTGGCTAATCTGACATCGTGATTGCTGAAATCAACAATTTTATTATGGCACGCGAATACACATTTTTTGTCCTTGTTTTCAATTTTAAGATATAATGTTACAGCAGAAGTTTTTTGTTGGAACAATTCAGCGATACATCTACCTTTATGATTGCATAATGTCAAAAACAGTACAAAATGTCAACCCTGCTTTTGACAGATTAGGCCATAAAAAGAAAAAAATTGTAATCAGCTGTTAGCTGTGGCCTACCTTTACTTTATTCTACCATGGGCCAACAGATGCTACTTTGGTTTAAGTAAGCAGTTTAAAAACAAAGCCACATCTCGTCAAACAAAAATAACGCTGTACAAAACACTGATACTACCCGTACTGATGTATGGCTCCGAAGCCTGGGTACTTGCGCAAGCAGACATGACAGTGCTTGGTGTGTTTGAGAGACAAATTTTTCGAATGATCTACGGAACAATCTGCGTTGACGGTGAATATAAGCTTTGTTCCTTTACTTTTTTATGGTAAAAGAGAAAAGTGTCAAAATTGCTCAAAATTGCTCTCTCATGAACATTTTTACCAGGAAAGTAAAGGAACGGAAAAATTGTAGATCTGGTAGCAATGTCAAAAAAAACATAAAAAAATCAATTTTGGTCTTTTATTTCACAGTTTTTAATTTAGTTTTGTCAGCGTTCGACTCTTTCTTCTGTTTTTCGTCCATTTTTTCTTCATTGTGAAATAATCGTCAAACAAAAGTCGAAAAATCAGTTCTACCATTTTTTACCTGCAGAAATTTGTCTGGTAGCCTGTGGTAGAAGAGAAAGGCATACGATCGAAATGAAGTGTTTACTCGAGTGGAAAAATAATCATGGTTGTTGTGCGAAGCGAAATTTGTTTCCCACATTTCGCTCCGAATTGGTACAGAAATCGGTATAAAAACATTAGTATATTCGAAGGGAAATTTACTTTCGACATTCTCTCCGAAATCTAAACGAATTACCCTACGAAAAATCGTATAAAAATTGGAACGAAATCTGAACGATTTTGTTTCCGAAATTGTTCAGAAGTGCCGGACATCCGACATTTGGTTTGCTGGGACGCTACTACCACACAGTACAAAGTACACAAGCAACCATACTATCCCAGCAAACCAATCGTACCGACATCGAAATCGGAACAAAATTTGTCAGATCTGAAGTCGTAACGATATCTTCGCGAAAGTTGTATGAAGTGGTTGACATATTTTCGGAACAAAATGTCGAAGAGAAATCGGATAGATTTCGGTCAGAATTCGGAATGAAATCGAAATAAAATCCTTAGGAAATTCGGAATGCGAATTTTTTCTTCCAAATTTTCGTACAGATTTCGGAATGATGTCGTATAAAAATCGGAGGAACCTTCTGAGTATTCGTAAAGATTTCTGAACGATTTTGTTTTTATTGATCAATGTTTCCTTGTTATGATTTTTGTTGGAAAATTGTAATTTCAAATATATCTAAAGATTTTCACAGTTGTTATCATTTTCTAGTTATAGTAGAACAATGTAACCTTTCTGTACGAATATGTTGAGTCTATCAGCACTAGCTTGAATTATTATATGTTACATTTATATTTAAAATATTTAAAAATTATATATGCGAATTTTATAACCAACCATTTTGTTTTTCGACAACAAACTGAAATGAAACCAACCCCCTTCCGGAAAATCGGAAGAAAAACATTGGTATATTCGAAGGGAAATTTACTTCCGACATTCTCTCCGAAATCTGAACGTATTCCCCTACGAAAAATCTTATAGAAATCACAACGAAATCTGAACGATTTTGCTTCCGAAATTGTTCAGATGTGTCGGACATCCTGATCATACCATGGTATGATTAGGAGTGTCGTGCTGCTACCGAAGAGAAAAATGCGGCATATAGGGCTAATTTACAATCCGCAGCAACGCGTAGAGCAAGATAGATATAGGGAGAAAAGGATAGAGGAGAAACGTCTTTTCCGCAGGAAAAAGAGAGTGATGGAAAAGCGGGAGTGTGAAAAAATCGAGATGTAAAGGAACCAGAATGAAGTCCGAAAATTCTACATGCACATCCTCCTATAGAGACCAGCAAGGTAATTTGGTAACTGATACAGATAGTGTGCTCAGGATATGGAAAGAAAATTTTTCAAAACTGTTGGTATCCAATAGCAGCGAAGACGACGAAGATACCACAGACCCAATCCCAGAAGATGGTATTGAATGTATACCGCCCAGCCAAGATGAGGTAAAGACAACAATAAATCGGCTAAAGAATTATAACGCAGCAGGAGCCGATGGCTTACCAGCCGAGCTGTTCCAAACCGGATGCGACACGCTGATAAGGTGTATTCATCAGCTATTTAGCACCATCTGGCAGGAAGAACGAGTACCCGACGATTGGACCCTGAGTATCCTGTGCCCCGTCCACAAGAAAGGAAATAAGACTGTATGCTCTAACTATAGGGACATAAGTCTACTCTCTATTGCCTACAAGATCGTGTCAGGGATATTGTGCGAACGACTAAAACCTATGGTCAACGAGATAATTGGACCATACCAATGCGGCTTTAGACCTGGCAAGTCCACCATTGACCAGATATTTACCCTGCGGCAAATCCTGGAGAAGACCCAATAGATGCAGATCGACGCCTACCACCTTTTTGTCGATTATAAAGCAGCCTTCGATAGCCCGCTGCGTTCAAAGGTATTCTAAGCCATGTCTGAATTTGGTATCCCCGCAAAGCTCATCCGGCTTTGTAAAATGACTTTAACTGACACGAGATCCTCAGTTAAAATAGGAAAGAACCTCTCCGAAGAGTTTTGTACCAAAATAGGATTCAGACAAGGAGACAGCCTTTGGTGTGATCTCTTCAACATCCTGCTGGAAAAGGTTATACGAAAGGCAAAAGAAGTGGCACAATCTACACCAATAGCCACATGTTACTTGCTTATGCTGATGATATAGACATCATGGGACGATCAGTAAAACAAGTAACTGTTCCCTTTATGAAGGTCGAAGGAGAATCTGCTAAAGTGGGTGAGAAGTTGGTTCCTATAATTTTGAGTTAGTAAAAGACTTCGTCTACCTCGGCACTTCCGTAAACACGACAAACGACATCAATTGTGAAATAAAAAGAAGAATTGTATTGGCCAACAGATGCTACTTTGGTTTAAGTAAGCAGTTTAAAAACAAAGCCACATCTCGTCAAACAAAAATAACGCTGTACAAAACACTGATACTACCCGTACTGATGTATGGCTCCGAAGCCTGGGTACTTGCGCAAGCAGACATGGCAGTGCTTGGTGTGTTTGAGAGACAAATTTTTCGAATGATCTACGGACCAATCTGCGTTGACGGTGAATATCGACGTCGCATGAACCACGAGCTGTATCTGCTATACAACGACATCAATATTGTTAAACGTATCGAGATGCAGCGATTGCGTTGGCTAGGCCATATCATAAGTATGGGCGAAGATGAACCCGCTAAAAAGGCGTATAAATACGAAACGCTTGGCGGTGCACGCAGAATTGGCAGGCCAAGGAATAGATGGCGGAAACAAGGTGATGAGGAGATGAAAAGGCGCGATATTCCAGAGTGCGAAGCAACAAATAGAGAGAATTAGAGATCTTTTCTTAGTTCGGCCTATGGAACAAATGTTCTGTAATGGGCCAGCTAAGTAAGTAAGTAAGTGTCGGACATCCGACATTTGGTTTACTGGGTACCCCCACTTACAAATAAAACAACTGTGAGACAAAAACTAAACGAGTACTCGGCAATCTTGGAATCAGAATACATTTCACAAAAGAGATCTCGCTCCTCTCAGTGAAGTGACGGAAGATAAACTTCATGCCGCCTTTTTAGACTCCTTCTGCGATTGTTTGTTCCTTCCCATCCTTCAATTTGAGCGAAATTGCTATAGATTCTATCTTGAGGACCACGGTCTGATATTAAAGGCTGTCAAGGTTTTTGTCGTTAAAGTGCTTGCTCCACTTCCCCAAATAAAGCGCGATTACCAGGTACTCCTTCACCCGAGCAGCTTCCATGTAGATAGCCTCGTGGATTTTGTAATACTGTCGGATGAGTCTATCATATTTTCTCAATCCCACGGCAGCGGGTTCTAACGTACCGGATTGAGCCAAAACAATAGTGTTTCGGCCAGCGGCTACCAATCCAGCATCAAACCTATGCTTCTACGTAGGTTTCATGCTGCTACAACAGCATCATATTTTCTGAACGCTGAACTGGTAAGCGTTTGCACAGTCGCTTTCTTGTCCTCTTTCTCTTGGATGGGACCTCTAGAGGTGGCCTTTGCTGTCAATTTGCAGTTTGTACAGATTATATTCCACATATATCTCACATTTTCAAAAATACCCTCAAGCTCCGGGGAAATGTCTTTTACCAACTGATGTTCAAATGCATAAAAAGGAAAATTCAATACAGTGTTTACTTTTATGAACAGACTTCAATAAAAATATGCATCTATTAACTAAAATCAAAATTAATTCTACAAATCGCGTGACTATCAAACGAAACGACATATTTTTCAAAAGCTCAAATTAATTAATTCAACATTTAAGGAAACTCAGGTCAGTGTACGATTAAATATGTTCTAACGTGTTGTGGCGCCTACAACGAAAACAAAAACAACTATCAGATTGGACATTAACTAGACATTATCACGACATTGAAAGATTATTTCGATACGTATGCACTTATCAAATATCAACATTTTAACGCAATAAACATACAAAAAACCATTAAAACATATTAAATCAATGATAGAGACAACGCACAGACGTAGAATAAAAACGTCAGAAAATATAATTAATTTACATAGAAATCGTGATTATCTATTCTAGAGCTCTCACCGTCTTATCAGACATTGTAAATCATTAAATGACATTTAACATTCGTAGTTTCATATATAAATGTGGAAGTAAAGTTATTTCCTTTACTTTACTTTGTTAATTGATGGTAAATGATTATCAGTGATGATAATTGAGTGTTTCAGAATATAAGAATTCAACATTAAAACATTGAACGAAATTAGTCAGATATGTATATGCTTTAAGATGAGGTGCATTTAACAAATATACCAGAACTAGAGTGCAAAGAAAGGACAACCAACAGGACTTTCTGAACACTGAAAAATGATTCTCCAAAGACTTTTTACAACTGCAAAACCAAATGAAAATTAATTCCAAATATATTTCCATAACGCGAAATCGATCCTAATATCCACAAATATGAGAGTAACTCAACATTTTTAACGATTATCCAAACTCTAACAACGTGATAAATGAACAGTCGAAACCTTCTTTGTTTTTCTTTTAAAATTTACATCAAGGCAAAAGAGTAATGGAAATAACAGCAAAAACTAAAAAACTCACTACGATATTGCACATGATAATGATTATTGGGACGACGATGATGGCGACAAGTACTTACTTTTCTGTTTTGCATAAAATTGAATAAAAAATGAATTGAAATTGTTTTTGTAGAAAAAAATATTTATATCAAATGAGAACGAACGTTACTTTTATTCTATGGTGTTACAAGTAAACGAGGGTCGTACGAGCAATATTTTCCATCGTTTCAAAAATTCCCTCTCTTTGCTAGCTAACCTCGTTCATTGTTTACACCGTTATTATTATCTATATAAGTTAAATTATTTCATTATACAGTTTTTTTTCGTTTGCTTGAATGCAAGCATGTTGACAATCTTTTTTTCAGTTGGTGTTCTCGTTCCAATTGTCCCAGTATAGTAAGGCCGCTCGACTCTGAGTCCGAGTCTATAGTTGTTTTTGGTTGTGTTGTTTTCATCTTCTTCTGTTTTTACCGGAAATTCCAATTTAGGTAAATGCGACGTTTACTCGACCATTGATGATGATGGTGATTGTGGTGGTGGCGGTACTGTGGCCGCTTGTTTGTTGCCCCGGCGATTGTTATGCCCGTTTGTACGATTTAAATAAAAGTTCCACTTTGCAATGAAACTTTGGGGCTTTTTAAGATGACATTTTTATAGTTGCTCTTGTTTTTATTTTGTGTTCAAGCAGTTGTAGGGGATTTTAAAGAAGAAGATTAAAAAAACAGAAAAAATGTGGAATGGTGACATTCATCTTCAGTTAAATGTTTCACTCATTCTTTGCTACTGACATAAATCTCCGTGGTCCAAAATCCAAACGACAAGTTCAAGTGGCCGATTGTGTTCTTCGCTAACATTTATATTTGTATTTCTTAAATGAAGGGCAGTTTTATTATTTGATTTTAATGTGTTTTCGTTCTTTATTAAATATTATTAGTTAATGCTGGTTTTAGGGGAATTTATAAAATTTCAAAATTCTCCGAAGAGTAAAATTTAATGTAATAAAATAAAATGATAGTACTTGAACGAATTTTTCTTAAAATAAATCTTTTAATTATGAAAAACAATCTTTCAATTATGATAAAATATACAATCTATACACATATATAAAAGAGTTGAGTGATGATGACTGACAGATCTACACCGCCCAGACGAAACGGCTGAAGCTAGAATCTTGAAATTATGGGTGGTGGTTAGTCTTGGGCTGAAGGTGTTCGATAAGACTGGGTGTAAACAGGGATCTAACAACAAGACAAGACACAAAAGTCTTTCTTTGACGAATGCTATACATGCACACTTCACCAAGACATTCACTATCTTTATTATCAAAATCTATCTGTTCTCCGTGAACATCTAGGGGCCCAAAAATGCATATGAAATATAAAAATTATTTTAAAATACATATACAAATTTAAAAATAACAAGTAAGAACAGACTATAGTCGGACGGGGCCGACCATGTGATACCCTATACCACTATCCCTGTGCACTAGCTTTCCGGGCTAGCTGTTATAAGATGTGCATTAGAAATTTTACCAATTTTCACACAAAAGTTTTGATCAATTTAACCCGCTAAATATTATCCGATCATACCGTTGACTTGCACGCTACTTCTTCATCTCAAACCAAAACTACGTTTAAAATTTCGCGCCGATCGGACTATTATTGCGACCTACAGAGCGGCTACAAAATCGAGCAAAAATTTTGTTTTTGGTCCATTTCATCCCTTTAACATTTCACGATCATCGCCAAAAACTAATCAGTTCTATTCTGGTCCAAACCCGACCTCCATACTAAATTTCGTGACAATCGGTCCATAATTGCGGCCTCTAGCTTGATTACAATTTTTAATGGACGGACAGACGGACGGACGGACACACATCGCTAAATCGCTTTATCTCGTCGAGATATGAAGTTTGGTATACCACATGAGGGGTCTACGACGAATATTTCGCGGCGTTACATGAATTTTTGGGAAAACAAACTTATTATACCCTTTTCCACATTGTGGTATAGGGTATAAAAAGTGAAATAAAATCCTAAATATAGAAATATCAAAAATGCAGATTGTTCTAAACATCAAGCTAGGTTATGGCACCAATGAAGCATCTCCATCTTTCCAGCCTGTAGCTTTTGCATGTTCCACCTTTGTCTGCCGGCTTCCTCTTCCTGGCTGAATCGTCCTCATCTGGTGGCTTCTTCGCTCTGGCACTAGCAACGTCATCCTTCGGCGGCCGCTTTACTTTTCTGGCCTTGAGCATAGTCTTCTTCACGCCTTGAAGACAGTCATCCTTCTCTGGCGACTTCACCTTTTTGGCCATTCTCCTTCCAACGTCGAAGAAAGTCATCCTTCTTTAACGGCTTAACATTTCTGGCCTCTAGCATCTTTTTATTCTGGCGTTGAATAAAGTCTTCCTTCTCTGGCCCCATGGCTTTAATGGCAACCACTTTCATGGATTCTTCCTTATTTCTCCATTCTAATAAGGCTCTATAATTCTTCTTCTTGGGAGATTTGCCGACTCCTTCCTTAGCAGAACTTACGGCTTGCAAACGACAAATTCTTGTCATCATCTGCGTGCTGTTGCTGATAGTTCCAACAGTTTTGCCGACTCAATAACACTCTTTCAAAACTGCTAACTCTTTCGTTAGCCGTATACTTTCAGCTTCCAAACGTCTGCTTTTATCACTGCGCCTTCATTGGCTGTTACCTTTCCATCACGCTACGTTTCCGCTAAATGTCGCGCTCTCTCTGCGCGGGCCAATTCTTCATTAAAATTCATCATTTCTGTCGATAGTTGCGCCGACAACTCATCACGTTCGGATTCCACTGCACGACGTGCTCTCTCTGACGTATCAAAATCTTCATTTACTCTTCTCAACTCTGCCCTCAAAGTCTTGACCCCACGTTCTGCCTCTTGATAAGCCGCTAGTAATTCTTCCTTGGCTACCTCAGCATCACGCAGAGCATTCTTGACTTGCTCCTGCAGAGTGCCGGTAAGCTTGACTGCACGTTCCTTCTCGTCTTTGTACGATTGCATGACGTTTTCCATGGTCATGAACTCAGCTTCCATTCTCTTCATGTTCGCAACCGCGGCTTTGCGTTCCTTCCGCTCGTTGCCCAATTCGGATGCGAGCTCATCTACTTGTATTTTTAGGCCTCGGACTTCATGTTTGGTCTCTTCCATTTTTCGCTAAGCTTCTCTGATCGCTGCTGTCCTTCTGGACTTTTTCTTTAACAATTCCCTCCATTGTCCCTGAATCGATCGGTTTGTACCTCCCTATCAGCGGTTGTCACCAATCTTTCAATAGAATTAACTGCCCTTTCTAGATCTCTTTCAGTCATTGGGCAATCCATTAATTCTATGTAATCTTCTATTTCATGTAAAAGACTTCTAGCCTACCTCGTTTATGGTTGGTGCCGAGCCTTCAAACGATTCGTCCTCCTGGGAATACGGCCCCATAGCCTCATCCCTTCTGTCTGCAGCATCATTGCTCAGATTTGAAGCTCCCTCGCCTTTGTTGCTCGCCGTCACCACCATTTGACGAAGCATGGTGAATTTCTCCTCCCCTATGGACAATATCCCCAATTGGATATCAAGACACCAGCCAGCTGACCCAATTTCCTCCCTGTGAAGCAAATTATCAGCTTCCGAGCTCTTTTTGGTTTCGGCCACTGATCCTGCTCGAAGGACCAGTGTAAACAGGGCTCTAATAACATGACAAGACACAAACGTCTTTCTTTGATGAATGCTATACATGCAAACCTCACCAAGACATTCACTATCTTTATTATCAAACTCTATCTATTCTCCGTGAACACTGGGTTTTTGGAAATTCGTCCTAGAAGAGTTCGAAAAGTACTAAAATGTACTAAAAATGGTGTAATTTGTGTGGCTAATCGACTAATAATCAACGTCCAGACCAAACGTCTGAATCTAGAATCCTGAAATTTTGGATTGTGGTTAGTCTTGGGGCAAGGTGGTCGATAAGGCCGGGTTTTTGGAAATTTGTCCTAGAAGGGTGCGAAAGGTACTAAAATGTACTAAAAATAGTATCATTAGTGTGGCTGGTTGACTAATAATAAACGCCCAGAAGAAACGGCTTAGGCTAGATTCTTGAATTTTTGGGTGGGGGTTAGTCTTGGACGAAGGCGGTCGATAAGTCTGGGGTTTTGGAAATTCGATCTTGAAGGGTACGAAAAGTACTAAATATGGTAGCATTTGTATTTGGCGAACCTGTAGAGCTTGAATTTTCAAATTTGGAATGAGCGTCATTGATGGATAATAGGATATACGTACCGAACGGTTTTTAAAAACTCGAAATATGAAATGTACTAAAATGTACTAAATTTCGTACAATTTGATATTATGTGAACGGATAGAGCTAAAAGCTTGAAATGTGGAATGAGAATCAGAGTTGAGAAGAAGGGTTGATACAAGGATTTGGTTTTGTAAATGGGTACTCATGTAAACGAAAAGTTCTAAATGGTACTAAATTTGGTAAAATTTGGATTTGGATAAACAGATATAGCGGAAATCGTGAAATTTGGAATTGAGATTACGGTTGGAGTATAGGATTGAGGAAGTTTTGGAAATTCGTACTTATGGGTAAAAAAGTAATAAATGGTACAAAATTTAGTACAATTTTGATTTGGGTGAACTGATAGAACTGGGTGACGTAGGGGATGGAAGATACCAAGAAACGGTCCTGACCAGTTTTAACTTGGCAAAGCTCAGGATTTATCTTGGTCCCTCTTTCATTTCAAGTGGACACTGACCTCCCCATGGTGTCACCTGGGGAATTGCCTTTAACACCCGTTAAAGGTAGTGAGCGAACATGTGCCGCGTGTTCACCCAAAAGAACGTTAAAAACTTGGGTTTGGGCGTCGGGTAGTAACCCTACCCTAGAAAAACGGCCTACTATGAAAAAACGAAAGAAAAGAAAAACAAACTCCTCTAAAGTTGACGAACCCCGCAAACGTTTTAAGGACCATGATCTGCGAATCTGCACCTGGAACGTTCGCACTCTTTATAGAGAAGGTGCAGTCTACGCATTGGCAGACGTACTTGAAAAGTACAAGGCCGATATTACTACCATACAGAAAATACGATGGATTTGGAAAGGAATCACAACAACACCTAAAGGTGACGCGCTGTATTATAGCTGCCATGACGTAAAGCATGAGTTTGGTTGCGGATTCGTAGTTACTCGGAAACTAAAACATCTGGTATCCAGCTTCACCACAGTGAATGAAAGACTTGCTGCAATTCGAATAAAAACTAAATTCTTCAACATCAGCTGTTTTTGCGCTCATGCTCCCACTGAAGAAAAGGACGAACAGACCAACGATATATTTTACGAGCGCTTAGAAGAAACATATGACCGTTGCCCTGCCCATGACATTAAAATCATTCTAGGCGATTTTAATGCCAAAATTGGAAAGGAGAATATCTTTGGCCCAACAGTCGGGAAATTCAATCTCCACAGTGAAACATCTGATAATGGTATGAGGCTGATAGACTTTGCAGCTGCAAAAAAACATGGTAGTTAGCAGTACCAAATTTAATCATCTCGATATTCATAAGGGCACCTGGCTGTCTCCAGATCAAAGAACAAGTAATCAAATTGATCATGTTGTGATAGATGGTAGACATTCATCGAACATGTTGGATGTACGATCTACCTTGTTGTAGCAAAGGTATGTACCCGTCTAAACGTTGCAAATAAAGCACGAACAGACACAACGCGGAAGTTGGACATCGATAGGCTGCGAACACAATAGATAGACACAGCATATTCCACTCAACTAGTCCAATTCCTTAATGAGAGCACTCCTTGTCCCGATAACATAACAACACAATGGCAAAATATTACCCACTCCATGCAAACTGCCGCAAAATCCATACTTGGATACCAGAGACCTCCACAAAGGAATTCATGCGGCATATAGAGCTACTTTACTTTAGAGATATCGGGAGAAAAGGAGAGAAGAGAAACGTCTTTTCCGCAAGAAAAAGAGGGAAATGGAAAAGCGGGCGTGTGAAAAAATCGAGATGTGCAGGAGCCAGAATGAAGTCCGAAAATTCTACCAAAGAGTGAAACATCAAACAGATGGCTTTAATCTGGTAACAGATACAGATAGCGTGCTCAGGATATGGAAGGAGCATTTTTCCAATTTGCTGGTATCCAATAGTAGCGAATACGATGATACCACAGATCCAATCCCAGAAGATGGTATAGAATGTATACCGCTCGGCCAATATGAGGTAAAAACAGGAATCAACCGGCTGAAGAATAATAACGCAGCAGGAGCCGATGACTTACCAGCCGAGCTGTTTAAAACCGGAGGCGACGCGCTGATAAGGTGTATGCATCAGCTAGTTAGCACCATCTGGCAGGAAGAACGCGTACCCGACGATTGAAACCTGAGCATCCTGTGTCCCGTCCACAAGAAAGGAGATAAGACCGTGTGCTCCAACTGTAGGGGCATAAGTCTTCTCCCTATTGCCTATAAGATAGTGTCAGGGATATTGTACGAACGACTATAGCCAATGGTCAACGAAATAATTGGACCATACCAATGTGGCTTAAGACCTGGCAAGTCCACCATTGACCAGATATTTACCCTGCGGCAAATCCTTGAGAAGACCCAAGAGATGCAGATCGACACATATCACCTTTTTGCTGATTATAAAGCAGCGTTCGACAGTCCTCTCCGATCAAAGGTATTCTATGCAATGTCTGAATTTGGTATCCCCGCAAAGCTCATCCGGCTTTGTAAGATGACTTTAACTGACACTAGGTCATCAGTTAAAATTGGAAAGAACCTCTCCGAACAGTTCAGTACCAAAAGAGGTTTCAGACAAGGAGACAGCCTTTCGTCTGACCTGTTCAACATTTTGCTGGAAAAGGTAATACGAGATGCAAATGTCAAAAAAATGACACGATCTACACCAATAGTCACATGTTACTTGCTTATGCTGATGACATAGACATCATAGGAGAATCTGCGAAAGTGGGTCTGGCGGTAAACGGCGAAAAGACCAAATTTGTGGTGTCGACGCGCAAAGCGTCCATAGAGCTCGGACCAACTGTGGAAGTTGGTACTTATAATTTTGAGGTAGTTAAAGACTTCGTCTACCTCGGCACTGCCATAAACACAACAAACAACATCAGTTGTGAAATAAGAAGAATTGTATTGGCCAACAGATGCTACTATGGTTTAAATAAGCAATTTAAAAACAAAGCCACATCTCGTCAAACAAAAATAACACTATACAAAACGCTGATACTGATACTGGAGCATACAAGTGGATGAAGAAATGAAAAGGCGCGGTATTCCAAAAAGCGAAGCGAAAAACAGAGAGGATTGGAGATCTTTTCTTAGTTCGGTCTATGAACAAATGTTCTGTAGTTGGCCAGCTAAGTAAGTAAGAACTGATAGAACTAGAACCCTGAAATATGAAGCTAAGATTAATGTTTGAGTATAGGATTGAGGAAGTTTTGGAAAATCGTACTTACGTGTACGAAACGTACTGAATGGAACTAAATTTGGTAAAATTTGGATTTGGTTGAACGGATAGAGTTGGAACCCAGAAATTTGGAATGAAGATTACTATTGGAGTATAGGGTAAGGTTCTAAATGGTACAGAATTGTATATCATTTTTATTGTGTAAAAGGGTTAGCACACATTTTTGAAATTTTAGGAGGTTTCGGAAATTCATACTTATGTATTTACAATATGTAAATTACAATTATTGGGCTTCGAAGAACAGATTTAGCTGAAAATAAGATTCGATGTTGGAATAAATGGTTCATATAAGAAGGCAATTTTTTAATGTTATTCCCAGATGTACGAAAAGTACTAAATTTGGTACAATTTTGTTATTGCATGAACAATAATATAAATTCTTTTGAGATGCTTATAAATTCTAAAATGGTATGGAAATGTCTACTATAAGGCTACAAAAAGTAATAAAATGGTATTAACATTGGTCTTGGGTTTCTTTGTTTACATGAATGTTTTACCTTCTGAGAACAGAAAGCTCTTAGTTAAAATAAAATTTAATATTGATTAAAATTGGTATTATTACAATAAAATTTTCAGTGTTCGCCATTTCCATATTAAATATTGTTTATTTCTTTTTTATATCCTTTCCGCATACGAAGTAGCGGGCACTTTGCTAATATAAGATATCTATATATATAAAAGAGCTTAGTGAGTGAGTGACTGAGTTACTGAGTGACTGAGTGACTGACATATCATCGCCCAGACGAAACCGCTGAAGCTAGAAAGCTGAAATTTTGACTGTGGGTTGCTGTCGGAGTGTAGGGGTGAGATAAGGCTGGGTTTTTGGAAATTCGACCTAGAAGGGTACGAAAAGTACTAAAAGGTACTAAATATGGTACCCTTTGTATTAGGCAAACGGGAAGAGCTAGAATTCTGAAATTTGGAATGAGAGTAACTGATGGAGAGTTAGAAAGAAGTACCAAAGGGTTTTTGGAAATTCGACCTATAAGTGTACGAAAAGTTACTAAATTTGGTACCAATTGTATATTTTGAGCGGATATACATAGCTACAATCTTCATATTTGGTGTGGGAATCAAGGTTGGGAAGTGGTGTTGATATAAGGAAATGATTTTGGAAGTTCGTACTTATGTGTACGAGTAGTACTAAATGGTACTAAATTTGGTACAATTAGGATTTGGGCGAACGGATAGAGCTGAAAACCTGAAATTTTGAATTTAGATTACCATTGAAGTGTACGATTGAGATATGGGGGTAGTTTTGGAAATTCGTACTTATGTGTACGTAAAGTACTAAATGGTACCAAATTTGGTACAATTTGGATTTAGATAGACAAGGAAACCTGAAATTTGGAATTAAGATTACTGATGGAGGGAAGGATTGCTTATGGGTACGAAAAGTAGTAAACGGTACTTAATTTGGTACAAATTGGATTTGGGTGAACGGATAAAGCTGGAATCCTGAAATTTGGAATTTAATTAAATTTGGAGTGTAGGATTGACTTAGTCTTGGAAATTCGTACTTATGGGTACGGAAAGTACTAAATGGTACTAAATTTGGTACAATTTGGATTTGGGTGAACGGATAGAGCTGGAATCCTGAAATTTGCAATTTAATTACTTTTGAGTGTAGGATTGAGTTAGACTTGGAAATTCGTACTTATGTGTACGGAAAGTACTAAAATTGGTACAATTTAAATTAAGTTGAACGGATAGAGTTGGAATCCTGAAATTTGGACTTTAATTACTTTTGGAGTCTAGGATTGAGTTAGTCTTGGAAATTCGTACTTATGGGTACGGAAAGTACTAAATTTGGTACAATTACATTTAGTTGAACGGATAGAGTTAGAATCCTGAAATTTGGAATTAAGATTACTGATGGAGTGTATGATTGAGGTAGTTTTGGAAATTTATACTTATGGGTACGGAAAGTACTAAATGTACTAAATTTGGTACAATTTATATTTGGGTGAGCGGATAGAGTTGGAATCCTGAAATTTCGTAGTAGTTTTGGAAAATAATACTTATGGGTACGGAAAGTACTAAATGTACTAAATTTGGTACAATTTATATTTGGGTGATCGGATAGAGTTGGAATCCTGAATTTTCGTATTAAGGTTACTGTTGGAGTGTAGGATTGAGGAAGTTTTTTGAAATTCGTACTTATGGGTACGAAAAGTACTAAATTTTGTACAATGGATTTGGGGGAACGAATAGAGCTGGGATCCTGAAATTTGGAATTAAGATTACTGTTGGACTGTAGGATTGACGAAGTCTTGGAAATTCGTACTTATGGGTACGCAAAGTTCTAAATGGTACTAAATTTGGTAAAAGTTAGATTTGGGTGGACGGATCCTGAAATTCGCAATTACTGTTGGAGATAGTTATTGAAATTCGTACTTTCATACGAAAAGTATTAATGGTATTATGAATAGAAGTGGAATTCGGAAATTTGGTATTATAGCCGCTGTTGGTGTGTAGGGTTGAGATATGGATGTGGCTGTGGATATACGTACAATAAGTGTACGAAAATTACTAAATGGCACAGAATTTGGTCCAAATTGTTATTGTGTAAAGGGGTAGAGTTGAAATTGTGAAATTCGGTATTAGTATAGCAGTTGACGTTTAGAGTGGAGATAGAGGAACTTTTGGAAATTCGTACTAATGTATACGAAAAATACTAAATCGCGTTTGGATATAGTTTTGGATAAAAGGAAGTAATTTTTGAAACTATAAGTTCTAAATTTGGTACCAGTTTGGTGTTGTTGTATGAGGGATTGTGTTGGTGTTTAGATAGATACGGATTTTTTGAAATGCATACAAATTCTAAAATTAGGCTGAGGGCTGGATGATTTATTGCGAAATACGAAATGTACTAAATGCTATTAAATTTGACGTTGGGTGTAGCAATGAAGACGGAATTATATCATTAGTGCGTGAAAAATACAAAATTGCAATAAATTTGGTATAGAAGTGAAATTCTGATATAATATTGATTTGTCAGGTTCATTGTTAGAGGTGGTCGTACAATAAGTGTACTAGAAGTATTACATAATACTAAATATTGAAGCAATGGTACTTGGTGAATCGATAAATGAAATTTGTTTTGAGGATAACTGTTGAGATTGGATCAGAATGTTTTTTTAAATCCGCCTTTAAATGTATGAAAGGTTTCTACATGTAATACCATTGACATTGGGTGAACAAGCAGAGCTAAAACTGAGCTAAAGTCCTGGATTTTAAAAATTGTACTGAATAATGTACTATTGTTTCTAGGTTAACACGAATTTGGATTCTAAATAATGTACTGAAATCAAAAAGTCAAACGTACCTTTTCAACAAAATTGTTTTTATCTTTGTTGTCTATTCTAAACGTTATTGTAAGTTCATTTGAAAGAGTAGATCTATGCGGCTAATGTTCTACAAGAAGGTTTTTACATCCTGAGAAAAAAGGCCTAAAATAAAATGTCTCAAAAACTAACTGTTATATAGGGTAACATCTTCTGAATAATGGTTTTCTACATTTTGATATCACAAATTCCAAAATTTGGTTGGAAAATGTGGGTAAAATTTTCAAAATACCCATACCGTTCTAATAAAATATGGACTGGAATTTAAAATGTAGGCCGCTGTTGAAGTGTAGAGGTTTTTATTGAAATTCGAACAAAACGTATACGAGCAGTACTTGAAAGAAATTAAACATGAAATCAAATAGGTATTAGTACATCAAAATTGTCAGTGTTCTCCATATTAAATATGTTTTATTTGTATATTATTCCTTTTCCGTTACGAAGTAGCGGGCATTTTGCTAGTAAAATATAAACAAGTAAAAACGTATCAGTCGGCTTTGTCGACGTCAGCCTGTGTGAATTGACATGAATGAATGAACATTTTTTTTTTTTCAAAAAACGTAGGTCTTCAGAATTTTGGACGTATGAACTTTCCGATAAAGGTATGGATTAAGATACAATTTCAAAAGTTTTGCGGGGGAGGTACCTTAAAGAGTGGACCGACATAGTCAATTTTGAAAGTGTGTCTTATTTTGGGAGTCATTCTTCTCGATAGGATCATTATATCAGGAAACATGGACTTGCCCACGAAAAACATCATATCGCAGTAAACAGGGTTACTAGGAGTACCTTAGATAAACATTTCCAAAAGATTGCACAGATTCGCACAGACCCTTAACCGCACTTAAACAAAAATTGTGATCATTTGTGTGCACGCAGAGAAAAAAATATGATTGATCCAACAATATTCGAAGAGCAAAATATGTATTGTAAAGATATTGTTAAATTCCAAATGTAGTATTGTGATTCCAACAATTGGGTTTTGTTAAATCCAAAAATTGTTTTTGTCAACTGGACAATAGTACTCTCTTTTCTTCGACAATTTTTTCTCTTCTCTCGCTATTCGATGCCGTGTTGAAAAAAACTATTATGGTGAGTTTTGTTTGTATGCATGATGCCTTTATCTTTGTTTTTGTGTGTATGTATACCAACAAGGAGACTCATGTTTTTATTTGTTTCTGTTTTGTATCATTCTTCTATCTTCATTGTGCTTTGAGGTTTGGTGTTATACCGTAGTTTGTTATGTTGTGGTGGGTGCTTGTGGCCTTTTTTTTCTTTGTTGTCAGCCAATGCAGCGAAACATGTATTGTGTTCATCAATGATTGCAATATTATACTCGACATTTATATCCAAGTTATGTGAAAAGTGTATATGAGAAGTATATACACTCAAATCAAAAATTTCTGGGGTGGTTTTTTGGGTTGACAATACTTTTTGTAAACAAAATTAGATTATGATAGTTCCTACAATCGGTATTGTTAACGATTTTTACAATATTGCGGAAATTCGAAAGTTGTTTTTGTTTTCTATGTTTGGAACAAAAGATGGTATTTTTGGATTTGGATTACAATGTTTGAACAAAACAAATACATTTTTGGAACCAAAACAGATATTTTTGTTCCAACAAAAGCGAAAAATATTTTTTCTCTGCGTGTGGGTGGTACGCTAAGGAATGGACCGATAGGGCCCACTTTTGAAAATAAACTAAGTTTGGACAAAATATTTCGAGATTCAAAGTTTGGACCAAATGGGTTGCTACGTTTATGAGATATTTTAGTGGATATTTCCGAACTTTTATTGTGGAGGTACCGTAAGGAGTGAACCATCTTCGAATTTCATCTAATATTCTAAGAAATTTTACGATATGCAAAGTGTGGACCAACGCAGTATTCGATTCGGGATTCGCGTGCACACCAGCCACCAGCAACTTGTACAATCATAATAGGGCGGACTTGAGTGCAACCTGTTCCAAGAAAAATCAAAACGATTCGTGAGGAGGTCCTGCCCTGCACTTTTCCGAAATTTGGTGTTTGAGGTATCCGAAGGAGTTGACATATAGTCCATATTCTAACCTGATCTAATAGAAATATTACGATACCAAATCGGTTACTGCCTTCGAGAGTTATCGTGCTCACCACTTTAGCGAAAAGTTTTGAACTTTTGTGGGGGAGGTACCGAAAGAATGGACCGCTAAGGCCCATCTTATAACTTGATTTACGTTTGGGCAAAATTTATTATCCGCTCGAGAGTTACAGCGCGCCCCATCCACAACACATGGTGCCATAGCGGATTTTTACACCTTTCAGGCCATTTTCGCGGGAAGTATGGACTTGCCCCTGAAAAAACCTGCACCATCGTAATGGGGGCAACAAATACAAGTTGTTACAACAAAAATCAAAAGGATTCGAGAGGGGTCTTAAACTGCACTGTCCTGAAATGTTGTGTGGGAGGTACCTGAAGGAGTAAACCGATATAGTCCATATTCGAACTTTATCTATGTCTGGTAGAAATATTACGATGTGCAAAGTATGGACAAACTCGATTAGCCCCTCCGAGAGATATCGTGTGCATAATATCTGCGGAAAATTTTGAACTTTTGAGGGGAAGGTACCCCATTTTCGAACTTAAACTAAGTTTGATCAAAATATTACCAAATCGGTTAATCCTTTCGAGAGTTTTCGTCGGTCCCAGCCAGACAGACAGACGGACGGACATTACTAGCCCGACTACAAATTGTCTGAAACGGATTTCGTCCAAATGTAAAATATCAAATATAAAATATGAAAAATATATATTACATAACAGAACATTTGTTCCATAGGCCGAACTAAGAAAAGATCGCCAATTCTCTCTATTTATTGCTTCGCACTCTGGAATACTGCGCCTTTTCATCTCTTCATTCACTAGTTTGCGCCATCTATTCCTTGGCCTGCCAATTCTGCGTGCACCGCCAAGCGGTTCGTATTTATACGCCTTTTTAGCGGGTTTATCTTCGCCAATTTTCTCTCAAACACACCAAGCACTGCCATGTCTGCTTGCGCAAGTACCCAGGCTTCGGAACCATACATCAGCACGGGTAGTATCAATGTTTTGTAAAGCGTTATTTTTGTTTGACGAGTTGTGGCTTTGATTTTAAAGTGCTTACATAAGCCAAAGTAGCATCTGTTGGCCATTACAATTCTTTCTATTTCACAACTGATGTCGTTTGTTGTGTTTACGGCGTTGCCGAGGTATACAAAGTCTTTTTCTACCTCAAAATTATAGGAACCAACTTCAACAGTTGGTCCGATCTCAATGGTCGCATTGCGCGCCGACACCATCAGCCGTTTACCGCCAGACCCACTTTAGCAGATTCTCCTTCGACCTTCATAAAGGTATCAGTTACTTCTTTTACTGATTGGCCCATGATGTATATATCATCAGCATAAGCAAGTAACATGTGACTATTGGTGTAGATTGTGCCACTTCTTTTGACATTTGCCTCTCGAATAACCTTTCCCAGCAGGATGTTGAAGAGATCACCCGAGAGGCTGTCTCCTTGCCTGAAACCTCTTTTGGTACAAAATTCTTCGGAGATGTTCTTTCCTATTTTAACTGATGATGATCTCGTGTCGCGGGGATACCAAATTCAGGCATGGCCTGGAATACCTTTGAACGTAGTGGGCTGTCGAAGGCTGCTTTATAATCGACAAAAAGGTGGTAGGTGTCGATCTGCATCTCTTGGATCTTCTCCAAGATTTGCCGCAGGGTAAATATCTGATCAATGTTGGACTTGCCTGGTCTAAAGCCGCATTGCTATGACCCAATTATCTCGTTGACCATATGCTTTAGTCGTTCGCACAATATCCCTGACACGATATTGTAGGCAATCGGGAGTAGACTTATTCCCCTATACTTAGAGCATACTGTTTTATCTCCTTTTTTGTGGACAGGGCACAGGATGCTAAGGTTCCAATCGTCGGGTACTCGTTCTTCCTGCCAGATGGTGCTAACTAGCTGATGAATACACCTTATCATCGTGTCGCCTTCGGTTTTGAACAGCTCGGCTGGTAAGCCATCGGCTCCCGCTGCCTTAATATTCTTCAGCCGGTTTATTGCTGTCTTTACCTCATCTTGGCTGGACGGTATACATTCAATACCATGGATGGATCTGTTGTATCTTCGTCGTCTTCGCTGGATACCAACAGGTTTGAAAAATGTTCTTTCCATATCCTGAGTACACTATCTGTATCAGTTACCAAATTACCTTGCTGGTCTCTACAGGAGGATGTGCCTGTACCAAAGCCATCAGTTTGATGCTTGACTCTTTGGTAGAATTTTCGGACTTCATTCTGGCTCCAGTACATCTCGATTTTTTCACACTCCCGCTTTTCCATCTCTATCTTTTTCCTGCGGAAAACACGTTTCTCCTCTCTCCTTTTCTCCCGATATCTCTCTCATACGCTACGCGTTGCTACGGATTGTAAAGTAGCCCTATATGCCGCATTTTTCTCTTCGGTAGCAGCACGACACTCCTGATCATACCATGGATTCCTTGGTGGAGGTCTCTGGTATCCAAGTATGGATTTTGCGGCTGTTAGCATGCACGCAGAGAAAAAATATTTTTCGCTTTTGTTGGAACAAAAATATCTGTTTTGGTTCCAAAAATGTATTTGTTTTGTTCAAACATTGTAATCCAAATCCAAAAATACCATCTTTTGTTCCAAACATAGAAAACAAAAACAACTTTCGAATTTCCGCAATATTGTAAAAATCGTTAACAATACCGATTGTAGGAACTATCATAATCTAATTTTGTTTACAAAAAGTATTGTCAACCCAGATAACCAGCCCAGAAATTTTTGATTTGAGTGTATATACTTCTCATATACACTTTTTCACATAACTTGGACATAAATGTCGCGTATGGTATTGCAAACATTGATGAACACAATACATGGTTTGCTGCATTGGCTGACAACAAAGACAAACAAAAAGCCACAAGCACCCACCACAACCAACATAAGGAATAATTAAACACCATAACAAAATCCGGTATAACACCAAACCTCAAAGCACAATGAAGATAGAAGAATGAAACAAATAAAAACAAGAGCCTCCTTGTTGGTATACATACACACAAAAACAAAAAAAAGGCATCATGTCATACAAACAAAACTCACCATAATTGTTTTTTTCAACACGGCATCGAATAGCGAGAGAAGAGAAAAAATTGTCGAAGAAAAGAGAAAACTATTGTCCAGTTGACAAAAACAATTTTTGGATTTAACAAAACCCAATTGTTGGAATCACAATACTACATTTGGAATTTAACAATATCTTTACAATACATATTTTGCTCTTCGAATATTGTTGGATCAATCATATTTTGTTCTCTGCGTGGGGAGTGAGCAATACTTTGCCATTGCGCTGATATTTTATCGGGATGAGGAGTACTTTGATTAAGCTATTGGGCTAGTTGAGTGGAATATGCTGTGGCTATCTGTTGTGATTGCAGCTTACCCATGTCTAACTTTCGGGTTGTGTCTGTTCGTACTTTGTTTGCTACGTTTAACCGGGTGCGTACATATGCTGCAACTAGGTAGTGGTCCTAGTCTATGTTTCCTCCTCGGAACGAGCGCACATCCAACACGCTCGATGAATGTCTTCCATCTATCACAACGTGATCAATTTGATTTTTTGTTTTCTGATCTGGAGACAGCCAAGTGCCCTTATGGATGTCGAGATGTTTAAATCTGGTGCTGCTAACTACCATGTTTTTGCCGCTGCGAAGTCTATCAACCTCATGCCATTGTCAGATGTTTCATTGTGGAGACTGAAATTTCCGACTGTTGGGCCAAAGATATTTTCCTTTCCAATTTTGGCATTAAAATCGCCTAGAATTATGTTAATGTCATGGGCAGGACAACGGTCATATGTTTCTTCTAAACGCTCATAAAATATATCTTTGGTCTGTTTATCCTTGTCATCAGTTTGAGCATGAGCGCAAATAAAGCTGATGTTGAAGAATTTTGCTTTTATTCGAATTGTAGCAAGTCTTGCATTCACGGGTGTGAAGCTGGAGACCAGGTGTTTTAACCTCCGAACAACTACAAATCCGCAACCAAACTCATGCTTTATGTCATGGCAGCTATAATACAGTGCGTCACCTTTAGGTGTTGTTGTACGCCTTTCCCGTTCCATCGTATTTCCTGTATGGCAGTAACGTAGGCCTTGTACTTTTCAAGTACATCTGCCAATGCCTATACTGCACCTTCTCTATAAAGTGTGCGAACATTCCAGGTGCAGATTCGCAGATCATGGTCCTTAAAACGTTTGCGGGGGTCGTTAACTTTAGAGGGATTTGTTTTTCTTTTCTTTTGTTTTTTTTATAGTATTCTGCTTTTTCTAGGGGAGGGTTACTAACCCGGCGCACAAACACAAGTTTTTAACGTTCTTATGGTGAACGCGCGGCACAAAAATATATTATAAAATATTAAATGTAAAAAATAAAATATAAAATAACAAAATATAAAACATAAAATATAAAATATAAATAAATTTTCTGAAGTCATTAAAAAAGTTTGTCTTCGGCAGTACGCCACTACCAAAAGTCAAAAATACAGACCTTAATATGTTTGCTATAAAATAATTTTTTATAACAATTTCATTACCGTTACACATTATTTTTCTTTAATTTTCACACTACCTCCCATGGATAACGAAAAACGCAATTCGAAAAACAACCAGAGGACACAAACACTTTTTTTCAAATTTGCATATGTTTTTGTTGTACTGTCATTATTACCGAAAAATAAGATGAATTTATGATTTATGAATATGACTAAAGATTCGAACAGACCCGGCAAAAACAGACGAGACGCAATGAAAAGTTGTTTTCTGGCATCATAATTAAAAATAAAAAAGAAATTCTCTGAGAATTTGTCTTGACTCACAATAATGACGATTTCAAAAACAACGTCATCTTCAGATGACTTAGATGACTTGTAATTTCATGATTATCATCAACATGATTATTACCAATTCTGATTAACCATAAAGGGTAGAGGGGCAGCATTTTGAGGATTGTGTGTTTGTGTGGGCATAAATTGGTCATTTGAAAATTTGTAAATTATTTGTTTAAATGTTGTAAATTGTTGCTTTGCGATTTGCTTAATTTGTGCTGTATGCAATTCAATTTACGTGATTTTTATTGAGTATTTAAATGAAATGTATTAATCGTATTTTTCATGGTATATTTTCAATTGGTTGGCTATTTTTAACACAAATTAGTCATGGCAATTTTCGTAGAACTTGTTTTTCTTTGCAAAAATAAAAGTGTAAAGTTTGCAAGAAAACGTGGAAATATGGTTCAGTGAGTAGTTACTGGATGCTTTTCTATGGGTTTTGTTATTATTTGATATATTCCGTTCGCTTAAGCAAAGAGTATAAAATGTATACAATACATTAAATGTCACATCCCATTCACTTTTATTGATGTGAAGTCCTTGCCACACTTTATTATTATTTTTTTTAATTTCACTTTACTTTTAACACTCTATTTAATTTTGAATGGTATTCAAATGTTGCTATAATAATTATAATCAGTTTTGTCTTTATTGAAATGCGAATAAATTTTCCCCGATTGTTGCAAATTTTGTTTTTGTTCACAACAAATATTCTAAATGATCCATAAAAGTCACCACCTAAACTGAAATAAACGCGTTTATCGACTATTTAATATTTATTAATATTCACAAAATGTCAAACGGCGTCAAATCAAAAACGTCTGAAGATTCTTAAGGGGAACATATTTTTAACTGCACGTACATGCAATAAAATAAAAATATATACAAAGACAAGAGTTGGCATTTTTGTGAAATTTTCATAACAATAAAGCAATCAAAGTCAACGCCAGCAAAATAATAAAAAATTAAGAAAATAAAAACACTAATAAAGGGAAATTAATTATGTATAATATTTATGAATACATAAATTAAAAATAAAAATAATATCTATATTGTAGACAATTTATGGAATAAATACATTTATTTATATTAATCTTAATATATAAAAGAGCTTAGTGATGTGTGACTGACTGACATATCATCGCCCAGACGAAACAGCTGAAGCTAGAAAATAGACTGTGGATTGCTGTTGGTGTGTAGGGGTGAGATAAGGCTGGGTTTTTGGAAATTCGTCCAAAAAGGGTACGAAAAGAACTCAAAGGTACTAAATACCGTACCCTTTGTATTCGGCAAATGGGAAGAGCTAAAATTCTGAAATTTGGAATGAGGATCACCGATGGAAAGGTAGAAAGATGTAATTCGAACTCTAAGTGTACGAAAAGTACTATAAGTTACTAAATTTGGTACCAATTGCATATTTTGAACGGATCTAGCCAGAATCTTTATATTTGGTATTGGAATCAAAGTTGGGAAGTGGTTTTGATATAAGGAAATGGTTTTGGAAATTCGTACTTATGTGTACGAAAAGTACTAAATGGTACTAAAGTTAGTTCAACTTGGATTTGAGTGAACGGGTAGAGCTGGAAAATTGATATTTGGAATTAAGATTACTGATGGAGTGCAGGATTGAGATATGGAGGTAGTTTTGGAAATTCCTACTTATTGGTACGAAAAGTACTAAACGGTACAACATTTAGTACAACATGGATTTGGGTGAACGGATAGAGCTGGAATCCTGAAATTTGGAATTCAGATCATTGATGTAGTTTTGGAAGTTCGTACTTTTGGGTACGGAAAGTACTAAATTTGGTACAATATGAGTTTGAGAGAACGGAATCCTGAAATTTTGAATTAAGATTACTCTTGGATTGTAGGCTTAAAGAAGTTTTGAAAACACGTGCATTTGAGTACAAAAAGTACTAAATGGTACTAAATTTGGTACAATTTGGATTTGAGTGAACAGATAGAGCTGGAGTCCAGAAATTAGGAAGTAAGATTACTGTTGGAGTTTAGGATTGAGGAAGTTTTGGAAATTCGTACTTATGGGTATGGGATTCAGGTAGTCTTGGAAATTCATATTAATCGGCACGGAAAGTACTAAATGGTACTACATTTGGTACAATTTGGATTTGGGTGAACGGATATAGCTGAAATCCTGAACTTTGAAATTAAGGCTATTGTTGGAGTGCAGGATTAAGGAATTTTTGAACATTCGTACTTATAGGTACGAAAAATAGTAAATTTCGTACACTGTGGGTGAGGTTAAACGGCACTGGAATCCTTAAATTTGGAATTAGGATTATTGTTAGAGTGTCGGATTGAGATAGTTTTGGATATTCGTACTTGTGGGTACGGAAAGTACTAGATGGTACTAAATTTGCTACAATTCGAATTTGTGTGAATGGATAGAGGTGGAACGTTGAAATTTGGAAATACGATTACTATTGGAGTGTAGGATTGATGTAGTTTTGGAAATTCGTACTTATGGGTACGGAAAGTACTAAATTTGGTACAATTTGAGTTTGAGAGAAAGTATAGAGCTGGAATCCCGAAAATTTTGAATTAAGATTACTCTTGGACTGTAAGCTTGAGGAAGTTTTGAAAACTGGTACTTATGAGTACGAAAAGTACTAAATTTGGTACAATTTGGATTTGGGTGAACGGATAGAACCGGAGTCCAGAAATTAGGAAGTAAATTTAATGTTGGAGTTTAGGATTGAGGAAGTTTTGGTACTAATAGGTACGAAAAGTAGTAAATGGTACTATGTACGTCTTTTACTATTTGGATTTGGGTGAACAGATAGAGCAGGAATCCTGAGATATGGAACCAAGATTACTATTGGAGTGTGGTTTTGGAAATTCATACTTAGGTCTATGAAAAGTAAATGGTACTAAATTTTGTACAATTAGGATTTGGATGAACGCATAGCGCTGTAGTCCTGAAATAAGGAATTAAATTTACTGTCCAAGTGTAGGATTTTCGTACTTATGAATACGAAAATTACTAAATTTGGTATTTATATAACTATTGAAGTGAAGGATGAGATATGGAGGTAGTTATGGAAATTCGTACATATGTGTACGAAAAGTACTATATGTTTCTAAATTTCGTACAATGTGGATTTGGAATATGGATTACGCCTGGTGTGTATAGTTTGAGATATGGAGGTAGTTTTGGAAATTCATACTTATGTGAATGTAAAGTACTAAATTTGGTATTGGGTGTATATTTTACTAGAATGTTTTACCTTCTGAGGACAGAAATCCCCTAATTAAATTGCCTCAAAAATGTCGCTCGCTGTTTATATGCTAGGGTGATTTACGGCTGATTTTTGAAAATCGAACTAAAGTGGTGCGAATAGTACTTAAATGAAAATAAATATCAATTAAAATTTTTATTAGTACAACAAAATTTTCAATGTTCACCATTTCCATATTAAATACTGTTTATTTGATTTTTATATCCTACTAGCGGACCCGGCGAACTTCGTCTCGCTATTAAGGAAAAAAATTTCATACAAAAACTCAATTTTCGATTTTTCCAATTTTCCGACTTTTCCAGAGAGATTTTCCAAAATTTTCTTCCGTAAAGACCTTCTCCTCGAAAATACGAATAACTGACAAAAAATTTTACAGAAATCGGCCTATCCATTCTCATTTTATGAATTACTATACATTTTTTACACCATTTTTATATATATAGATATCCATACGAAGTAGGGGGCACTTTACTAGTACAATATATGTTTTAATTTTATTTGCAATAAATTTATACATCTGACGCAGATAAATTTATGAACAGAACAATGAAAAAAGTATAACTATGGAATAAAACAATTTCATAACAGCATCACCATAGAAAAGGTGATATTTGGTTTACAGGTGTTCGACCACTCCATGATGGTTCCTCGATGCTGTACACATAACCAGAACAAATTAAATTGAATATTTTTGAGTGAAGGCTTTCGGGGATAGAATAGCAGGATGTTCCGGAGGCGTCAACAGACCAGTTGCACATCAACTACTAAACGGTTGCGGTCAGCTCAACAGATCTGAGGGCAGAATATAACTGTCATAGTCAAACAATTTAAAAAAATTACCGTTTATTTTTACAAAAATTGGTCAAAAAGTTTAAAAACTATGCGTCGCTTAAAGACAAGATTTTTATCTATTTAATAAGCTCACCAAAACATGTAATGATCGATCCGTTCGTTTTGGAGCTAATGTTGGCACCGACTTCAAAAATGACATTTTCAGAAAAACTCGTTTTAAGTTACGCTACAAAGGGTTACATTACAAAGGGTTCTTAATTTTGAACGGTCATATCTTTTCCAATTTTACTCCAATCATCTTGATTTGTCTTGCGTCATACTCTATGCAACCTGTACTTCAGAATAAGTCAATAAATTTTTTTTCGATTTTTTTAAAGTGATAAGCTCATCATGAGTTGTGGCATTCGGTCAAATCAAACTGTAACAAGTGGCTAGATAATCTGAAGAGGTGGAACTTTGAAGCCGGAATAAGTGAATTGTGGGCAACGGTTAAATCACTCTCGAACCCTGGGAAGAAAGTAGATACGATCTCAGAGACGTTTGGCGACCTTACGCCAGTTGTCGAGCACCCGGGAGTGATAGGGTAAAGAGAAGAGTACTAAGTCGCATTAGATCTCCTCCTGCCGAGGAATTACAAATGCTAATACCATTAGGAACTTTTCACTAGCTTTTCAGATGCCGATTATCAGCCTGGGTTCCGTAAGCAGCATAGCACTACATCACCGATAAATGCCATCCGCACACAAATTAGTCGATGACACAACCAGAACAGTGTTTGTGGAGGTGAGGTATTCCATGTTGTTTGAGGATATCGATCAGAACCCCTCCAAACATGTTTGAAACGTTGGGTATAAGTGCTTGGAATCCTGCCGTACTTGGAATCCAGGAATAGGAAATCGAAACCTACTAGAGTGAAACAGTGAGTTCCACAACGTGGGGTGATATCTCCGAAACTGTTTAACCTCTACCTTTTCTGTATTCCACCCAACCACTTTGAGATCGTTACAAATGTGCGATCTTGGCTTCGGCTAACTTTATTAATGTCATTTGTGATAGGCTGAACCCCCAAATTCAAGCCATCCGCACTTTGAATGCAGACCGATTGATCGGTCTATGTCAATCTATGCTATCAGTACGGTACTCAAATACAGTGCAAGGCGATGAAAAATGTCCAAACGTGTCAAAACGTGTCATTAGTTGACAATCTGTATAAAAAGGACAATTGTACCAGTACGACAACACAATGACATGCTCCCGCTGCAGTATTTATTAGGGTGTTACCGTGAGAGTCATCCAAACAACCATAGTGTGGATATGACCCTTCACCCAGGTTGTCATGATGTAGAGAGAGAGAGAGGTCCAACGTTACAAAAGAGAACCCCTAATAGGTTAAGTAGCATTCACACAAATGCAGTCGCAGATATCATAAACAATTATCGTGTGAATGCGGTCCTCGGAGTACATCTCCCATCTATCGCAGCGTAGTTTTGGCTCAAATACGTTCGGTATGGATCAGTCATCTAATGGATCAGTCACCTAACATGTGGTACTGGTCCGCATGACCTACTGCAACTTTTCAACTGTCTGCCAATCCCACTCAACTTACTTCTCCATCGAAACAGACACATTCGTAGACCTGGTTAGAGATAGAGCCAGAGTGTTACAAAAATAGCATGAACTTTAACATGAGGATATCATGGAAGGTAACCAAGTGACTCTGCATTATTTAGGGTGAATTTTTACCCTCACAGCCTTTAGGTTTTAGACCCAAAGTATTGGCACGAAATCAGATTTAGACAATTTGAAGTCGATTTAGCCATATTCCTCCCTCCGAATGGCTGGAGCGCACGATAACTCTCGAACGGATCAACAGATTTTTTTTTCAAAATTTGGTTCTCGTAATATTTTTGGATATGGATATCTCCACTCTTCGGATATCTCCACCACAAAAATTAAACATAATTCGATAAAACTCGAAGGGAGCAACCGATTGTGTCCAAACTTTGTAGTAATATGTCTTCTGAGCATAGATCAGCTTCAATTATGGACTATATCGGGTCACTCCGTCGAATATCTCCCACACACATTTTCAAAATTTTTGGCACAAGTGCTATCTTCTCGGATCAGCATGAAATTTTTTGCAGCAGGTTGTGTGTGCTCTTGTCCCTTGCGAGACTGTACAATTTTCTTCGAGGGCAAGTCTACACTTCCTGAGATAATGTTCCAAAACCTCTAAATAAACGTGCGGCATCAACTCAAATGAGCGATGAACAGTAAAACTTATGAGTTGAGTATCCGATTTGGCCGAAATTTTTCGCAAAATTGTAGTTTACTGACTGTTAGAATATATATAGTTTGCAAATTATTACTGGAATTACTTCTTAGGGTCCTGTTTACAATGGTAAATTTTTTTCGTGGTCAGGTCCAAGCTTCCTGACATAATACTCCAAAAGCCCAACCTCTATTATATACTACATCGATCCAGCCCTTTAGGTATCTCCACACAAAATATACATTTTTTTTAATGTGCAGTTTAGGGACATGTCTAGGATCGTTTATAGATTTTTACAGCATGTAGTCCCCGCGGCGGTATATTTTCTTCCGCGTAAGTCCACACTTCCTGAAATAAATACGCTAAAACTGTAAAAACTCTATGGTCGCCAACTAAAATGAATTTTAAAGGGAGCCCCGATTTGGCAATTATTTTTCCAAATTAACATGGAATTCGAAAATGAACGATATCAGTCATATTTCTCAGGTACATCATCAGCATAATTATAATTACAATTTTTACCGATTTTGGGGCAGCTTTCGGCAGCGCTATACGTTCAGAGGTTATATAAGCCATATCTGAATTAATAATACCCTCTATAATGACAATAATTGGCACGAGTTCTTCATTCAAGATTGGAAAAGAATCTCTCAGAAAGTTCTGTACAAAACGAGTTTTAGGCAAGGGTACAGCCTGTTGTGTGATCTTTTTAACGTCCTGCCGGATAAAAGGTTGTTCATAGGTATCTATCGTCTTTTGGAACCTCAAACTAGACGAACGAGCGATCCCAGCTTATATACAAGTACAGGTGTATGTACTTCATTCATGTATCCTACACCAAATCACTATGTACTTCGGAATACTGTGCACAGTAAAATAGCCAATGTAAGTTTTATGATTGCTTCATATAAATATTTCCCTATATGTTTGTATACAGATCACTTATTTATACCATCAAATAATTTGAATTGTGTTCAACATGGGGCAAAGTAGAATATTTACAAAGAAGTAACAAAACAATCAGCAGCAGCAACAACAAACAATAAAATTTACGAAAATTTCAGCAGAATAAGAACACAAGAAATAAACTGAAAAAAAAAAAAATAAAAAAAAACATATTGGCACACATTCCGGCAATAGTTGGCGCGTTGCGTTCTACCACCCCACCCATTTAGGTTACTTGATCGGCGAACAATTGTGAAGGACAGACACTACTGGGTGACAGACCCAAATACTGGTGACTAGACAGACTCAACAAACCAACGTCACAACGCAAATTTATTTTTATTCATCTACGAAAGACTGAAACAAAAAAAAAACACGAATATTTGCAACACAACACACTTGTTTTGTTGTAGCAGTCATCAACAACTTTGATGATGCGGTGATGTCGTTTGTAGCCGTTTAACATGAAAATCCATGAAAAAGAAAATTATTTTAAATTTGTGAATATTTGTGTTGTGTTGTGCGTTTTGTTTTTGTCACAAAATTGGAACAAATTAATTGCTTGTACTCAATGACAAAATAGCGGCATTTTTATTTTAATTTTTAAAATAGTTTATTATCAAAACAAATGAAAGACCGTGTACATCAGTCACTCAGTCCATCGCCCAGGCAGCCAGTCAATAAACCACCAGCAGAATCATCAACCATCAAATCGGAATTTTTTATTTGTTTGCATGTTTTTCATTGAGTGTGAGTATGTGTGTGTTAGTTAGAAGACGTCAAAAGCAGGCCATGATCAGCTGTTTTTTATTTATTGAAATCAACAATCATTTCGAACACTGAATAAAAAAATAACATCTGATCGCTGAGAAGAAGAATGTTTGATGTCCGGTAGCGGACTGTCTTGAGTAATTATGCGCCAATGTTCTTCTCCATGGACAATTAAGTAAGAAATTTAGATCTCTTCTAGAGTTCATTAATATCAATCAACATATTTTGCTCTAGTATATTATGCTCTACGTAACCAAATAAATACATAAATCTATTAAATAGATTCTATTTGTAAAAAGTGGGAAAATGTGTGAAAATGTTTTCAAAATACTTCTAAAAGATTCGTCAGGTTTCTTATCAAAAGTCCAAAATGAGGATATCGGTCAATTAATAATTATTAACCACTGTGTTCGTTTTTTAGGCGATGATGGCAAGATTAACAAGTAACAAATAAGCAGATTAGCATATCCCTTATGGAGATACTTGTACATACAAAAGTTATCCGCCACCCTGCATTTTCGTACCAGATGGCTTAAGCTTAACTTAACCAAAAATCAGAACATTTTGAATAATGAACATAATGAATAAGGAACACCATTTCTTCGGAGCTATAAAAAACTCCGGATTTGTAGTTGGTCGGAAGTTAAAACATCTTGTTTCCAGCTTCACCCCAAATGAATGCAATACTTGCTACAATACGGATAAAAGTGAATAGAAACACGCGCAAAGTTTGCGGTAAAAAATTTAGTTTTTGGGTAAGAACGGGAAGGAAAAAGTTTAGAGGGCCTCTTTCCTCTCCGCTCTCTCCCAAATACTCAATTTTCTATACCGCAAACTTTGGGCGTTTGACTACTGACAAAGCAAAATTCTTCAACATCAGCTTTATTAGCGCTTATGATTCCAGTGAAGACCAAGACGAACGGACATATCATTTTACGAGCGCTTAGAAAAAAACATTTGACTGCCACCCTACCTATGACATTAAAATTATTCTAGGCGGTTTTAATGCCAAAAATGGAAAGCAGAATATATTTGGCCCAACAGTCAGATAATTCAGTCTACACAATGAAACATCAGACAATGGAATTAGGGAGAAAGACTACGCAGCGGCAAAAACACGGTAAGTAGCAGTACCAGATTGAAGCATCTCAACATTTTTTGGGCTGTCACCAGACCAAAAAAACATGAAATGAAATTGAGCACGTTATGATAGATGGAAACAAGTAAAAAAGTATCAGTCGGCTTTGCCGACAGAGATATACCCTCAGCGTGTGTGTATACTGAATCTTTTTTTCCTAAAAAACGTATGTAGTTAGGGGGTTTAAAAAATTGTGGGCGTTTAAACAGACAAATATGTTGATTAGGATTAAAGATCAAAAGTTTTGCGGAGGAGATACTAAAAAGAATGGATCTCCAGCCACAACATATGGTGCCATAGGGGGTTTTTACACACATTTGGGGCTGTTTGCTCAAGAAGTATGGACTTGCCTCTGAAAAAACTTTTACCATCGTAATTGAGGCAGCGAATGCAAGTTTTTTCAACAAAAATCACAGCGATTCCATATCAGGTCTTAAAGTGAAATTATTATACCGGATGGAGTGGACAAATATATTCCATATTTGAAACTGATCTATATCTGGTAGATATATTAGGATGTGTAAAGTGTGGACCAATTCGGCCACTCCCTTCAAGAGTTACCGTACGAACAATTTGTCCGAACATTTTTGAACTTTTGTGGGGGAGGTACATGAAGGAGTGGACCGATATGGCTTATCTTCGAACTTAAACTATATTTGGACAAAATATTACTAACGCCAAATGTCGGATCGAATCGGCAGATCCGTTCGGGAATTATCTTGCGCTCCAACCATTACACACGGTGTCATACGGGTTTTTTGCAACTTTCAGGCTATTTTCTCAGGAAGTATTGACTTGCCCCTTATGAAACTTGTACCGTCCTATGGGGGGCAGTGAATACAAGTTGCTAAAACAACAAGTAAAAAAGTATCAGTCGGCTTTGCCGACAGAGATATACCCTCAGCCTGTTCAAACTGAAACACTTTTTTCACAAAAAAATTATGTATTTAGGGGGTTTCAAAATTTTTGGTCGTATGAACCGACAAAAATGTTGATTAGGATTAAAGTTCAAAAATTTTGCGGAAAAGGTACTTAAAGTAATGGACCGTCATAGACCATGGGGGTGCCATAGGGGGTTTTTACACCATTCGGGCTGTTTTCTCAAGAAGTATGGACTTGCCCCTGAAACAACTTTTACCATCGTAATTGAGGCAGCGAATGTAAGTTGCTTCAACAAAAATCAAAGTGATTCAAGTGAACATATCCAAAATTTTGTGTGGGAGGTACGGGATGGAGTGGACAAATATAGTCCATATTCGAACCTTATCTATATCTGGTAGATATTATGAGAATGTGTAAAGTATGGACCAAATCGGTCACTCCCATCAAGAGTTATCGTGCGCACAATTTTTCCGAATATTTTTGAACTTTTGTGGGGTAGGTACCTGAAGGAGTGGACCGATATGGCTTATCTACGAACTTAAACTAAGTTTGGAAACAATATTACGAAGGCCATATTTTGGCCGGAATCGGAATTTCCGTTCGAGAATTATCTTGCGTTTCCACCCATAAACATGGTGTCATAGGGTTTGTTTTTCAACCTTCAGGCTATTTTTTCAGGAAGTATGGACTTGCCCCTGAGCAACTTGTACCTTCATATAGGGGACAGTGAATACAAGATGTTACAACAATAACCAATGCGATTCGAGAGCAGGTCCTAAACTGAACTTTTCCGAAATTTTGTGTGAGAGGTACCCGAAGGCGTGGACCGATTGAGTCCATATTGGAACTTCATCTAAGTTTAGTAGAAATATCACGATTTGCAAAGTATGGACCAAGTCGGTTATTCCCTTCAAGAGTTATCGTGCGCACAAATTTTCCGAACATTTTCGAACTTTTGTGGGGGAGGTACCGGAAGGAGTGGACCGATATAATCCATCTTTGAACTTGAACTAAGTTTGGACAAAATATAACGAAATCCAAATTTTGGACCGAATCGGCAGATCCGTTCGAGAGTTATCTTGCGCTCCAACCATTACACACGGTGTCATAGGGTTTTTTGTAACTTCCACGCTATTTTCTCAGGAAGTATGGACTTGCCCCTAATGAAACTTACAGCGTCGTATAGAGGACAGCGAATACAACTTGCGTAAACAAAAATCAAAGAGATTCGAGACCAGGTCCTAAACCGAACTTTTCCGAAATTTTGTGTGGGAGGTACCCGAAGGAGTGGACCGATAGAGTCCATATTGGAACCTCATCTAAGTTTGCTAGAAATTACACGATGTGCAAAGTATGGACCAAATCGGTTATTCCCTACAAGAGTTATCGTGAGCACAAGTTTTGCGACAATTTTTTAACATTTGTGGTGGAGGTACCTGAAGGAGTGGACCTATATGGCCCATCTTCGAACTTAAATCGAATCTGGACAAAATATTTCGATACCCAAAATTTGAACCGAATCCATTGATCCGTTCTAGAGTTATCGTGCGCACCAGCCAGCCAGACAGACAGACGGACGGACATTGCTAGATCTACTCAAAATTGTCTGAAACGGATATCGTACAAACATACTTGGGGTCTAAAACCATTATTTCGATGAGGCACATTTTTGGTCGTATCAAAGTGTAAATACCCTCTTTAGCCTAAAGGCTGAGGGTATAAAAATCAAAGCGATTCGAGAGATGGCCCTAAACTGAACTTTTCCGAAATTTTGTGTGGGAGGTACCCGAAGGAGTATACCGATTGTGTCCATATTGAAATCTTATCTGGTACACATTTCACGATGGGCAAAGTATGGACCAAATCGGTTACTCCCTTCAAGAGTTATCGTGCGCACAAATTTTCCGAACATTTTCGAACTTTTGTGGGGGAGGTACCGGAAGGAGTGGACCGATATAGCCCATCTTCGAACTTAAACTAAGTTTGGGCAAAATATTACGAGAGCCAAAATTTTAACCGAATCGGTTCATCCGTTCGAGAGTTATCGTGCGCTCCAGCCAGCCAGACAGACAGACAAACGGACGGACATTGCTCAATCGACTTCAAATTGTTTGAAACACATTTCGTCCAAACATACTTGGGGTCTAAAACCATTATTTCGATGAGGCACATTTTGCCTGTATGAAAGTGTATATACCCTCGTTAGCATAAATGCTGAGGGTATAAAAAAAGGTACTAACCCGATTTAAGATAAAAACAAGTAAAAAAGTATCAGTCGGCTTTGCCGACAGAGATATACCATCAGACTATGTGAATTGAAACTGTCATCTACGGATAGATCGAATGTATTTAGTATCTTTTCAGAATTTTGTTGCCCTTTTTGGACATTTGAATTTGCCGACAAAAATGTGGATTAGGATTGAAGTTCAAATGTGTTGCAGGAACGGACCGAAATAATCCATTATGGAAATGGATCTTATTTTGGGAGCAATATCTTTTCGATAGATATCGCGATCGATCAAAGAGATTCGAGAACAGGTCCTAAACTGAATTTTTCCGAAATTTTGTGTGGGAGGTACCCGAAGGAGTGGATCGATTGAGTCCATATTGGTAGAAATTTCACGATGTGCAAAGTATGGATCAAATCGGTTACTTCCTTCAAGAGTTATCGTGCGCACAAATTTTCCGAACATTTTCGAACTTTTGTGGGGGAGGTACCGGAAGGAGTGGACCGATATAGCCCATCTTCGAACTTAAACTAAGTTTGGGCAAAATATTACGAAAGCCAAATTTTGGACCGAATCGGTTGATCCATTCGAAAGTTATCGTGCGCTCCAGCCAGACAGACAGACGGACGGACATTGCTACATCGACTCCAAATTGTCTGAAATGGATTTCGCCCAAACATACTTGGGGTCTAAAACAATTATTACGATGAGGCACATTTTGTCTGTATGAAAGTGTTTGCATGAATGCTGAGTGTATATCCAAGCCATTTTGAAAAAACACAAAAACAAGTAAAAAAGTATCAGTCGGCTTTGCCGACAAAGATATACCCTCAGCCTGTGTGGATTCGTCTATGATATATATGTATATAGATATTTTAGGGAATATTTTCGAACTTTTGTGGGTGAGGCACCGGAAGGAGTGGACCTATAAGCACCACCTTTGAATTTCATCTAATATTCGAAGAAATATTAAGATGTCCAAAGTGTGGACGAACGCAGTACTCGGTTCGACCTCTCCAGCCCCTACATGTGGCGCCATAGGGTTTCTTTACAACTTTAGGGCTGTTATCTCCAGAAGTATGGACTTGCCTCTGAAAAATTTTACTGTCGTAATTGAGGAAGCGATTTTGAACCAAATCGGTTGATCCATCGTTCGCTCCAGCCAGCCAGACAGACGAACGGACATAGCTAAATCAACTCCAAATTGTCTGAAACACATTACGTCCAAACATACTTGGGGTCTAAACCCATTATTTCGATGAGGCACATTTTGTCCGTATGAAAGTGTATATACCCTCGTTAGCATAAATGCTGAGGGTAAAATAACCAAAAATAAACAACTCGCACTATCTTAATCAAGGTAAATGAACATCATTTCTTCGGAGCTATAAAAAACTCCGGATTTGAAGTTGGTCGGAAGTTGAAACATCTGGTTTCCAGCTTCACCCCAAATACAATACGGATAAAAGTGAATAGACACACGCGCAAAATTTGAGTTTTTGGGTGAGAACGGGAAGGAAAAAGTTTAGAGGGCCTCTTTCCTCTCCGCTCTCTCCGAAATACTCAATTTTCTATACCGAAAACTTTGCGCGTTTGACTACTGACAAAGCTAAATTCTTCAACATCAGCTTTATCCAACTGAAGACAGCTACCCTGCCCATGACATTAAAATTATTCTAGGCGATTTTAATGCCAAAATTGGAAAGCAGAATATCTTTGGCCCAACAGTCAGATAATTCAGTCTACACAATGAAACATCAGACAATGGAATTAGCGTGAAAGACTACGCCGCGGCAAAAAACACGGTAAGTAGCAGCATCAGATTTAAGCATCTCAACATTTTTGGGCTGTCTTCAGACCAAAAAACAAGAACTAAAATTGATCACGTTATGATAGATGGAAAACATTCATCGAGTGTGTTGGATGTACAAAGACTCGGACCAACACCATGTTGCAGCAAAGGTACTAACCCGATTTAGAATAAAAGTACGAAGGGACACAACATTGAAGTCGGTAAGCTACAAACACAACTGATAGTCGCAGCATATTCCACTCAACTGGCACAGTTGCTTAAACAAAGCCCCCCTCGACCCGATAACATTGGGAGCAAAATAACCCGGTATGTCTGCTCCGGATTCTTTTGGTCCATGCCGGGACGGAGGAAAACCAATAACAAATAAATTTGTGTTCGGTTTGTCACATGCGCATCTTCACCAAAATCCAAGATTCGATGAGATACAATAGATGTCGGGAGTGGGTGCATTTAAGGGGTTGTTCTGGACTTGTCCATGCGCGCCTGGCTCTAATGACCCATACATGGAGTGTATGGGGTTAGCAGTCAGGTGTGGAACTGCCGAGCTAGAGTTCCTGAACGTATATATCCCGCCGATAAAGAGCTATACTCCATTGTATAAGCTCAACTTTAGCCCGCTTTTGGAGTGTTTGAAGCTATACTCCAGGTTATAGGCTCAACATTAGCCCGCTTTTGAAAGGTCATAACCGGTCTAAGGGAACTTTAATGTTCACCATGAGTTGTACAATTCGGTCATCGGAAACGACCAGATGGCTGTAGTGCTGGTTGAGCAGATTGATAGCTGTACGTTTTACACGGTCAATGAGGACACAACTACCAGAATTAGCGGAGAGTGTCATAGTTGGTCAGACATAACCATCGTGTCACCTGATCTGACAAACGACGTCACCTGGTAACCCGTCGTTTGTCTTGGATCCAACCATCTCCCCAATATTGTCTCCACCACCAGACCTCCCGATATCATCACCTTTGAACGCCGTACTTTCATCAATCATAGAAAATCTAATTGGCCGAGTTTCAGAGAGTTTACTAATCACTACTGCAGCCGCTCGCCATATACATACCTACTGGTCAAATACCCGAAGTGAGACCAAATATCCCTGAGGAAATAGTTCGAAAGTCGTAAAAACCCCTATGGCTCCATGGTGGAGGGCACGATAAAGCTGGAACAGATCGACCCATTTGGCCTTCGGTCCACACTTTCGCTACCTCCCTTAAAATGGTACGCGCAATATCCCTTGAGCAGAGCAAACAATTTAGTCCAAACTTTGTTTCCACTAATATGTTGTCCAAATTAAGTTCAACTTCTAAAATTTTTCATATCGGTTTTCTTTAGGGTACCTCTCCTACAAAAGGTCAAAATTTCTGATAAAGTGCAGTTTGAGGTCTGTAAGAAAATTGTTTGGAAATTTATATCGACGCTACTCGTTGTAGTGCTGTTTACAGCGATATTATGTTTTTCGTTGGTAAGTCCATGCTTCCTGACATAGTGGTCCAAAAGCTTTAAGTTGTGCGTTGACTGGTGGGCGCGATATATGTATGTACATGTGTATGTATACCGAAAAGAAATGACTCCCAAAATAAGATCCACTTCCAAAATGGACTATGTCGATCTTTTTCTTCCAATACCATCTCCGCAACCCTTTTGCGCTTTAGTCCACATTTTTGTCGGCAAGTTCAAATGTCAAAAACGGCCACAAAATTCTGAAAACCCTCTAAGTACATAATTTTTGTGGAAAAGGATTTTTGTTGTTGATCTGTTCGTGCTGAAGGTTTCAATGCACAAATGTCGGCAAAGCCGACTGATAGTTTTTTACTTGGGGTTTAAATAAAACAATATTACCTACATATGTAAGTCATTGGTTAACCTATAAAGTAATTTCTTGCTTAAAAATCTCCAGCACCAAAAATAGTATTACACGTAAACTTATATCAAAATATCAATGATGCTCTCCCACTCTCTGGCCTCTTGTTGTTTGTTTGTTTTAGGCATATTCAATTCTAAAGAAAATTTCGGGAATTTATTTTCTTTTGAACAAATCGTGACGTTCGATATGCATTTGTTTATTTAGTAGTAATTGTTGTTATTCTTATTAATGTTAAACGTGTGGGAGATCTCGCTGTTGTTTTGTTTTTTGCATTAAGTCTGCATTTGTTTGCACATGGCGTCACGCACATTCATGTATGGTGGTGGTCGCCACCATCATTATTGACGAAATGAAATGAGATTTGTCCGATATGAAAAACGCTAAATAATGTGTGCCAATTTTACTTTTTTATTGTTTATTTTCAATTCAATTTTTTATGACAATGAGTAGCAAAAAGAGTTTGATGTGATAGTCTGATAAAAGAAGTTACAGTGGTATTTAGGATGTGCGCGAAATAAGTGGTTATATTTTGGACCACTTTATTTTTATTTATATTCATTTAAATATTGATTATAATTACATAATAAACTTATAGTGTGGTTAAAAATAAACACTTGTTCGGCGCAACATGCCATCGTTAAAATAATGGGTTAGTAGGGGGTTTGTAAAGTGTACTTTTGCTGGGTATTATTCACTTTATATAATGAATCAGAGGATACACTTAAAAACCCCATTAAGGGAAACTATATTATAACACGTTGGAAATTATAGACACCAAAGAAGGGCGCTAATTGGCTTTAATATGACGAGTTCAGGACTATCCGTTGTCCCTTTTTAGAAGATACTGACCAATCACTGCTCGTTAAAGAGTTAACAAGTTCCGTCTAGCACGTTGACCCACCTACGTAGTCCGAAATGATACTTTTTACACATTTTTGGTATATGTATTTTACTCAGAAAACATCAAATTTCGTCCGTTAGTCGGAGTACCTCTCCCATCTATCTCAAAAGGAGAACGTCAGTTGCTTTGGGTAGTTTTTGTTCAAATGCTCAATTCTTATTGACTGTACCTTTTGAACTGCGCAGTCAAACATACTCATCATACTTCAGATACATAAGCAGATATGTTCCGAAACCTGGAACCAAAACCACTGATACAAAAAATAGAGAATAATCAGTATATTGTCGAGTGGTGGACTAAAATTTGGTGGGGTAGGTATAATACACAATGGAACTCATTTTTCACTGACATACCTAATCTACACAGAATAAAATTATGACATATAGTGTGTTAGCCCTTTCGATAGCTATCGTGCCAATTCACGGTTTTAGTTGGTCACCTGTGAGGGGGGTACCCGAAGGTGTTGTGCGATATAGACCTTCATGGAGCTTGATGTATGTTTGGAAGAAATTTTACGATATGTAAATTTTGCTCAAATCAGATACTTAATAGGCATGTATGGACTTGTCCCCAAAAAATAACCGTTCCAATAGGGAGGAGGACAACCAGCTGCAAACCGAAATTGAGATGTGGTCTTATAGATTTTTAGAGAACAAATTTTAACTTTTGTGGATAAGGTACAGAAAAGAGTGGACTGATATGACCCATCTTCGAACTTGATTTAACAAAATATTACGAGAACCAAATTTTGGATCAAATCGATTGATCCCTTCGAAAGCTATCGTTTACATCAACCAGTCAGGCAGACGGACAAACAGGGCTAAATCGACTCCAAATTTCCAGGCAGTATAAAATAAGGGCCAATGAGACACATTTTTATCGTAGCCTAAATGCTGAGAGTATAAAAATATCTTACTTACTTAGCTGGCCCATCACAGAACATTTGTTCGATAGACCGAACTAAGAAAAGATCTCCAATTCTCTCTGTTTTTCGCTACGCTTTCTGGAATACCGCGCCTTTTCATTTCTTCGTCCACTTGTATGCTCCATCGAATTTTACGCCTGCCGATTTTGCGTGCACCGCCATGTGGCATGTATTCATACGCCTTTTTAGCGGGTTCATCATCGCTCATTCTTATGATATGGCCTAGCCAACGCAATCGTTGCATCTCGATACGTTTAACTATATTCATGTCTTTGTATAGCTGATATAGCTTGTGGTTCATACGACGTCGATATTCACCATCAACGCAAATCGGCCCGTAGATCTTTCGAAGAATTTTCCTCTCAAACACACCAAGCACTGCCTTATCTGCTTGCGCAAGTACCCATGCTTCGGAGCCATACATTAGCACGGGTAGTATCAGCGTTTTGTATAGTGATATTTTTGTTTGACGAGATGTGACTTTGTTTTCCAATTGCTTACTTAAACCATAGTAGCATCTGTTGGCCAATACAATTCTTCTTCTTATTTCACAACTAATGTTGTTTGTTGTGTTTATGGCAGTGCCGAGGTAGACGAAGTCTTTAACTACCTCAAAATTATAGGTACCAACTTCCACAGTTGGTCCGAGCTCTATGGACGCTTTGCGCGTCGACACCATCAATTTGGTCTTTTTGCCGTTTACCGCCAGACCCACTTTCGCAGATTCTGCTTCGACCTTCCTAAAGGTATCAGTTACTTCCTTTACTGATAGTCCCATGAGGTCTATGTCATCAGCATAAGCAAGTAACATGTGGCTATTGGTGTAAATTGTGCCATTTCTTTTGAAATTTGCATCTCGTATTACCTTTTCCAGCAAAATGTTGAATAGGTCACACGAAAGGCTGTCTCCTTGTCTGAAACCTCTTTTGGTACTGAACTGTTCGGAGAGGTTCTTTCCAATTTTAACTGATGACCTAGTGTGAGTTAAAGCCATCTTACAAAGCCGGATGAGCTTTGCGGGGATACCAAATTCAGACATTGCATGGAATACCTTTGATCGGAAGGGACTGTCGAATGCTGCTTTACAATCGACAAAAAGGTGATATGTGTCGATCTGCATCTCTTGGGTCTTCTCCAGGATTTGCCACAGGGTAAATATCTGGTCAATGGTGGACTTGCCAGGTCTAAAGCCACACTGTCGTTCGCACAATATCCCTGACACTATCTTATAGGCAATAGGCAGAAGACTTATGCCCCTATAGTTGGAGCATACAGTCTTATCTCCTTTCTTGTGGACGGGACACAGGACGCTAAGGTTCCAATTGTCGGGTACGCGTTCTTCCTGCCAGATGGTGCTAACTAGCTGATGCATACACCTTATCAGCACGTCGACTCCGGTTTTAAACAGCTAGGCTGGAAAGCCATCGGCTACTGCTGCGTTATTATTCTTCAGCCGGTTGATTGCTGTTTTTACCTCATCTTGGGCGGGCTGTATACATTCTATACCATCTTCTGGGAATCATCGTTTTCGCTACTATTGAATACCAGCAGATTGGAGAAATGTTCCTACCATATCCTGAGCACGCTATATGTATCTGTTACCAGATTACCTTGCTGGTCTCTACAGGAGGATGTGCCTGTACCAAAGCCATCTGTTTGATGTTTCACTCTTTGGTAGAATTTTCGGACTTCATTCTGGCTCCTGTACATCTCGATTTTTTCACACTCCCGCTTTTCCATTTCTCTCTTTTTCTTGCGGAAAAGACGTTTCTCTTCTCTCCTTTTCTCCCGATATCTCTCTCGTGCGCTACGCGTTGCTACTGATTGTAAAGTAGCTCTATATGCCGCATTTTTCTCTTCGTTAGCAGCACGACACTCCTGGTCATACCATGAATTCCTTTGTGGAGGTCTCTGGTATCCAAGTATGGATTTTGCGGCTGTTTGCATGGAGTGGACAATATTTTGCCATTGTGTTGTTATGTTATCGGGACAAGGAGTGCTCTCATGAAGCAATTGGGCTAGTTGAGTGGAATATGCTGTGGCTATCTATTGTGTTTGCAGCCTATTGATGTCCAACTTCCGCGTTGTGTCTGTTCGTGATTTATTTGCAACGTTTGGTCCGAATCAATGCTTGCGCCTCGGAACGATCGTACATCCAACACGCTCGATGAATGTCTTCCATCTATCACAACATGATCAATTTAATTACATGTTCGTTGATCTGGAGACAGCCAGGTGCCCTTATGAATATCGAGATGATTAAATCTGGTACTGCTAAAAACCATGTTTTTTGCAGCTGCAAAGTCTATCAGCCTCATACCATTGTCAGATGTTTCACTGTGGAAAGTGAAATTTCCGACTGTTGGGCCAAAGATAGTCTCCTTTCCAATTTTGGCATTAAAATCGCCTAGAATAATTTTAATATCATGGGCAGGGCAACGGTCATATGTTTCTTCTAAGCGCTCGTAGATTTGTATATCTTTAGTCTGTTCGTCCTTGACTTCAGTGGGAGCATGAGCGCAAATAAAGCCGATGTTGAAGAATTTAACTTTTATTCGAATTGCAGCTAGTCTTTCATTCACTGGGGTGAAACTGGATACGAGATGTTTTAATCTCCGACTAACTACAAATCCGCAACCAAACTTATGCTTTACGTCATGGCAGCTATAATACAGTGCGTCACCTTTAGGTGTTGTTGTAGCGCCTTTCTCAATCCATCGTATTTCCTGTATGGCAGTAAAATCGGCCTTGTACTTTTCAAGTACGTCTGCCAATGCGAAGACTGCACCTTCTCTATAAAGAGTGCGAACATTCCAGGTGCAGATTCGCAGATCATGGTCCTTAAAACTTTTACGGGGTTCGTCAACTTTAGAGGGGTTCGTTTTTCTTTTCGTTCGTTTTTTCATGGTAGGTTGTTTTTCTAGGGGAGGGTTACTAACCCGATGCCCAAACCCAAGTTTTTAACGTTCTTATGGGTGAACGCGCGGCACATGTTAGCTCACTACTTTTAACGGGTGTTAAAGGCAGTTCCCCAGGTGACACCACGGGGAGGTCAGTGTCCACTTGAGATGAAGGAGGGACCAAGATAAATCCTGGGCTTTGCCATGTTAAAACCGGTCAGGACCGTTCCTTGGTATCTTCCATCCCCATTCCATCCATTCTGCCAATTACAGATATTTTTTAGAGTTTCTGGGTAATTATGTCAGAAAGCATGGACTTGCCCACGAAACAAATTATGCCGTTGTAATGGGAATTACAAGGACTACCCTTAACAACAGCACTAAAACGAGATTTTTGAACATGATTTAAGTTTAAGAGGAATATTACGGTGCTCCTTTCGATAGTTATCGTGCTACTAGCCGATTTCAGTGAGTCACCGTAGAATTTCTTATGAGGAAGCAAGATCTTCCCTGCGGGACTGCAGTCAAAAAATAATTAGATATAATATAGTCAAAAATAGTTGGTTTATAAATAGTTAAAAGTAATGCAGAGATGGATAATTGTCCACTGCCTAGCTCATCCCCATGTTAAAATAATTAGTTGGCGTAATGGAAAATAATCGATAAATAACCAGTTGTGGTTATTTTTAAACTAGTTATAAATTACTTTTAAACCAATTTATTTCCCCCCACAGTTAAGTCGTTGTAGTCAGATTCACAAGAAATGTCTTCGGTAAAAATTTCAATACGATTTTCGAACAGATCTTTTACTAAGACATTTCCTTAAAGTGCACTTCTGCATTCAATGGGGCTATATGAAGACGTGGAGCTATACTGAATAATTTCTGGGGAAAAGTTTTATACACCCAAGAAAGACTAAGGTCTTCTTGTTTGTTGTCTTGTTGTTTATAAAAAATTACGTTGTATCAATGAAATTTGTCATTGATTTTGAACCAACGTAAGACTTCATTGTATTAATGAAGAAGTTTCATTGAGTTTCACAAAATAACTTTCATTATTGTTTCATAGTATAACTGTGAAAGTTTCATAGAAATAGTAGAATTGTAACTTCTATCTACTTTATTGAATTAATAAAGAAGTATCATTGCATAATTGAAGAAATTTCTGTGGAATAATGAAGATGTTCTTTTTTTTTTTTGAAATTTTGCCTTTTTAGGGCGAAGATCATTTTTAATGATTATTGTTATTTAATGAAACTTTTCATTTATTCAGTGAAACTCTACGTTGGTTCAAAATCAATGAAACATTTTTCTTTCAGTGTAGTATCGAAACATAATAAGTAGATGTAATAACATTTGTCCTACATTCTTTAACTTTTTACATAACAATAACTTACCTCAATTCAACTCCAATTGACGTTTATTTTGATTCACTGTACTGACGCCTTCAGCATTCATTACAGGCTTAGAGTTTTTGCCTTTCTCGTATATCTCACTTTAAACAGGTACAAAAAAAAAATAGTCACTATCACCAACCGATATTACGGATCTTTTCAAATGGTAGGTATTTAGCCAAAAACAATTTGTATGCGAATTAATTTTATTTTTTTTCGATTTTATCAAAATTCTTTGGAAAATGTCAAACTAAACGAAAGATAAAGAAACCGTAAGGATTTATTAGGGAATTTCAAAAATGGCAAACATGAATTTATAATTTTTTCTGTGTCAACGCCGCAGTATGTAAGTATGTGTGTGTGTAAAAAAACTTAAATTTATTCCATAAAAATAAACTCGAAAAGAACAAAAACAAGGTAAACTATTTAATAGAACACATAAGCCGCCTCAATGCAAAAAAAAAACACCACAATTTGTAGTTATTTTTTTTTTTCTTTATGTTAATTTGTTTTCTTGAGCTAAGAAGCCCCACCGATGATCACCAACACTCGAATCGATTCCTTTGAACGAAAGCGCAAAATATGCTTGAACACACGCCTGCGCATTCAATAGCAAAAAATGAGTAAAAAAGAAAACAAGTCGACTTTTCTTGTATGAAAGTGCGAGCAAACATTTAACGATCGATGTACAACAAAGTGCGTTTATTAGCAAAAAATGAAAACACAACAAAACTAGCAGCAGCAGCGACACAAGCACTAGCCGGCCAGTAGTCAGCCACAACGTCCCATCCACAGCAAAACGAATGTTATAAACAAAATAGCAAATGATTGGAATACTAATTGACAGAACGCTTGCAGAAAAAAAACGCCAACTAATATGTCGACTAGTACAACGTGTTGGGGTGGTAGATGAGGGATTGAAATGTTTCTGATGTTAATCGTCATTATCGTTTTTTTTTTTTTTTTTTTTTTTTTGTATTATAAGCTTGTAATTCTCGCATATTTTTATTGCTTCTTATTATAGACTGATATTTTTTACATATTTACATGTGCCATTACTTACATATGTACATAAGTAAATATGTATTATTGTGGTATTCCAAGGCATGTGCAACATGACCAGTAGCAAAAAATAGCTCAGAGATGAAGAATAACAGACTTTATTGTTCAAACAAAGAAGAATTTTCCAGTCAAAGTTGGATAACAGTCTAGACCCAGTAATTGGAACCACCACTGATTATCATTTTAACTTTTCAAAATTTTTACAGTATGGAATTGAAATCAAATTGCTTAATGTAAGGATCTTCAGTGAAACGAAGGTCCTTCTTGTACATCAGCATAATAGTGGGCTTTTGTTGCAGAAGGTTCTTAGATGTTACCGCGGAAGTCACTGGGTGGAGTGCAGCTTCAGCTCTCGCCCGAGGAAAAATATCTTGGTACAACGAACGAACGAACAATACTTGGAACGGGCGAAGAGAGCATTAATTGCACTTTTTTCATGCAAGAATTCTATTGGGAAAAGTTGGGGCCTAAATTATACATTATACATACGATTATACACTGGCTGTATAACACCGTGGTGAGGCCCATTTTATCCTATGGATCTCTTGTTTGGTGGCACTCACTGTGCCGAAAGTCGACATCTAGCAAAAAAGACAAGGTGCAAAGTGCTGCCTAGATTCTTATAACTGGAGCTACCAGGAGCACACCACAAGCTGCTCTGAACGCAATGTTGAACTTAAGTCGTCTGGGCCTCAGCATTAAGTGTCAGGCAACTCGTAGTACCCTAAGGCTGCGTGAACAGAATCTCTGGCGCGATTGTGCCTGTGGGCATGGATGTATCCTGATAGAATCAGGTATCACTGTGAACCAATGTGGTAAACTAAGCAACTATATATCACCAGTCCTGAGATTTGACGATATAGATGTCGATATGCCTAGTAGAGACGACTAAAACCGCAGTAACCCCCCTCTGGACGGTCTGGCTTTTTATGCAGACGGTTCCAAGATGGAAGAATATACTGAAGCTGGCGTCTACTGTGAAAGGCTAGAGTACACTTACTGGTTAGATAGCAACTGTAGTGTCTTTCACGCTGAAATCTTCACGCTTTGGAAGGCAGCAGAATTGATAAAAAGTCTGGATGCAGAAATCTTTGAACCGGTGACTATCTTTGTGGATAGTCAAGCGGCTCTTAAAGCCATCAAATCCTGTAGCATCAAGTCTGATGTAGTCCTTAAGTATAGAACAGCCTTGGGAGCGCTAACTAACAGCTATCGACTATGCTGGGTACCAGGACACTGCGACTATATGGGTAATGAACAAGTAAGAAAGGCGTTAAGTTCGGCCGGGCCGAACTTTTTATACCCTCCACCACAAATTTCAGACATTTCGGTGGATTAATGTGACCACAACCTTCAAAAAACCGAAATTCCGAAGGTACCGTTCTATGGGGGCTATATGATAGCGTGGACCTATACCTAGAAATTTCTGGGGGAAAGTTTTATAAGCCTAAAGAAGACTTAATACCAAATTTCAGCCATCTCGGTGTGATAATGAGGCTAAAACCTTCAAAATATCGAAAATCGGGAGATATCGTATTATGGGGGCTATATCAACACGTGGACCTATATAAACATTTTATGGTAGAAATGTTTCTTAGACTCTGGAAACACAAATACAAAGTTACAACCGATTCTTTGGTCAAATGGGTCTGATACATTCAAAATATATTAAAATGACGCGTACATTATAAGGGGCCTTATGTGGGGGCTATACCAAAACGTGGACCTATATAACCCAACTTTGGTAGGCATGTTTTCTGGCCTCTGAAGACACAAAGTACCAAATTACAACCAATTCTGTGGTCAAATGGGTCTAATACGTTCAAAATATATTAAAATGACGCGTACTTTATTTGGTGCCTTATGTGGGGGCTACACCAAAACGTGGACCTATATAACCCAACTTTGGTAGGAATGTTTTCTGGCCTATGAAGACACAAAGTACCAAATTACAACCGATTCTTTGGTCAAATGTGTCTGATACATTCAAAATATATTAAAATGGCGCGTACTTTATATGGTGCCTTATATGGGGCTATACCAAAACGTGGACCTATATAACCCAACTTTGGTAGGAATGCTTTTTGGCCTCTGGAGACACAAAGTACCAAATTACAACCAATTCGGTGGTAAAATAGGACAAATGTCTTAAAAATTCCTTAAAACGACGACGCGTCACGCGTCATTTTGTATGGGGGCTATACGAAATCGTGGACCTACATAGCCCGCTTTCAATACCAAAAGTCCTACGTACATATAATATATTTTCCCAAAATTTCATCAACCTACGTCAATCCGTTCGGACGCTAGTGTGATTTCCACAGACGGACAGACGGACGGACATGGCTATATCGATGTAGAATTGCACGCTGATCAAGAATATATATACTTTGTGGGGTCTACAATGATTATTTCGAGTAGTTACAAACGTAGTGACAAACTTAATATACCCCCATCCTGTGGTGGAGGGTATACAAAAATGTACAACTGACTATCTCTGCATTACTTTTCAACTAGTTATCAACCAGTTTGAAAATAGTCAGTTACAAAGCAATTATTCTACAACTAAAAGTCATCTAGAGATCATCCAGTTGAAAACGTTGAATGTTGAATAGTGTGTTTCCGACGCAAATAATTCTCATATACTCTTTCGTAATTATTTCGCAATAAACAATTATACAAGCTAGTTTTTATAGACTCGACATACCAAAGGTGGAACAACAAGGAATCATACTGGAAACAACTGGTGTCAAAATAAAAAGTCAAAGATAAAATAAAAAGAAATCAAAAATAAATAAAATATAATAAAAAATGTTTTTTTCACTCTCTTCAAGACAAAAACAACATTTTAAACTGACTATAAAAAGTCAAAAAATAGTTAGATATAAATTAGTTAAAAATAGTTGGTTTATAACTAGTTAAAAATAATGCAGAGATGGACAATTGTCCACTGCCTAGCTCATGCCCATGTTAAAATAGTTAGTTGGCGTAATGGGAAATAACACTGTGCAACATTTTTAAGGTAATCTCGTGGGCTATATCTTGGAAACCTATGTGAATCTTCATCTGACCTCTGAAGCATATTTGTAGACAAGGGCAAGAATAAACTATTTGGAGAAATAATGGACTCGAAAAACTACATTTATTGCCTCAAATTTCATAAAATATCGAAAATGTCCATAACAACTCTTCAGAACGTGCCATTGTTGTAAAATGCCTCTATCACGTTGTTTTCAGTATATTTTTCAACGACGATTTAATAAATATGCATGTCAATAATGTGGTGAAATCCGAAATGCGAGAATAAACTGTCGATGTAAACTGTGTTTGAAATACGTGTTGTAAAAGATATGATGCAAAATACAGCTTAAACAATATGAAGTAGGCATTTTAGAGTTTCAGAATGTTCTGAAGAATTGTTGAGAACATTATTTGCAATAGTTTAGCTGATACTGACCAGAATTTCAGCAATAATGTTAAATTTTCTATATTTGATCGATTTTGATGTCCTAGATGGAGTTTTTCTTATATGGTCTGTTCAAAAGGTAAGTTCTACTAGTTTAGGGCTACAATATTGTCAAAGACAACAAGGCCAAATTCTCAATCGTTTCCTATATAAAGGCCCGATAAATGTAAATAACTGTAGTTTTAGCCCGGTTTAGATGGGACCATAAAATCCGAACTGGACCTAACAGGACAAAACCCTACTAGGGCTTTTGTAGTCTCAATATGTACTTTCAAAAAATGCATACTAGAAGTTGTTTGCATTTTCAGTGTTGCAAAGTAATCGAAAAATAACCACTTGTGGTTATTTTTAACCTAGTTATAAACTATAAACTACCCAGCAAAATTTGAAGGAAGGGGTGCTATGCGATGACGTGATTTCATGGCATATTTTGCATTGGTTCAAAGCAAGTCGTGAAAGATCCGATCTTTTCATTAGCATTTAAACCCATGCAAAGGAAGTCGTGAAAGATCCGATCTTTTCATCAACATTTGAATCATTTGTACAGATCACTACAAACAAATAAGTCGATTTGTACATCCCTATAAGTAGCGACATTAAAACAAAAGAGTATACATTTCCAAAATTTTTGTTATAAAATTACAAAATTACAATTTAAATGTAGGTTCACGAACTAGAAATTCTTAAAGGAGTGCTGTTGGAGCCCATGTCGAAATCTGAACTGGTGATGAGAAGATAATAGAAAAGCTTTTGTAAGATGAAACAAAATCAGTGGCTGAGAGTGGACGAAGTAAACTCTGTTGCGGTGCAGCGGCGGTGATTATATTGAAATTTTGGGTGTAAACTTTATGCCAGCGACGACCACAGAAATACAACCAAAGCGAAGACATGTATGAACGTATGAGTGAAAAAAGCAACAACCACATTATGTTTTTGTTTGTTTTCATTCATTTACACTTTACGTGAGAGAGAGAAGCAAATGCAAAAACAACTCAGTGGGCGCCCTCACTATACGTTCTAAGCCAGAGCTGAGCAAAATCGAGAGAGAGGCAAATTTAAGGGAGAATTAATATTTATTTTTTCTTGATGTTTCATTACTTATTTCAACATTTTTAAACATTAATGTTGTCTAAAATCCTCCACAATGCAAATTATTAAAAAATATAAATAAAAAATTGCATAAACTTTTAATTGTTTATGTTTCACAAAAAACTAAGAGTACGTTTTCACAATTTGCCTATGTGCTAGCACACAGGCGAGCTCACCCCTGATCTAAGCAAAGAAGCTCGTCCCTGCTTTATGCTGATAAATTAGTTCTAGTTATTTCATGAATTAGTTTAAATTAATAAAGAGTTTGGTTTGTCATGAAAATCATATTTCAATACAGAATTTTCCATTTTCCAAACAAGACATGAAAATGTCATGCCAAAGGGTTGGTGAAAATGACATGTCAAAGCATTGGTCAAAATGGCATGCTTACACGCAAAAAAAAATCGGCCTCTCTAACATATGTCCCAAACATATTTTGCAGCAAACATATATATGTTTGCAACAGTCCCAAACATAATATATGTTTGGGTCTGCAAACAAATATATGTTTGGGTGGAAACAAATATATGTTTGGGTGCAAACATATATATGTTTGGGTGCAAAGATATTTATGTTTGGGTGCAAAGATATATATGTTTGGGTGCAAACAAAGATATGTTTGGGTGGAAACAATTTTATGTTTGGGTGCAAACATTTTATATGTTTTGGTGAAAATACCAACCCAAAAGACACACAAAAAACAAACACATGCACCAGTGGGTGCTTACTGAGAGCAAGGGAGCGTAAAATTCAATGTAAAACACTTTAAAATGTGTGCTCACATGCTCTCAGTAAGAACTCACTGGCTACCTCTATAGTATACACACAAATGTTGTGGTTTTTTATTGAAAGGTAAAAGAACAACAAACACATAGGTACATACAAAATTCCAAAGAAACACATAACACACTTTAATAAAAGAAAAACTGATTGAAATAATTTGTAAATAGTCACACTTTTAAAAAGGAAAAATATATAGAAATGTAGTTAGACGCTTCTCCTTAGTTGTGAAATAAAACAAATTGTCCTCATAGTTGAAATCATCAGCGGGGAATCGGCATCTAGAATCAAATGATTATGTAATGTAATAAATAAATATGGATATGCCATATTTCAAATATACATAAGTATGAATGTAATTACCAATATTAAATGCGATTTCTTCCGTGTCCAATAAAATAATTCCATTCAACTTTCCGATTCAATTATAAAATGTATTGGGAATTTAATTTACTAAAAAGCACAATTTCTTTAAGAAAACACAAAACACTGATTTATTCACTCACTTTACCGTCTTGACTCTACAAAGGCATCTAAAACACTGAAGAAAGAAAAAAATATAATTCATATCATTTCTTCTTTTCTTCGTCGCCTGCTAACAAGAAACACACGAGTTTGACGCATACATGCCACCAAAGCCCCCTTCTTCGCTTCTACGTCTTCTATTATACAATACACACAACTCTTCATTATAAAACAGCATTCCACAGCCGCGAGAGCACTGTTATTACTCTCGTTGACAAACATCCTCTCTCCACCCAAGAAAAAAATGTTCTAACATAAAAAATATGTTTTACCCAAACATATCAAATTGAGATATGTTACAAAATGTTGCAAACATATATTTGTTTGGACCCAAACATATTATGTTTGGATCCAAACATATATTTGTTTGCAACCGGTCCCAAACATATATTTGTTTGGATCCAAACATATTTCTAACATAAATTGTTCTGCGTGTACCTCCTTGTATCTTTAGTGAAACGAAGATCCTTCTTGTACATCAGCATAATAGTGGGCTTTTGTTGTAGTAGGTTCTTAGATGTTACCGCGGCAGTCATTCTAGTCTTCATAGGGTGGATACCGACTACCCGCGTGCAGGAAGGTTCTTCATGATCAGAGAATATTACAAGAGGAAACCCCTAGATCATCTAGCTTATTAGGCAGCATTGAGATTTTTTTATTTTTTGGAACTGTAAATGTCTACGGCCAACGAAACTAGGTGGAACCCATCGAGTTGCATTCAGTTTCCTGAGATGAAATATCAAGTTTTGGATTGGAAAGGTAGAAATTTGAGTTATCTTTACCATATTTCCTGTGTTTCGGATTTATAAACCGATCAAATGTGACTTCTTTGTAATTTTATTGTAGTCTTGAAAATTTTGAACATAATTCCGTATATTGTTTGGAGCTCTAAGCATCGATTTTCATTATATCCCAGGACCCTAATACACATTTTTTGCACAATATTTGTTGGCAATCAACACTCACGACCTTTATTTATAATTATAAGAAGTTTTTGGTAAAAGTTTTCCACATCTGACAAAGGATTTGTGTAAATTCTTAGCATGGTTCTATACTGGTGAACCATTGAAACATGTTAATATTTTGGCATTTTTTCATAAAGCGAGAAAAAAGTACTGTTATAACCCAAATGTTAAACATGTTAGATATTGAAAATATTGGTTACTATATACTTTACATGTCCACAAAAATATAATTTACAATTCCTCTTCTATCGTCAGATATAACGGTATTTGTAGGCAAATATTGGTTGGTTCTATTCAGATGAACCGGAGTGTATTTCACAGTGGTATAAAGGAAAAATTGTTTGACAAATTTTAAAAAATTAAGAAAAAAATAGTAATCATTCGAATCCTACTACCAAATAGGACTTAACATTTTTATAATTAATAATATTATAATTAATAATACAAAGAAATTTCAAGAAAATCGAAGAGTACAATCAATGATAAAAATTGATTTTAAATATTAAATCGCGAAAACTGCACCCAAGCCCACTGTGCATTTTTTTCTATTTTTATTACATAGCTGATAAAAATAAAAATACAAAAAAAGTTTTTTTCTATTTCGACCAATATTAAAGAACCTATGAGTATTTCTTTACATATCGTTTTTACAGAATTCGACTTTTTTAAGGCGTGATATCTCTTGAATCGTTACTCCAAAAAATATGAAAATATACTGAAATGTTTTGTCGATGAGCAGCATCACCACAGCAAAAAATAAAGAAAGTAAAAAAACACAAAAACACAACAATGGTATGCACACCCGCCTTGCACGCAGAAGGTCGTGGGTTCGATCCCCCGGCCAGGCAACATCAAAATTTTCAACGGTAGCAAACTACCCCTCAGTAATGTTGGCGACATTTTCTGAGTATTTCAGCCATGTAAAACTTCTCTATAAAGTGGTGTCGTAAGACACGCCGTTCGGACTCGGCGATAAACAGTAGGTCCCATATCATTGAGCCAATATGAATCGGGGTGCACTCATTGATATGAGAGAAGTCTCCCCTGTCCCGTCTGGGATGTTTGTGGAACCATTATTATAAAAAACACTTTTTAATAATGTGTCTGATTTCACTCGGAAACCCCCATATGTATATATTCCTGATCAGCATAAAATCCTAAAGCGGGGTACACACGATCAGTTTTGATTGTCAGTTTTGCTCAAATAATCGGTTGCTTGACAGTGTGGCCGTTTTGTTAGTCATCAGGCAACCACAAAATATTTTGTGGTTGCTGGACAGTTTGACATTTATCGATATTTCCGAAAAATCGACAATCAAAACTGATCGTGTGTACCCCGCTTAAGTCGATATAACCATGCCCGTCCTGTCTGTTGAAATCAAGATACGTCTCTCAATATTAAAGAAAGAACTTTATTATTTGGTATAGAAGTTTGCATTACTCCTAGGGTGTTTGATATTGAAAATGGACTATATCCGTCCACGTTTTGATATAGCCCTCATAGAACGGTACCTTCAGATTTCTGCTTTTTTGAAGATTTTAGCCGAAATGGCTAAAATTTGGTATTTCGTCTTCCTTGGGACTACAAAACTTCCCCGCAAGAAATTTGTCAGTACAGGTCCAAATTTTGATGTAGCCCACATAGAACAGTACCTCCCGATTTTCAGTATTTTGAAGGTTTTAGCCTCATTATCACACCGAAATGGATAAAAATTGGTATTCAGTCTTTCTTGGGGCTACAAAACATTCCCCCAGAAATTTGTCAGTACAGGTCCACGTTTTGATATAGCCTCCGTAGAATGGTACTTCCCGATTTTCGGTATTTTGAAGGTTTTAGGCTCATTATCCTAGAGAAATGGGTAAAATGACAGGGATGAACGCAGGGGGCATGTACCTTCTGGCTTAAGCAACACGCAGTTTTGCCAGGCGTCATTTGACGTTTCTTTGGACAGTTTGACTGTTTTTAACCTAATTAGGCGTTCTTAAATCGAATTCCCCACTACAGCAATTTTATAATTTTACTCTACTATGAAATTCGATCTAGAGACGCATAATTTCATGCAATTTTATTGCACTCTAGTGTGGACCGGGACTAAGCGTACTCAGGACAGTTTGACATACGACCATGTGTTGGGTTGTTTACAGTGACTTGAAAAAATCATTTTGCAAACAAATGGAATTTACTTGTGAACATTTTTGTCGGAAACAAATTAATTTTTTTATGTCGATAAAGGGACATCCCATATCACTATGAAAAACTGGTTTAATGAATTCAATCGTGACCGACACTCGCAAAAAACGAAGGTCGTGAGGGTGGCAAAAACCGGCCGTTGTTTCAGAAAAAATTAAGCCGTTCGTGAACGGATAATGCAGGATCACCATGATATATACCGTGAGATAGAGGCATCCTTGGGCATTTCTTCCACCAACTAATATTTGATATTGCACGAACACCTGGCCGCAGAAAAATGGATTTATCTCGCTACACGCGGAGAAGAGATATTGTAGGAGCAATCATATTTTAAGAACAAAATAGTGTATTTTAAAAATCTGAAAATATATTTTGTTGTTTCAACCATATATTTTGTGTCAGGAACCATAATGACACAATATATATTGTTGAACCAAAAATATATATTTTCAGATTTTTAAAATACGCTACTTTGTTCTTAGAATATGATTGTTCCTATAATATCTCTTCTCTGCGTGTAGATCCAGCAAAATAGGTCAATCGCTCAAAAAAGGCTCTTTTGGGATTAGTGCAAAGAAATTGTGAATAAAAATAATCGCGGTGCTTCCAACGGCATTTATAAGATCATCAAAGACGACGAATCTTGGATCTATGCTTAGAAACCCGAAACAAAACAAGAATCGACCGTTTAGGTCTTCGAAAGCGAGCCAAATCGAAGGAAATTTGTTCATGGAAGAAGACCTTCGAAGCAAATGGTCGCCTGTTTCTTCGTCGACACTGACCGTGTGGCGACTATACGGCTTGAGAAATATAGAACGGTTTATTCTGAGTGTTATACTATAATTTGTTTGCCTGAAGTCTCTTAAGAAATTCGAAGAACAATGACAATGCGACATCGATTCAAACCATCGCCAGACGGCACAAAACGTGGAATGGATGGGTCATGCGCCGTACAGCCCTGACTGAGGATCCAATGACTTCATCCGATTCCAGCACATCAAGAAAAATGGCGTGGTCAACGATTTTCGTCGCCAGAAGATGCTGTAAAAGAATCAAAAACCATGTTTTAGAGGTGTCTCAATCAAGCCACTGTAAACAACCCAACACATGGTCGTATGTAAAACTGTTCTGAGTGCGCCTACGCTAAAACTGTCAAACTTTCCAAAAAAACGTCAAATTACGCCTGCCGACACTGCGTGTTGCCTAGGCCTGAAAGTTTTCTAGTGCCCCTCGTAGAACCTGCTTAACTATTTTAAAGGTTTAGGCCACATTTTTCAACCGATATGGCTGAAAATTAAACGATACAGCCCGATGTGATGTCTTTTAAAAGATCCTCACGAACTCAACAAGATTTTTTATACCCCTAGCCTTCAGACTAAGGCTGTCTGTCTGGCGCACTATAAATCTCGAACCGATCAACCGATTGGGTCCAATACATATTTGGGTATCTTAATATTTTGTCCAAGTTTATATGAATTACGATGAATTCGAACAAGTTCAAAATTGGACTCCTTCGTGTACCTCCCACACAAAATTTCCGAAAAGTGAATTTTAGAAGGGATTACATACCATTGATTGTATTCGCTGCCCCCATTACGACGATACAAGTTTATTCAGGGATAAGTCAATGCTTCCTGAGAATATGGACCGAGACTTTAAAAACCCTCTAAGGACACCAATTGTAGTGGCTGCTTCGCACTACCGAATGTTGCAATGTCGTTATATTTCTTCGAATCTTAAATAAAGTTTGACGATTGTGCTTATCGGTCCACAAAAGTTCAAAATTTTTTGATTAAATTGTACTCGCGATATCTCTCGAACTAAGCAACCGATTTGGTCTAAACTTAGTTTAAGTTCGAAAATGGGCCATATTGGTCCACATAAGGTACCTCCCTTAAAAAGTACAACATTTGTGTTAAAGTGTTAATGTTAAATGTCTGTTCGAAATTCCTTTACAAATGTTTACCGAAGGTACTCCATGTGGTTTATACTTTTGGTGGGCAAGCCCATGCTTCCTGGTCTATGGTCCAAAAGATCTAAATTATACAGTGACCAACTAAAATGACTGGTGGGCGCAATATATGTATTTATCGAAAGAAATGAATTCCAAAATGGACTATGTCGGTCCATGTGCCTCAGGTGACTCCTCCACAACACTTTTGAGCTTTAATCAACTCCATATTTTTGTCGGCAAGTTGATACGTCCAAATTCTGAAAACTTCATCAATACATAATTTTTGAGAAAAAGATTGCGTTTGTTTAGCCGGTATATTTATAGCCTCAGCATTTATGCTAACGAGGGTATATAAATTATTTATATTTCCTGATAACTTATACACTTTCATACGGGCAAAATGTGCCCCATCGAAATAATGGTTTTAGGCCCCAAGTATGTTTGGACGAAATGTGTTTCAGACAATTTGGAGTTGATTTAGCCATGTCCGTCCGTCTGTCTGGCTGGCTGGAGCGCACGAAAACTCTTGAACGGATCAACCGATTCGGTCCAAAATTTGGCTTTCGTAATGTTTTGTACAAACTTAGTTTAAGTTCGAAAATGGGTTATATCGGTCCACTCCTACAGGTACCTCCGCCACGAAATTTCGGAAATGTTCTGAAAATTTGTGCGCACGATAACTCTTAAAGGAAGTAACCGATTTGGTACATGCTTTGCACATAGTAAAATATCTACCATACTTAGATGAAGTTCCAATGTGGACTCAATCGGTCCACTCCTTCGGGTACCTCCCACACAAATTTTCGTTTAGTACCTGCTCTCGAATCGCTTTGATTTTTGTTGTAGCAACTTGTATTCACTGCCCCCCAGACGACGGTACATGTTTCATCAGGGGCAAGTCCATACTTCCTAAGAAAATAACCTAAAAGGTACAAAACCCCCTATGACACCGTATGTAGTCGTTGGAGCGTAAGATAACTCTCCAACGGATCTGTCGATTCGGTCCAAAATATGGCCTTCGTAATATTTTGTGCAAACTTAGTTTAAGTTCGAAGATAAGCCATATCGAGGGATATTTTACCACCGTTGAAAATTTGATGTTGCCTGGCCTGGGAATCGAACCACTGCACCACGGTGGCTTAGTGCACAAATATCTAATTTTATCTTCTTCTTTATTTGCCAATTCGGTTTTCGAATTATAGGCGACCAAAACAATATTACAAAAAATCATTATTTGCTTAGGATATTATAATTTCACATATTTTTCAGGATCTCTGCAAAGGCATCTCTGTCTCTAGCATCACTTAAAAGTCTTCCGGAATCCCAAATTCCCGTCCATACTTGGATATTGCCTAGCCATATAGTTTCTTTTCTGCCTCTTTCAGCTCTGGCAGCAATAGTTGTCCGTAGTATATTTTGTAGCAATTTGTATTTGGGGTTTCTCATAATGTGCCCCAGGTATGCTGTCTTCCGTCTCTTTATCAAATCAATCAACTCCCTCTCGCAGTGCATTTTTCCCAGGATTTCGGCATTAGGTATGAAATCAGTCCATGATATTTTCAGTACGCGCCTATATATCCAGATTTCGAATGTCTCCAATCTTTTTATGTCTGCTGATTTTAAAGTCCATGTTTCTACAGCATATAGCATTTTTTTCTAATTTTATAAGGGCATATAATTTCTGAAGATCGAATTATTTCTCTTGCAGAAAAAAAGTACAAAAAATTTAATGTTACCAATAAAATCATCACATTATTCGGGAACACCCTTTTCATCCCCACAGTGACACGAATATCATCAGCCTTAATATTTTTTTTTTTAAATATCCATAATTCGTTGCCCACAAAAGCCACCATATTTATGGGCGCTTTTGACTTTATCGTTTATGGCTGACTGACTGGTTGATGTTGATCGACAGCTGACGTAGAATGTCATCTCTGTCAAAATCAGTTTTCAAAACAAAACGAAAAGAAGGAAAATATTTTTAGTTTGTATGCACTTTTGACCGTTACAAGTTGCTGTATGGGGAAACTTTTTTCCCAAAAACAATAATATAAACGAAATTTTACAACAACAACGAAATGGAATAGTTACCACAAAAATTTTCCACATGAATAGGAAAAATGCGCGGTTGCTCTGCTGCTGACACTTGCAGAGTGCAGTATCAAAGGATTTCAAATAGAGCGATGATGGAAATGTAAACAATGGTGTTTTTTTTAAAGTAACCACAACACCATCATTGCTTGCTTGGTGGCTAGCTTATCTTCTATACGCCTATAACAGGAGCAGAAATGGCTGGTCTCGTCGTGGATACCATGTTTGGTATGTAGAATTTATGGCGCCTCTCTGTTTTTTTTTTTTTGGAAAAACAACAGTACTCACTTTTTTCGTACACATACACACACATACACTGTCACAATATTTCCTTAGGGATAAATTCTTTTTGTTTTGTTTTCTGATTACTTTTCACATTAATCTTGCAAAAAATTCCATAAATTTATCTTTTTCTGATAGATTTTCCCGTGTTTCTTTTTGCGGCGTCCCGTTTTTCTTTGCCAGCAACAACAACAATAACAACACTACAAGGCACGGGCACGCTTTAGAAAAAATAAATAATACAAAAAAGAACAACAAACGTTGGGTATTCGCGCACGATCCCGTCCGACGTAACGCGTTGATCAACAACTGTCTTCACGTACACACAAAATTCGAAATGTAAAATGAATTCAGCTCAACAAACGGCGACGACAGCAGCAGCAGCAGAAGCTAACAGTAGCAACAACAATATTCGCATACCATCACACACCATCAACATATACATACCACCCACCCGCCACCGCCTCATTTACGATCTAAAAATCCCCCTAAAAAAGACCGATACGAGCACTGCCAAAGAGACAAGACGCGAAAACATCCCATCGCCAACAAAAGTGATGAGAAAAACCGAAAGCGCCAAATACTCAACTCAGTGCCGAAACATACATTTCTCAAATGTGCTACACACAGAGACAACAACAAAAAATCGCGAGCAAATTCACTACAAACAACAAAAATGGTGCCGCTCAATAGCAAAATTGAAATTCTTTTCAAATATTTGTGTATTTTAATGGTACGAGGCTCCTATGGAAATTTCACGATATAGTAACATATTCAAAAGATTTTAAATCGGGTGGTACCTTTATAGAAGGACTACACTGATTACAATATTTTGTACCACTAGCGAAGCCTTAATACCAAATTTCAGTCATTTCGATTGAATAATTGGGCTAAATCTTTGAAAATGTCGTAAATCGGGGGTATCGTTCTATGGGGGCTATATCGACACCTCCAAATAATAGTATGCTAAGTCTAAAAAGTGAGTTTTGCAGGAGAAGCTCTCAAAGTTTGGAAATTTTTTTGAACTTCAGTATTATGCTAAGTCAATATTTGTTTATAACTTCTGTTCGGATTGACCGATCATTACCAAAATTAGACAGAATTTAAGTTAAAGGACGTTCGACAGCTCCAAATAATAGTTAGCAAAATCTGAAAAGCGATTTTGGAGGACAAGCTCTAATAGTTTGGAAATTTCTTTGACCTTCAGTACTATGCTAAGTAAATATTTGTTTATAACTTATGTTCGGATTGTCCGATCATTACCAAAATTTGGCAGAATTTAAGTTAAAGGACGTTAAATATAAAAATGTAAAGAACTTGAAAACATGCTAAGTCGACTTAGCATACTATTGTTTGGAGGCGTCGATATGAAGACTTGGACTTTTATTGCCAAGACTTAATACCACACAACCTTTAAAATACCGAAAATCGGGAGGTACCCTTCTATGGGGGGTATATGAAGGCGTGGACAAATTTCTAGTGGAAAGTTTTTTACCTCCAACGAAGACTAAATGCCAAATTTCACTCATTTCGATTTGATAATAACGCTGAAACCTTCAAAATAACGAAAATCCGGAGAGACCATTCTATGGGGGCTATATGAAGACGTGGATCTTTACCGACAATTTTCTAGTGGAAAGTTGTTTACCCCCAACGAAGACTAAATGCCAAATTTCAGCCAATTCGGTTGGATATTGAAGCCACGACCTTCAAAATACCGAAAATCGGGAGAGACCGTTCTATGGGAGCTATGTAAAGACGCGGACCTATATCAACAAATTCCCGGTGGAAAGTTTTATACTCCCTACAAAGACTAAATAACAAAATTCAGCCATTTCGGTTGGATATTGAGGCCGCAACCATAAAAATACCGAAAATCTGGAAGTACCGTTCTATGGGGGTTATATCAAAACGTCCTAGGATATAGTAGTAGAAACTTCTATACTGAATTATAAAGCTTTATCGTAAATATTGGGAGCTATTTATCCACTTAGAAATTTATGCCGCCATGTGGCTCGTATTTATATGCCTTTTTAGCGGGTTCATCACCCCTCATGCACCCCCGGGCATTTATCAGGCCTTTATCTCAGAAACGAATAGCCCTAAACTAGTAGAACTTATCTTTTGAAAAAACCACATAAGAACAAGTAAAAAAGTATCAGTCGGCTTTGCCGACAGAGATTTACCCTCAGCCTGTGTGGATTGAAATACCGACAAAAGTATGAATAGGTACCGGAAACAGTGTACCTATAAGCACCACCTTCGGATTTCATCTAATATTCGAAGAAATATTACAATATCCAAAGTGTGGACGAACGCAGTATTCGGTTCGAGCCCTCCAACCAGGGACGTACGCAGGATTTGATTTCGGGGGGGGCACAACTTGACCAAAAATCATGAAAAATTAAAATGTTGTGTAGCGTTACGTAAAGCTATTTTAAGGGGTTATGGCCACTTATAAGTATGAGAAAAGCCATTTTCATGCATTTTTTATAAAAAATCTATTAAACCTTAAGTTAACTTCTTTTTTTTTGAAAAATCTTACATTCAAATGCCCGGTTTTAAAGCACTGTTTTTACTAAAGCAGTTTGCGGTACCCACTGTAGTTTGAAAAAGAATAAACCGATCAGCATATATTTTTGTGGGATCATTACGAACCTAATAATATTGTCTATTATCGAAAAGGAATTAAAAAAATCAATTTTTAAAAATTTTGAACAGTTAAAATCAAAATTTCGATTTTAACAAAAACAAAACACTGTACAAAATAGATATTTTTTCTGACTCCGTCAGCAGTTTTTTTAAAGACTCTCGGTTAAGCACATGATTTATGTGTACAATAGTCCCACAAAAACATATAAAGTGCCACTTCGAAGAAAAGACGTTTTAGTTTCTATGCTACATACAAAATACAATAAATGTTTCCCTTCGAAAGCTCATATCTCGGTAAATTTTTGTCCGATGGACTGGAAATATTGGCACATATTCTATTCTATATTTTATATGAAATAATGGTACAAAGTATATAAATTCAATAGAAAGAATTCATAATATTTAGTCCCAATTTACATTAGGCGAGTTTACTTGCGGCAAGTCTCAGTTTGTAGGAGAGACACGTAAGGGGTATGGAAGTGGAAAAAAATTGCTCGTACCGGCAATTTTTAGGCAATTCCTTTTATATTTTTCGTTTTTGACATTATTTTCATTGTTTTGAAAACAGAATTGCCTGTATAAACGCAAGAGGCAAGTTTAAAAGAGAACGAGAAAAATTGCCGCAAGAAAAATCGTTTAATGTAAATTGGGACTAAGGATACAATTTTAAATATTTACAGAGTAGGATATTTAGAATTGAAAATAGACAACATCGGGCCACGTTCGGTAATGTCGCCATGTAAAATGTATTGAAGTATATTGAAGTTTTTAATCATACAGGTCCACGTTATGGTTTATCGCAGAATTTTACAACCACAAAGAATTGCCGTTGTCTTTGCTATAGCAAGATTTTCACTATTTCGATGATCTTAGCCTAATTTTTAAGAATATCGGCTGTCGTTGTCGTTGATATGTTTCCAAATGAAAACATTAAGAAAAATTTAACAGTTTTTGAGATATGGTGCGACATGTATACAAATTATGGAATTTTTAGATATATTATAAAATTTATTTATTTTTTTTTTTCATTTATCCAAATATTTTATTTTGGCCCTTATCTACAAATTTGCTGCAAAGGTCAGAAGAAGATTTTCATTGGTTTCAGAGATATAGCCCCGAGTTGTTTAAAAAGTCGATATTTAACAATGTTTAGATGGGGCCATAAAATCCAAGCTAAATCTGACTCAACAAAACGGAACTAGGGCTTTTGCACTTTGGGTCTGTACTTTCAAAAAATCCTCACTACAAATTATTTGCACAAGATTACCTTAAAAATGTTGCACAGTGTTATTTACGAAAGAGATAGATTCTGATACCAGGATTATTTTTACTTTTAATATTATGTTACAAAAGAAGCGTTATAATTTGTTTTCTTAATTGTACGATTAGAAGTTTTTGGACTCGATGACAAACACTTTGATGGACTTAGTTCTATATAGTTTAGACAAATAACAATCGATCCTTATTGAACCCCACACAATTATTCACTAATAATTATTTGAGAGACACTCCTCTCGATAGTTACCGCGCCCATAAGCTTTTTAGTTGGCCACCGTAGTAATTAGAGCTTTGTCAGGAAGCATAAACTTGTCCACGAAAAGTAGGATATCGCTGTCAACAAGACTACAAAATGTTCAAAAAATCATCGAACAGTCTTTAAACTGCAGTTATGTTAGACTTGTATAAGAGACCTGAAGATGTTGTCCAAACATATTCTCTTGGACCTTGATGTACTTTTGGAAGTAATCTTGCGAACCATATTAGGTTCGATTTTAGACCGAATCGGTTAGTCCCTTCGACCATTTTAGTGAATATTTTTTAACTTTTATGGCGGAGGTACCGATATGACTTAAATTTAATTTGGACAATACATTACGAGATCCATAACTTGGACCGAGAGTTATCATGAGTTCCAAACTGCCAGACAAACAGAGATACAGACGGATGGACGGTGTGGTAAGTACTTCCATCTTGGCTGAAACGAATATTGTCCAAACATATGTGGAGTCTTAACTCATTATTTTGATGAAATCTATACGATACAATCCTAGTATATTTAATCTCTTAATCTAAAGTCTGAGGTTACAATTATACTTCGGTAATGATAAGTAAAAATCAAGTGACGCACAAAAATTCATTTGTCTTCATTATTTTCTCATACTGTTTAGCAGCAAATTTATCTAAAACAGAGTAACAATATTTCGGCGATGGCAGTAAAATAAATTTCTAATTGACTTTCAATATGTAGTCCACGAAGGACCGACCCTTCATACATTTTATTCAATAGATTTTTTTTATATATTTCCATTCCCATAATATTGAACTCGTTATTTTTGTTATAACCGGATGAGTTTTAAGCCTCGAGAGCACTATACAGTTCGAATAAATAATAGACATGGGGTATATTCATTAAGGAATTAGCATTTGATAGTGGTATGATATGACATGAAGAAGTAATTCAGATTTTATTGGAAGTTTCTCTCAAAAACAGCTTACAAACAAACATTTTTAAAATATTTTCTTACAAAACTTGTTAATGATGTACATTTTTTGTTCAGAAACTTAAGAAAATATAAGTTTTAATTTGAAATCTTCAAATATACAAACATGTTTATGAGAAAAAATATAATGACTAGTTAGAGTAGCTTAAAAAATTTTGTTCGACCAAACCATTTCGGGGGGGGCCCGGGCCCCCCGTGCCCCCCCCCCCCCCCCCCTGCGTACGTCCCTGCCTCCAACCACTACATATTGTACCATAGGGATTTTTTACAACTTTCGGGCTGTTTTCTCAAGAATTATGGACTTGCCCCTGAAAAAACTTTACCTGCCGTAATTGAGGCAGCGAATGCAAGTTGCTTCAACAAAAATCAAAGTGATTCGAGAGCAGGTCTTAAAGTAAATTTTTCCAAAATTTTGTGTGGAAGGTATCCGAAGAAGTGGACAAATATAGTCCATATTCGAACCTGATCTATATCTTGTAGATATTTTAGGATGTGTAAAGTATGGACCATATCGGTCGCTCCCATCAAGAGTTAACGCGCTCACAATTTTTCAGAGCATTTGTTAACTTTTGTGGTGGAGGTACCTGAAGGTGTGGAACTTAAACTAAGTTTGCACAAAATATTACCAAGACCAAATTGTGGACCGAATCGGCATATCCGTTCGAGAGTTATCGTGCGCTCCAACCACTACACACGGTCTCACAGGGCTTTTTTGTACCTTCCAGGCTATTTTCTCAGGAAGTATGGACCTGCCCCTGATGAAACTTATACCATTATAAATGGGGGCAATGAATACAAGTTGCTACAACAACGATTCACAGAGATTCGTGAACAGGTCCTAAACTGAACTTTTCCGAAATTTTGTGCGGGAGGTACCCGAAAGAGTGGACCGATTGAGTCCATATTGGAACATTGTCTAAGTCTGGTAGAAATTTTACGAAGTGAAAAGTTTGGACCAAATCGGTTACTTTCTTCAATAGTTAACGTGCAAACAAATTTTCCGAACATTTCCGAACTTTTGTGGGGGAGGTACCGGAAGGAGTGGACCGATATAACCCATCTTCGAATTTAAACTAAGTTTGGACAAAATATTACGAAAGCCAAATTTTGGACCGAATCGGTTGATCCATTCGAGAGTTATCGTGCGCTCCAGCCAGCCAGACAGACTGACGGGCATGGCTAAATCAACTCCAAATTGTCTAAAACACATTTTGTCCAAACATACTTGGGGTCTAAAACCATTATTTCGATGAGGCACATGTTGCCCGTATGAAAGTGCATATACCCTCGTTAGCATAAATGCTGAGGGTATAAAAACTCCATCTAGTTCATTATTTCTCCAAATATTTTATTCTTGTCCTATCCCACAAATTTGCTTCAGAGGTCAGAAGAAGATTCTTTAAAAACTCAATATTTAACCATGTTAAGCATGGTAATAAAATCCGATCTGGATCTGATGCTTGCGTTGGTAATCAGGCTTCGGAAACATACATAAGCATGGGTAATATCAGTGTTTTTTAAAGCGTTATTATACCCTACACCACTATGTGGTAAGGGGTATTATGTGTTAGTGCATTTGTATGTAACATACAAAAGGAAGCGAGATAGACCCATAGTTCCTTCTAGGGATATACATAGAATCACTTTCTGAGTCGATTTATGCATGTCCGTCCGTCCGTCCGTCCGTCCGTTCGCAACGTACTGGTCGCATTTGTTGACCGATTTCGCTGAAAATTGGGGAATACCATTTTTTTAGCCGTCGGAAGATCAAGTTCGAAGATGGGCTACATCGGTTCAAGTTTTGGTATAGCCCCCATATATATTTTCGGCCGATTTCACGTATTTTCTGTAACACACACGCTATATATGTCCGATTTCGATGAAATTTGGAATGTGTGACTGAATTTGGTCTAAAAATAAATGTGCCAAATTATATCGAAATCGGTTCAGATTTGGATATAGCTCCCATATATATGTTCGCCCGATTTCTCGTATGTGATGTACCAATCACGCTATATACGTCCGATTTTAATTAAATTTGGAATGTTTGACTGAATTTGGTATAGAAATAAGTGTGCCAAATTATATCGAAATCGGTTCAGATTTGGACATAGCTTCCATATATATTTTCGGCCGATTTCACGTATTTTCTGTACCAAACACGCTATATATTTCCGATTTCGATGAAATTTGGAATGTGTGACTGAATTCAGTCTAGAAATAAATGTGCCAAATTATATCGAAATCGGTTCAGATTTGGATATAGCACCCATATATATTTTCGACCGATTTCGCGTATTTGCTGCTCCAAACACGCTATATAAGTCGGATTTCAATGATATTTGGAATGTGTGACTGAATTCGGTCTGGAAATAAATGTGCCAAATTATATCAAAATCGGTTTATATCTGGATATAGCTCCGATTTATATTTTACATATTCACAGTGGTGTAGGGTATCATATAGTCGGCCCCGCCCGACTTTGATCCTTTCCTTACTGGTTTTTGTTTGACGAGATGTGGCTTTGTTTTTAAACTGCTTACTTAAACCAAAGTAGCATCTGTTGCCCAATACAATTCTTCTTTTTATTTCACAACTGATGTTGTTTGTTGTGCATACGGCGGTGCCGTGCTAGACGAAGTCTTTTACAGCCTTAAAATTATAGGAACCTGCTTTAACAGTTGGTCCGAGCTCTATGCCCGCATTGTGCGTCGACACCATCAACTTCGTCTTCTCGCCGTTTACCGCCAGACCCACTTTAGCAGATTCCCTTTCGACTTTTGCAAAGGTATCAGTAACTTCCTTTACCGATCGACCCATGATGTCAATGTCTTCGGCATAAGCAAGTAACATATTACTGACTGTTTGTATATATTGTTTAACTTCATTTGACCTTCGTTTCTCGTATAACCTTCTCCAGCAGAATGTTGAATAAGTCACACGAGAGGCCGTCTCCTTGTGTGAAACCTCTTTTGGTACAAACTCTTCGGAGAGGTTTTTTTCCTATTTTAACTGAGGACCGAGTATCAGTTAATGTCATTCTTCAAAGCCGAATGAGCATTGCAGGGATACCAAATTCAGACATGGCTTGGAATACCTTTGAATATAGGGGGCTGTCGAAGGCGGTTTTATCTTATAAGCAACAGGTAGCAGACTTATGCGCCTATAGTTAGAGCATACAGCTTTATCTCCTTTCTTGTGGACGGGACACAGGATGCTCAGGTTCTTATTGTCGGGTACGTGTTTTTCCTACCAGATGGTGCTAACTAGTTGATGAATACACCTTATCAGCAGGTCGCCTCCGGTTTTGAACAGTTCGGCTGGTAAGCCATCGGCTCCTGCTGCCTTATTATTCTTCAGCCGGTTTATTGCTGTCTTTACGAGGCCTGAACGATAACTATCTGGCCTAACAATGAAAAGGCGAATATTTACCATCAAAAATAGTTTTATTGTTTTCTTAAGTAGACTCCAGCATGATTTATACGCCTTTTCAGGCGCTCAAACCAATTGTTGAATCCATTATTCCACTCCGGTTTAGACACCTCCAAAAATTTGAACGTTTTATAGTATCTTCTGGCTAATAAAATCGTTGACCACGCCTTTTTCTTGATATGCTAAAATCAAAAAAAGTCTTTGGATCCCCAGTCAGGGCTGTACGGCGGATGACCCATCAATTCCACGTTTTGTCCGGTGAAACAGGCACTGGTTGGAATCGATGTGTGAGAGCTCACAATGTCATGATGTAGAATGATTCGTCTTCTCTTGTTTGTTTTTCGAATTTCTCGGGAGACTTCTGGCAAACAAATTGTAGTGTACCACTCAGAATTAACCATCATACATTTCCGAAGCCGTATAGTCGCAACACGGTCTGTTTTGTCGAAGAAACAGGCAACAATTTGCTTCGAAGTGCTTCTTACGCTTTGGACAACATTCGTTGGATTTGGCTCGCTTTCGAAGACCCAAATGGCCGATTACTGTTTTGTTTCGGGCTCCTATGCATAGATCCAAGAGCGATTGTCCAATTTTGCTGGATCTAACGAGAAAAATCCATTTTTTGCGACCAGGTGTTCATGCAATATCAAATGTTAGTTGGTGGAAGAAATGCCCAAGGATGCCTCTATCTTAAGGCATCCTTGGCCAAACCTACATTTCTGTAAAAGATTAAAGAAATCCAAGATCGCATTTGAATTAGGTAGTAAATGGCCTTTATTCATTTACATGAAATTGAGCGTGAAGCAAGCAACAAAACCAACAAATTATCCGTTCACGTACGGATTATTTTTTTCTGCTACAACGGTCGATTAGGCCGCCGCTCACGACCTCGTTTTTGGCTAGTGTCGGCAACGATGGAATTCAATAAACCAGTTGTTCATAGTGCTATAGGATGGCCCTTTATCAACATACAAAGATTTAATTTGATCGATGCACTCTTGCCGTGATTATCCACGTCGAAAGTTGTAAAAAATTATCGGACGAAAATGTTCACAAGTAAATTCCATTTTTTTGCAAAGTGATTTTGAAGTCTCTGTAAACAACACAACACAAGGTTGTACGACAAACAGTCCTGAACACGTATAGGCTAAAAACAGTCAAACTTTCCAAAAAATTCAAATGCCCCTGGAAACACGCGGTGTTGCCTAGGCTAGATAATTTTCTTGCGCTACGCGTTGGTACTGATTGTAGAATAGCCGTATGCCGCATTTTTCTATTCGTTAGAAGCACAACACTCCTGGTCATACCATGGATTCCTTGGTGGAGGGATTTGGTATCCAAGTATGGATTTTGCGGCTGTTTGCATGGAGTGGGCAATATTACGCCATGGTGCTAGGGACGAGGAGTGCTTTCATAAAGCAATTGGGTTAGTTGAGTGGAATATGCTATGACTATCTGTTGTGTTGGCAGCCTACCGATGTCCAACTTCGGCGTTGCATCTGTCCGTGCTTTATTTGCAACGTTTAGACGGGCACGTACCTTTGCTGCAACAAGCTAGTGGTTCGAATCTATGCTTGCTTCTCGGAACGAACTTACGAGTACATCCAACACGCTCGATGAATGTCTTCCATCTATCACAACATGATCTATTTCTTGTTCTTTGATCTGGGTTTTCATAGTAGGCTGCTTTCTATAGGGGAGGGTTACTAACACGACGCCCTAACCCAAGTAACTGGAAAGAGTTTTACAATTGACAAGATATGGCTAAACTTAGGCCTCAGAGAAGAATTTTAGTAAAATATCTATAATTAGGTTAGGTTTTGTGATGAAAATCTTTCAGAATCATAAATCTGTCCAACAAAAAACAACAATTACCCTCCACCATAAATTATATTGGAACCAGATTTTAGCAATTTCTATAGGAAAACCTGGTTAAAATTTTAGAAATATCGAAAATCGTGTTCTATAGGGGCTATATCGTGGACCTATACTGATAATTCCTTGCATACATATTTAATGGTTCCAGATTTAAGCCATTTCGTTTAAATAGTGTCCTAAAAGGTCTATATCAAAACGTTGACCTGCACAGACAAAATTCTAAATACCAAAAATCAAAAGGTATCGTGCTATGGATGGCTATACCAAATATGGACTAATAAACCTATTTTTAATACCAAACATCCTAGGAGTAATAGAAACTTCAGTCCATTTTATTTCAACAGACGGACGGAGTGATTTACATGTATCTACTTTATGCAGATCAACAATATATATATATATCGCTCATTTACTCAAAGAGTGGCATATCTCCAAAAATGCGTTGGAAGCAAAATGTTCGAAAAGTGTATGAAAAATGTTCATTTCGGGGAGCCGGGCCCCCATCCTGCGTACGTCCCTGATTATACCATCCATCTTACGGGACCGGCAGTACTGTATTTTAACAGCAAATATAGTTAACATATGGTCTTACAGGATGTATTTATAGATTGGCCCTGTCCACATTCGTCTCTGCAAAATTTACTACACATAAAATCAGTTTGTTCATATTTGCATTTTTCCAATAATAATTTCTTGTACCTCGTAAATGTATTTGTTAACATAAGATTTTTGTACTTACTCTCATTCCTGAATAATTCTTAACAGCATACTGTTGGCATTTCTGCAAGATTTTTACGAATAGAGAAATTTCTCTAAAAATGCGATCAATTGTTCTTCTGCTCCCTAAAATGAAAAATAAAAGCAATTTTTTATTTTCTTTGTTATTTTTTTTTTACTTTTTTCATGTGGAGAAAAATAAATTATTTTAGTGAGTGGGTGGTACGAGTACATCGTATGTAATATGTACTACATACATACATACATGAATACTATTAGAAGCAGAGATGCGAGCTATATGCAGATCCATGGAGAATTGGGTGATGAAAGTTTTCAAGATTGTAAGTCCCGGACCACGCGTTCTTAGATCGAGTTCCGTACTAATTTTATGAAACTGGAGTAGTGGTGAACTAAAACTACTCTAGTTAGGTTAAACACCGGTGAGACATAGTTTTTACGTATGTATGTATATTTAAGCAAAATCTGTTGATGTTTTTCATTTTTTATTCTTTAGAATGCTGTGATATTTTTATATAATGTTGTACATGTACATATCGACACCTCCAAATAATAGTATGCTAAGTCTAAAAAGTGAGTTTTGCAGGAGAAGCTCTCAAAGTTTGGAAATTTTTTTGAACTTCAGTACTATGCTAAGTCAATATTTGTTTATAACTTCTGTTCGGATTGACCGATCATTACCAAAATTAGACAGAATTTAAGTTAAAGGACGTTCGACACCTCCAAATAATAGTTTGCTAATTCTGAAAAGCGAGTTGTGCAGGACAAGCTCTAAAAGTTTGGAAATTTCTTTGACCTTCAGTACTATGCTAAGGAAATATTTGTTTATAACTTCTGTTCGGATTGTCCGATCATTACCAAAATTTGACAGAATTTAAGTTAAAGGACGTTAAATATAAAAATGTAAAGAACTTGAAAACATGCTAAGTCGACTTAGCATACTATTGTTTGGAGGCGTCGATATGTTTTAATTATACAATATACATAATTGCTATTTTGTAGATCAACCCCTGAAGTTGCAATTTCATAATTGCCCGATATTGGGATAAATCTATATCTATATATATAAAATAGAAAAATGAAAAATAGGCCATAAAAATTTCAGAAATTCCGCGTTGATCCGGAGATATAGCATCAGAATCGGATGTACCTCAAAAAATTTAAATTTTTTATGCAAATATCTATAGAATGGTAACAGATAATGTCTCCAAATTTTCCATGTGTGAAGGAATTTGGTCTAGAAATAAGTTTGCCAAATTATATTGAAATCGGTTCAGATTTGGATATAGCTCCCATATACATACATATATTTTCTTACGATTTCATGTATTTGATGCACCAAAAACGCTATAATTACCCGATTTTAATGGAAGTTGGAATGTGTGACAAAAATTGGCCTACAAATAAATGTATCAACATATCTATGTATAGTATGTATTTAACCTTATTCTGGGTAGTGAAGCGCGCCGGGTTCAGCTAGTACATATATAAAGAAGATAAATATTTGTTCGTTTGTTTGTTTGAAGTTTATGGACTCAAAAACCGCTGAACCGATCTTCCTGAAAATTTCAGAGTATATCATTGCCTGAAAGCAACATAGGCTATAAAAATTTCTGAAATTTCGCGTTGATCCGGAGATATAGCATCAGATTCGGAAGTACCTTCAAAAAATTTAGATTTTTTATGTAAATATCTATAGAATGGTAACAGATAATGTCTTCAAATTTTGGATGTGTGAAAGAATTTGGTCTAGAAATAAATTTGCCAAATTATATCGAAATCGGTTATGATTTGGATATAGCTCCCACATATACATATTTTCGGCCGATTTCATATATTTTCTGTATTAAACACGCTATGTATGTCCAATTTCAATGATATTTGGAATGTGCGACGGAATTGGGCCTAGAAATAAATTTGCCAAATTATATTGAAATCGGTTCATATATATTTTCGTCCGATTTGATGCACCAAACACGCTAAATTTACCCGATTTTAATGAAAGTTGGAATGTGTGACAAAAATTGGCTTACAAATAAATTTATCAACATACATATATGTATGTATTTAACCTTATTCGGGGTAGCGAAGCGCACCGGGTTCAGCTAGTAAAAATAAAACTACACTGGCCTAAAACTCGAAGAAATGTATTCATAAGAAACATCCCCAAACTTTAGTTTTCGTAATATTATTCATTTGCTTCTGCTTCAAAACAAAAAAAAACAAATTTGAAAAACATGCACGAGTTTGGGTGTGTTTCTTATGCTATGTTTACATTTACGAAATCCACTCGATTTCAACTGTCAATTCCATTGCTAAAACGTCAAATGAAATCACATCTGAAATCCATTGGATTTCATTTGACGTTTAACCAATGGAATTGACAGTTGAAATCGAGTGGATTTCGTAAATGTAAACCAAGCATTACGCAATCATTTTCTTATCGACATGCATAAACAGGCTATTAATCACTACGTAGTTCCAATCGTCCAACGGTTGAGTAAAGTTTTGTGTCATATCTGGTAGAAGAATAAAGACAAATTTATTTGTCTTTTATTCATCTACCAGAAATGACACAAAACTTTACTCAAACGTTCGATGTGTTTTCAGGTTTATGCTTGGTCTACATTTACGAAATCCACTCGATTTAAATCAATTCAATTCCTTTTCGTATACGTCAAATGAAAACTCATCTGAAATTCATTGGGTTTCATTTAACATTTAAGCAATGCAATTGACAGTTGAAATCGAGTGAATTTCGTAAATGTAAACTTACTGTTAGTGTCAGTTTTCCCCTATTTGTTTTGTTATTGTTGTTTACTTTTAGGCTATCTAATTATCCGTCTACATGGATATTAGTTAAATCTAATTCCGTAACAGTATTTTTTGGTTACCGACAAAAACCGGTAAATTTAAAACGCAAATTTATGTATGAAAGGTACTAGGAAAAGTGGACAACACTGCTGCTATTGGTAGGACTCAGCGACAACTTTATTTTTATTGCTAACTTAGTCCCAATTTACATTAGGCGAGTTTACTTGCGGCAATTGTCAGTTTGTGGGTGAGAAAGGGTATTAAGATGCAAAGGGTTACCATATACCTCAACTCTCTCTCCATCAAACTGACAATTGCCGCAAGTAAACTCGCCTAATGTAAATTGGGACTTACCGACCAATTTTGTTAATTAGCCAAATTGTAAGCATTTTAATTTTACTAGGCGTTTACACACAGACAGTATTGGCAAGACAATAGCAACTCCCATACCATTGCTATCGCAAACGATCCGTTTTCGAATGTTTTTCGATAGTTTTGCGGATATTTTGTTCGAAAACGACACTCGAGAACGAATTAAAAACGATTCATTCGTCGCTCAGTTTGTTGCAGGAAAACCTTCGAATTCGAATGTCGTTAATAATATTATTATCGAATGAAAGATGATAGTTTTTACGATGGTGCCGAAAAAGCATTTTTGGCGGAGTTTCGATTTTATGACATGGTTAACTTTATCTGACGTCTCTTGATTTTTCTGTAATGTACCTTTTCTTCTTAGTAATGTTTGCGATTCAGTGCGTGTAACAGTTTATAAACATTTGGTCTGTTCCTTTACTTTTAAAAATGGTAACAGTGGCAAAAAATGGTAAAAGTGGTGAACTGGTCTCATATAAATTGTATGTTTTTTAAAGTAAAGGAACACTTTGCAGGTTAAAAATGGTAAGAAATGGTAACCTCAGGCACGTAAAGGAACAGAGCTATTGTTGTGTTGTATATGTAACCAAGCTATATGTTGTGTTTATCATCACTTCTTGTTAATATTATAAGTAGCATTTATATCGAAAATATTTGAAAAAAGCAAATGGGAATTTTTCACGAACTACATAAAATTATTTTTTAAAACGTAAAAAATTTCCGAAGTAAAAAATGTTTCTCGAAACAATTTTTCTTGTGAAGAAAAAACATTCGCAAAATGTTCGAAAATGATATCGTTTTTAAACTTTTGCCGAACAAAAGAACAACGTGCTTGTGTACCAGGGGTGCCAAGTTGGTGGTTTTCCCGCTACTTGTGGTGATTTTTGACGTACAAAAACCACTGTTTAACCAGGAATGTCAACTGTTTTAAGGTAAAAATCGCTACAGACGTATGGTGCGTATGTGGCTGTAGCGGTTTTTACCTCGGAACAGTTGGCATCCCTGTTGTGTACACCCAAAAAACATTTGCCAATCCTTCGACAGTGATATCGTTTTCGAAAGTTGTGCCGGACATTCGAATAATATCCCCACTTGGTATGGGGGAAGTACAAACCATTTTCACCAACACATTCATAATTTTCTCTATACGTATTTAAAAATGTATAAATGTATTTGTGAAAAAGGTTTGTATTTGTGCTATTGTCTGGCATTTGTAAACGTAGGGTTACCGATTTTTGTCGGTAACCAAAAAATGCGTTAGAAAATCCCACTACTGATGAAAGAATAAATGAGCAAGGGCATCATAAATCGATTTTTTCGCTATTCTTTTATCAGAAATGACTCGCAACTTTACTGAAACTTTGGACGTATTGAAGGCTTTAACGACTATCTTATTGTAAGTTTACATTTTCGAAATTGAGTGGATTTCAGCTCTCAATTTCTTTGCTTTTACGTCAAATGAAATCTCATGTGAAATCCGTAGGATTTCATTTGACGTTTATGTAACGGAATTGACAGTTGAAATCGAGTGGATATCGTGAATGTAAACCTAGTATTGTAGTACGTTTTTGAACAAATAAATTTGAAGAGCAATTTTTGACACTGCGGTCTTTTGTTTATTTTACCAATAGAATGTACAGGAACACAATGTACAGTGGCACAGATAAGTATGATGAGTTTTAGGCTAAATCGTTGGATTTTTTATAGCAACAACTGCACTGTGTGGTTCCTTGGGGACAAAATAACCATAATTACGCAAATCTATTTTAATATACTACGTATATATTTTACACAATTAAAGAAATTCAATTTTCACAACATAGAAAAGTATACGTACGCCTTAAAACTATTTGCATTTTAGTTTCACTAACTAAAGGAAACACATTGGGATATGTTCATTTGCTTTGTATTAGATCCATTTAATAATTTTTTTGCATTGCAGTTGTTGCTATAAAAAACCCAACGATTTATAGCCCGTTTCCCCGGTACGTCGTTCGTTCTCTATTCGTTGTTCGACCCATAACTACGAATAAATTACTTATTTCCCCACACAAAATTCTATGAACGAACGACGATTTTTCTACGTTGTTCGAGTAGAAATACTCTCTGAACGACGAATAAGTATGTCCCATCCCTAACAAATGAGAGAATTTATCGAAAAAATTAATTATGACATGTCTAAATTCAAAATTGATAAATTTGTTGAAAACACAAAATTTTTTAGAAAAAAGGAAAAAGATGAATGAAAATTAATGAACTAAACATTTTATATAGATGCAGTAGGAAGATGGTCGAGTTTCCTTCTTAATTCCACACACATTTCTAGTCCATTAGTTCAAAATCGCGTAAAAAATCAGAAACAAAAAGGAAACAAATAACTGAAAGTCTGTATACACAAACATTGTTTTGACATGTCTCTCTCTCTTTAATTTAGAAAATAGAAACATATAAAAATATATTGAAAATACAAAATTATTCAGAATTTATGGAAAAAATGAATGAAATGTGTGTAGTTAAATATAGAAGATACATTTGAAGGAAAGTCTATTGCTTTTCCTATTCATTTAATGTATATTTTATGTGTTTTCCGTTCAAATTTTCGTGAAAACAAGGAAACAAAAATAAAGGAAATTTCGTTTATGTTTCTGTTAATTACGAATGGTGTCGTGGAAACGGGTTAATTCGTGTACGTCGTTCGACCGGCGAACAATGTAATTGAAACGCTCGTGTGAACATGACATTAGCCTAAACTTCATTTTTGTAAGGTGTACGTATACTTAGAGGTAGTTTACACTATATATCAATGTCATATGACACGAAATAAAAACATTCCATATCTACCCACGGAGGCAATGTGGAGACGTAATTTTATTTTATTTGTGTTGGGGTGGACGCAAAGAATAAATGGAGTAAGGAAAAAAAAAATATTCCAAATATTAGTGAATATTTAACGATGGAAAATTTCATGTCATATGACATTTACATATAGTGTAAACTACCCCTTAGTATCTGTGCTACTGTATATTTACACCTGTCATGGCACAATCATACAGGTACCCGCATCAGCCCAGCTGATGTACTGCGAGCTGTCAAAAACGTTGTTGTAATTGAAAGCACAAAATTAAAAAAAAAACAACAATTTAAACGAAAAATTGTGAATTTTTGTTGGATTTTTGTAGTAATGCGTTTATTAATGGGTTTGTTCCAGAACTACAAGAATCTACTAATTTCTACTATTTTTTCCGATAACATAAAGGAAAAATTGTTATCGTAGTATAAAATAGTAGCTTCTTGCAAGTTCTGGAACAGAGCAAAAATCTGCCTAACAAAATTTTGTTGAAAAATTGTGTGAATCGCTTTATTTTTGAAAACTCGTTTTATCACAAAATAAAACGAATTAGGCCCGGAAATTTTTGCATATTTCGCATATCGTGCATATTTTGACATATTTGCATAAAATGAGCATATGCAAAACCATATGCAGAAATATATACAAGGATTTGTGGTCTAAAATTCCCACCGAAATGGCTGAAATGTGGTATTAACTCTTCGTTAGGGGTATGAAATTTTTCATATAGCCCCCATAGTACGGTACCGCCACAGTAATCCACCGAAATGGCTGAAATCTGGTATTTGGTCTTCATTTGGGGTATTAAACGTTCCATATGAAATTTGTCGTTACAGGTCCACGTCTTCATATAGCCCCATAGAACGGTGCATACGGATTTCTGGTATTTTGAAGGTTGTGGCCCCAATATCCCTCCAAAATGGCTGAAATTTGGTATTAAGTCTTCCTTGAAGGTATAAAACTTTCCACCTGAAATTTGTCGGTATAGGTCTACGTCTTCATATAGCCTTCATAGAACAGTACCTCCGGATTTCTGGTATTTAGAAGGTTGTAGCCTCAATATCCCTCCGAAATGGGTGAAATTCGGTATTAAGTCTTCCATGAGGGTATAAAACTTTCCACCTGAAATTTGTCGGTGTAGGTCCACGTCTTCATATAGCAGCCAGTACGGTACGGTAGTACGGTACCTCTCGATTTCCGGTATTTTGAAGGTTGTGGCCTCAATATCCCGCCAAAATGGCTAAAATTTGGTATTAAGTCTTCCTTGGGGGTAGACAACTTTCCTCCTAAAATTTGTCGGTTTAGGTTCAGGCCTTCATATAGCCCTCATAGAACGATACCTCCCGATTTTCGGTATTTTGAAGGTTGAGGCTGTGGTTACACATTTCTCTATTTTATTGACTTGTCTGAAAAGAATTTTAAAGAGAAAAAATTTACATACAAACATTTTTGTACCTATAGCTTCGTTCCCGTACTTTTTAATGGTAAAACTCGTAAAAGAGAGAACTGAAAAAATTTGTTCTCACACACAAGTTTTTTGAAATAGTTCGGGAACGGAAAAATGGAAAATACGTCAAAAAAAAAAAACTGGAACAAATGTCAAAGTCGGCGTATCAGCCAATCAGACGGCGGCAACCATCTTACTATTTTTTTACTCGCCCAAATTTGTCGTGTAAAAAGTTTTTAAAGAGAGCGACATTCAGCGCCATTTTTGTTTAAAGAGAAGTGAACATTTTACAACTTTTTTGTGTACGGGAACGCTTTTTCGAGTAAAATGTGTAAAAGTCGTACAAATTTTAAAAACTTTTTAGTTCTGGAACACAGCTTATTATTGAAATATTTGTTGCATAAGAAAATATGTAAAATGCATAAATTTTACATATGCAAACATTTATGCATTTTGCATATGTCATATGTTTCGATTGCAATTTATTCAGAAGCCAAAAATATGCCCAGTCCCAAAATTTGACATGAATCAGACCAACAATAGGGGTTTCCTAAAATTCCACTGTCTAGTTATAACATAAGCTCTGTTCCTTTACGTGAAAGAAAGAATTAATAGTAAAATTGAACTGCATTATGCACTATGTCCAATCTTTACAGTTCTATGTCTTTGACTTGATGTTATGCTAGGTTTACATTTACGAAATCCACTCGATTTCAACTGTCAATTCCATTGCTCAAACGTCAAATGAAATCCAATCGATTTCAGATGAGTTTTCATTTGACGTATACACAAAGGAATTGAGAGTTGAAATCGAGTGGATTTCGTAAATGTAAACATAGTCTTAGCATACAATTGTTATGGGAGCAGTTTACAGCTTTTGCTACTTTTGCCGGTTTTACCATTTTCAAAAGTAAAGGAACAGACCAATAGAGAATCATAAAGTTCGAATTCCATAATGGTTGGAATTTCAAAGAAACCCTGAGATTTTTGGTCTGTTCCGGTAATTAAAAAATCTACTATTTTTCGATATAATAAAGGAACAATTGTTATCGTATTAAAAACTGTAGATTCTTGCTGGTACTGGAACATACATTATTAGCTCTGTTCTTTTACGTGCAAGAATCTTCAAGTTTTTCCACTTTTTACTCGAAAAGGGTTTCTTTACTTCAGACGCCATACGATTCATACGGGAGCAGTTAACAACTTTTACTACTTTTTCCGGTTTTACCATTTTCAAAAGTAAAAGAACAGACCACGTATTGCATTTATTTGAGTCACTGTTCTCTGGAATCAACTCTGTATATAAATAAAGAAGAAAAAGTGGCACCTTTAAAATCTACATCAAAGACAGCAACCATATTTTCTTTATCGTGAATATGGCAACGAGCTTACGTTTGTTTATAAATAAATTTCGTTTTTTGGTTATTTTTATTAAATATTAAAAAAGACACCAAATTTTGCCATAATTCATTAATTAATAATAATTTACTTAATATTGTACTCCTACAATTAACAAGTTCCTAAGAAGAAATATTAAAATAAAACACTGCATTACCCACAAAACTGTGTGTCGTTCACATTCCATTTGCTGGGGTATCCAATAAGATTAGTTAGACTCTACGTTCGTTCGGTTGTTTGTAAACGCCAATACAAAATGCTCGTCGTGCCGTCAGTTGTCGTAAGAAACCTACGCAGTTTGCTGCATTTTCTAACAAAAAATTCAAAATATTCCCATTTCGGGTAGTGAAATGTTATAAAATTGTAAGTTTTATTATTGCTGGGGGCTAAAATACCGTAGACAAATTTTGCAATAAAAATAACCTCAAAATTCCAAATGTCAATAACCAAAAAATCGAAAACAAAATTTGGCTGGCAAAAATTGTGTGGTGAAGTGAATTTTTGTGAAAATAAAAACGTGCTTTCCGTAGAAAATGGAGAGCACATGTGATGTAATCGTGATGTGAGGTTTTCGATGACCCGTTTTTGTTCACTTTGTTAATTTGAAGTAGTTGAGTACGGTCATTGAAATGTAAATAAATAAATGGTCATAACCTCATTTGGCCATAACCTTAAAGCAAACAATTTAATGGAAGATGGAGTAAAAATTGCATTTTCTTCATAACTTGGAATTTTTTTCATGAATTTTGATGGTAAAGAAGTGTGATGGTGGTAGTGTTGGTTGGTGTTCGGCTGTGTCGGCTTTTTGTATGTGGGGTTCGTGTGTGTGTTGCTTATATGAACTGTGTTATCCACCCCATCTAAACATATGATGCCGATAATAGTGTTTTCAGCTACATTGAAAATTAATCATGGTACAAATACACAGGTAGCCGCATCGGAAATTGTTGGTAACATAAGGTGTCAAAATTTGACATCAATTCAATGCAGTTGACACATTATGTTACCATCAGCTGGCATGATAATGCTACCTGTATTATTGTACCATGAAATTAATACAATGTTTACAGTGTAGCCATATTTTAAAAATACGACATTACAAACATGTGTTTTTTTTTAAAAGCCCGAAAGTTTTCCTTGGAGCCACTGTTTTTAAAAAGTCATTTGTCAAAGTGATGAAAAAGTTTGAATGAAAAAGTGAGAATTGAAAAAGTGAGAAAGTTAAACGTCATTTTAAACGTCATTTTTTTTTGTTTATTCTTCTAATTTGATATTGGGTATGTTCAGTTAGTGCTGTCAATTAGAAGTAAACAAAGCAAACAATCTCTTTGCAACAACGTGTTTTGGTGTCGGGATATTTATTTGCAGGAGGTCGTTCTCCTTACGCTGTTGTTTTGTTTTCTGATTATTAATTCGGCTTTCCCCATTTAACTTTTAGTTTTGCCTGCAAAAAACCAAGTCGTTAAAGTTAAAACATGGATGGTCAATATGGTGGCTTAGAATGGATACAACATAGTTCCGTACATCAGAAACACTCATCAACGCACCTTGTTGGCTCAAGGAGCTCAGGTGATATGAAAACTGCCGGCCAGTTAGTGATTGGCCCACAGCCACCTTGCGATGAAGAACTTATGGCTAATACTGGTAATACAAGATATATAACAACGGATGATGATGATGCAACAGATAACATTGATCAAATTGCTGCTGAAAATCTTATTTTCATGGCACGAGATGGTCAAATGGTTGCCGAAATTATACCCACAAATGGAACAGATAAAAATGGTGCTGTTGTTGTTACGGCCAGTGATGGCGAACAAATAGATTGTGATGCTATTATGCAGCAGGCGACATTAATACAACAACATGAGGATACAGGAGGTGGTGGTGGGGATATCTATTATACCGATACATCACCGCAAATGGTAACGGAAGAAGTTATAACCGATGATTGGGTTCAGCATCAAGGTGAAGAAAGGTAAGAAAATCTATATTTGATAAGGAAAGAAATAATTGAGATTTTTTTGTGATATGTATTCTTAGCATGCCTTAGACGGGAAAAGTGTGAATCATCATACCGTTTTTTAAGCGTTGTAGGATATGCTGATAAATAAAACCTTTTCTTGTAGATATCTTTAAATTAGAAGCTGGGATACATAGAAAAAACTTATGCTTCCCCGAGATGTAAACCTCGAAATTCGTCACATATGCCATCCCAAACATAATGGCTTCCTTTGAAAACAAAAATCCCTCTTTAACTGAAGTCCACAAGATCTTCCGTCTTGATTCAAAAATTTCACCTGTGTATAGTCGTCAAACTTGGCTACGAATTAAATTTTTTCTGCCAACAGCCGGCATACCATGATGTATTAGCTGGACCCAGAAAAACATCAAGTAGGTCTTGGAAAGTTGATTACGCCTATATACATACATGTCGAGGAAGTCTGTATTTCGTTAGATATAGGCTTCGAAAGTCCCAAAAATATACATAAGATTTTTTAACAAAAAAAGAATAATTAAAAAAAATATGATCGCGTTAGTCCAGATTAGCATCTGTCCTTTGGATAAAGTCCTAGCCACTATATTCAGCATGCTCTCATCAGCCTATTTAACACTATACATATATTTAATCTATGGAAAGTCCATACTTCCCGAGATATTGACCTTCAAAGTTCCAAAAAATCTTTTGCACCTGGGCAAGTCCATACTTAATGTGTCAAAAAACTCTAAAAACCCTGCCCTGACTGATGATAATTCGTCATAAGTTGAATACTCTACCAGCTGGCGTATAAATCTGAAATTTTGTACCACAAGTAGATCTTTACGTCCTGATTACAAAAATATAAAGTTTGTTGGGGGGAAGTCCATACTTGCGAGATATGGGCCTCTGAAGTTCCGAAAATTCCCTTTTTAAGAAAGAAAAAAAAAAATTAAATTAAAAAAAATGTTGTTCCCGTGCCCTAAATTGTTGGTAGAGTATTCAATTTGTTCCGATAATTCTTCTGAACGTACATCAAGTTCCAAGAAGTTTTATATGGAATAGATATTTGGCATAAGTGCAGTTAAGAGGCTGTTCGATGATGTTTTATTTTTTATTTATTTATTTCAATTCACATATGCCCAGTCTTTCGACCTGGCTGTACACTACAATATAATGCGATGATAACAAGTAAACTTTAAATTAAGTAACTTAAGGGAGGGATGACTATACTACTCCAAAACACAATTACTAGGTATAAAAAATAGGGGTAGTAATTATAAAATAAAAAAAAATATTAAATATTTTGATTGATTGAATTATTATACTCCAGGAAATGGAAGGGATGTTAAACTACTCCAACAAAAAATACAGAGCTTTTTATAATGTTTTGCAAATTTTGACCGAAAGTACTTCCTTCGGTCCTGCTTACAGCGATATAATGTTTTTCGTTAGCAAGTCCATGACTCCTGACATAAATGTCCAAAAGTTGTAAAAACCACGACAACTATCGAAAGAAGTGGTTGACATTGATCCAACCTTTGCACATCGTAATATTTCTTTCACTCTGAAAACAAGATCAAATATGGACTATATCGATCCAATCTTTAGGGTATCTCCCACGAAAAACATCAAAATTTTTCGGAGAATTGTTTTGAACTTTTTATGGTAGGTATTCATTTCTCTTTACTCATATTACGCCAGATTTTTTCAGGGGTTACTTCTTTAGATAATCACCCTATAGGGTGTCCTCGGTTTGGTAAAATCTTTGCACATCATAATTTTTTTCCAAACTTGCATCAAATACGAAGATGAACTAAATCAGTCCACTTATACCTCCCATAAGAACAGGTTCAGTCAGACCGAAAAATGTTAAACTTTATTTGGGATAGTACTCTCAGAATTTATTACAACAGTAATGTATTGAGAAAAAACAATCCATATTCAATTTTGCCTTATTAAGGCAAAGGTTATTTATAGTAATTTTAATTAATTCTTTTTCGAGCTGAGCTTAGTCTTCGTCTGCCACAAAAACAACGTCTAAATATGCCTGATGAAAAGTAGCATAATGGTTGGATGTGTGGGACTTCGGTAAACTCCTAATTCTATAATGTACCTCTTAGGTCATAACAGCTCAATTCGAAAGAGAATTAATTAAATAAAATCCATACTGTGTTTGTTTCTTTTCCTTGTGTCACTGGCTGAGGGCTTTTTTCTGTCGACAAAGACGACTTAAAATATGTGTTTTGGGAGTTGACGTCATTTATGTGACAGACATTGTATGGACATGACAACTTAAATGATGCATGTTTTATATAACATATTAGATGTAAAATGCGTTTTATATTTATTATCTAAAACTTACACTCAAAGTAAAACTTAGTAGGTAGAAGGTTCTACCCATATCCAGACGTTTAAATCTGGTGAGCTAACTACTATTTTTTTCGTCGTATCAGTCTCATTGCGATATCGAATGTTTTACTGTGGGTGCAATATTTTCCGGTAGTTTTATCAAAGATATTCCCTTTTCAGTATTGAAATTAAACGAAAGAACTCCTCGATGGGCTACGTCAATTTTGTTTTTCCCGAAGAGTATTTCGTAACAAGTTTGAAAAATTAAGTTTCCAATTTTAACAAAATTAAAAAAAAAATTGATTCTTAGATGAATAAGTTTTGGTACATAGATAAAGAAAAAATCGTCATTCCAAATCTGTTTTTGTAACTAAATTTGACCGCAGCGCACAAAAGATATGACTGTTTTAATTTGAATGTTTAGAAAAACTTCTAAAATAATCGCGGCCTGATATAATAATGTTATATGAAATTACCGTTAATTGAATTCGTACTCTTTACGATGATGCAAAAATACTCCCGAAATGCCTAAGGTCGAAAGACTGGACATTAAGAATTGAAAATAAATTGAAATTGAATTGGATTCGCGAAAAATTAAGTTTTTGACCAAATTTTACGTACGTATTTGCAATCATATATAAAAAATTAAAACAGCATCCAGAGATTGTGAGAAATAAAATTAAGCCTATGTCGTGAAGGTCTAGCTATAATATTCATGTTGCTTGCAAAAATGCATAGGAAATTTGAGGAAAAAAATAAAAATTTTATTTGAATTTTGTTATTTTTTGATTTTATAGCAAAAGCTGAAAAAACTGTGTTAAGTTTTCCTCTTTTTCGTCAAAATTTCGTGCAGTAATGAAGATATTCGATTGCAACCTATTTTCGCCTTATAGTTTCCATATTGGCGAACATTTGTAGATTATTATATAAAATCACAAGAAATTCCAATCGTGGCATTAAATTAGAATAAAGTTATATTACGGTTATACATAACCGGATTTAACAAACCCACTGGGTTTTAAATGCCAATTCCAGTCCATTATGGAAGTATATCTTATTTTGGGATATATCGCCCACTAGTCATTTCAGTGGGTCATCGTATAACTTATGGACTAGTGTGTCAGGAAGCATGGACTTGTCCACGGAAAACATAATACCGTTGTAAGCAGGACAACAACAAACAGAATTGGCATACATTTCCAAAGGATCTTCGAACAGACCCTAGACTGCACTTAGAAATTTTGAACTTTTGTGGGGGAGGTCCTCTAAGGATAGCATCGATATGGGCCATTTTAAAAGTTAAACTTGAATAAGTTAAAATTTGGACAAAATATTAGGACACCCAAAGTTTGGTTGCGCCGTTCAAGACATTTTCTAAACATTGGGGGAAGTACCGGAAGTTGTGGGCCGGTATTGCCTATCTTCGAACTGAAAATATCAGGAAGGTCAAATTTTGGACCAAATTTTGGAAGGTGAATTTTTGCTCTCCAGCCACTACATATGGTGCCATAGGGTTTTTTACACCTTTCGGGCGGTTTTCTCAAGAAGTATTGACTTGCCCTGAAAAAACATTTACCGTCGTAATTGAGGCAGCGAATGGAATTTGCTTCAAAAAAATCAAAGTGATTCGAGAGCAGGTCTTAAAGTGAATTAATCCGTAATTTTGTATGATATGTACCCGAAGGAGTGGACAAACATAGTCCATATTCGAACCTGATCTATATCTGGTAGACATATTAGGATGTGCAAAGTATGAACTAAATCGGTCACTCCCTTCAAGAGTTATCGTGCGAACAATTTTTCCGAACATTTTTGAACTTTGAACGAAGGACCAAATCGGTTGATCCGTTCGAGAGTTGTCTTGCTCTCCAACGACAACACACGGTGTCATAGGGGTTTTTACATCTTTCAGGCTATTTTCTCAGGAAGTATGCACTTGCCTCTAATGAGACATTTAGCATCGTAAGCGGGGCAGTGAATACAAGATGCTACAACAAAAATCAAAGAGATTCGAGAACAGGTCCTGAACTGAACTTTTCCGAAATTTTGTGTGGGAGGTACCCCAAGTTGTGCACGAATGAGTCCATACCCAGCAAAATCTTCGATGCCAAAGATGTCATTCAATCATGGGTGAAAGTGATCTCGCATGTCATCTTTTAAGCATCTTCATCGATGAATTTTATATGAGCGTGGACCCCAAAAGATGCTATTCATTTTTGGATCCAAAGCATGTCATTTCCACCAATGCTTTGGCATGTCATTTTCCCAACCCTTTGTAATGACATTATCATTACGACGAGAGTTTTAGCAACGTTGGTTGCGATTTCGAGTCTCCGACAACATCAAGCCTATTGTAAATAATTAATCTTATATATTTAGAAAAATGTGTATAAATAAAAACACAAAGTTCATCTCTATTTGATCGATGGAATGGGTTCAAATGCTGATGAAAAGATCAGATCTTTCACGACTTCCTTTGCATGGGTTCAAATGCTGATGGAAAGATCGGATCTTTCACGACTTCCTTTGCATTGGTTCAAATGCTAATGAAAAGATCGGATCTTTCACCACTTCGTTTGAACCAATGCAAAAGATGCCATGAAATCACGTCATCGCATGGAACCCCTTCCTTCAAATTTTGCTGGGTACTAGCACCTCAAACATTTCCGAAGTTTTGTGGGGGAGGTACCGGAAGGAGTGGACCGTTATAACCCATCTTCCAACTTAAACTAAGTTTGGACAAAATATTGGATCAAACCGGCTCATCCGTTCGAGAGTTATCGGACGGACGGACATTGTTAAATCGACGCATCCGATTTCAATGATCACTATTAAAAAATACATCATCATATGCCGTTTCATTGCGATCCATCAAGATCCGTGGATGTAGCATCTCACTAAATTAAAAAAAAAAAAAAACTTATTATGAAATTTCCCCGTGAGTTTTGTCTTTCCGCCGATGCAACTTAAGGAAAAAAGTGAAAAAATTCACGGGGAATTGCCGTTCATGATAATCCCCTATATATCCGAATACCCGATAGTTTTTAAATTTCTGTTTCCACACATTTAAAACAGTCATATCGTTCTATTTATTTAAGTAAAAATGACACATCCAAAACGCACGGATATCGTATGGCAGTTGTAAAATTTAAACTAAAATTAAAGGTTTTTTTTTTGAAAAATTTGCACACGAAAATGTCTACTTTGGGAGTGGATTGGTCTGATCCTGTGAAGGTTACACTCTAGAGTTTTACATGCATATTAAGTTTTTTAATAAATCCATAAATAGAGATAAAATTCAAAATCCCCATTTTCAGTGGATATATTAAAATATCATATATTGGAAACTTGTATCTCTGAAGTGTATTCTTTAACTTCTTCTTGTGTCGAAAAGCTAATAATTAAACTCGTTTCCTTCAACTCAATTTTCCTATTTTTTTACTTTAATACGAACACAGCTTCCGCTCAAAATATTATTTTAAAAAATTGCTCGGTGAATCGTGCTAAAACAGTTGATTTTACAGTAATGCGTTAAAAACTTATAATATAGTACAGTGGTTGTTGTTGTACCTCAGTTTCAACATATGTTAATTTTCTACAATAACGTTTTTATAAAGTTTTTTTAGCAGCTTCGGTTGATGTTGCCAAAGCAGATTATGTTTGTTCTGGCATTGATTTGATCATTTTTGAACCACCATTAATAGATGCTATTAATATACATACATATGTATGTATTTCTTTACTTATGGCTGGGGTACCTATACTAAATTTTATTTTTGTTAATTACTTAATTTTTGAAATACTATGGTTTTAAGATGTTTTTGTTATGCAGAATATGAGCACTTCGTAGATCATTGGCTAAAAAGCTTTAATCTCAATGAATGAATAAAAAAAAATAAAAATCGCATAGACAAACTCAGCTTTTTCTAAGTGCACTTAAAGTAACTGTTCGTGATTGACTTCTGTCGGGGCAAGTAGTAAGTCCGCTTTAGTTGTTGCTGTATCTTGACCCAAGATCAATACAGAGACCACAGGCTCTCGAACATTTTCTCCGGAATATTCCCACCAGATCCGCTGAACTATCCGCGATTTTTTATTTGATTCATTTTTACACAAATATATATACATCCCTCGAAAATAAATGGTACAAAAGGGGATTAGTATTTAGGGAATAGACGTACTAAAAATTACACTACAAGCGGAAAATGATGATTGAGTTGACACTTGCTTCAATGCTTGATGGCCATGTACTCAGCAGAATTATGTTACGACAATATACATGGCCTTGATATTCATCTGATTCCATAATACTCAAAAATGTACTACCACAAACATACAATTAACCCAAAGAAACTCACAACCTTATCTTTTTTTGTTTATCTTTTTAGAGTTGAAATATCTGCTGAACAAATTATTTCAAATTCTCAAGTATTAATGGATATGGAAGTACCTCTGCCCACTGTACAGGATGAATATACGGCTCAACGACCATATCCTTGTGATTTTTGTAGTCGACGATTTCGCAAGAAGGCCAGCCTTATGAATCACATGGTGGCACATCAAAACGATAGGCCACATTTGTGTAAATTGTGTGGTTCACGTTTTCTGCGAAAACAGGATTTAATAAATCATTTACAGGCTCATGTGGAAGAAACAGCGGCCGAGCCCCAAATTGATGATAGTGATTGTAAGTTCTGTTTTGCTGCGAAACAAATTCAGCACTTTTTAATTATTATTTTCTAATGTTGCAGTTATAAATTTTGTTAACGATACCACCTCATCATCGCAGCGTACCTCCAATGATCATTATTATGAACAGGATTGGAGTGTACCCGAAGATTCCGTTACAATACCAATAAAATCTAGTCGCAAACAATATCAACAACAATCTACCTCCAATCAAATGAGTTCACATCAAAAGCACTCCTCCTTGCTGGACAATAACTCTTTATCAACGTCTACCATAGTTACGACAACCACTTCAACAACAGCACCGCCAAGAGGTCGTATTAGTCGTTTGAAACCGAAGGAAGATACCTATGTTGTGGATGTATCTCACAGTAGTAGTTCAATTAATTTAGCTACAACCTATAGCATTGTCCAATGTGATGATTTACCAAATGCTAGTACCACTGCAATAGAATTTTCTCAGGATACACCAACTGCACCCGCCTTACAAAATGTACAACAGGAAGTCCAGGATAAGAAACCAATTTTACATTTTCCCGTTATCGATGATAATAAACCGTTTGTGTGTCAACAATGCGGTTTGGCTTTTTCCAGGGAAAAGGCCATGTTAGCCCACACAAAGGTAAGTTAGAGATATAGATAGGGGGTTATTGTGAAGGTAAATTCTCCGTGAGTTTTCTCACTCTCTCCTTTAAGTTAAAACGGTGGAGAGACAAAACACACGGTGAGTTTTTCGTTCAGAATAAACCCCATTTACTTCATAAATCATACTATGACCACTAGGATATGATGATTGAGTTTAATCTGGTATTCTATACTAGAAGAATTGTGTGCTCAATATGAAAATGTTACGACTTGAAACACATTCTTGCAACTTATCTGATCTACGGATTTAAATAAAATATAGATTACAAATTTTAATTCGTATTTCTTTTTAAAATATTGAATAATTTTTGTTCTTGTATTTTTCCTTCAGAGCCACCGCAATGATTCCCCCTTTGAATGTCCTCAATGTAATGAGCTGTTTTGGGATCAAGCCAGCCTGAACGATCACCAGAAAACACATCAATTTGAAGAAAGTAATTCTGAATATGATCCAAATGAGGGAGAAGATGAGACACAAAGTGAATCAGAGTCCGAACAACAATTATATGGAGAATTTTATTGCAGCGAATGTGGAATGTCTTTTCATCGTCAGGATTTGCTTAAACGGCATGCCAAAACTCATGCAAAGAACAATAACGGAGCTAATGAAAATGGTGTTGGCAACGGTGGTGGAGGTGATGGCAGCGGTAGTTGTGCTGGTGACGGCAATAAAGATCAGCACTGTTGTAATACTTGCGGTGAAACATTTGCCGAAGCTTTAGATTTGTTGGCGCATGCTGAAATACATGCTCGTTACCCGCCTTTCAAGTAAGTTTAAACTACATACATATATGCGTAAGTGAATAGGGGTTTTAAGTGAATAGCTTTAAGCGACGGTTTAGCGTCTATTTAGTTCCCCTCGGTTTATAATTCCTTTTAGGAAATATAGGTACTCCTTTGAGGGACATGGATGCCACTTCTTATTATAAATTTCGTAACATCTGGTGGAAAATTTTATATGTATTAGGGTATGGCCCATTATATAACCGCATAATTCAACATAATTGACATCAATGGAAAAGGTTAAGGGGAGCAATATAAGTTTTTTTACAGAAAGTGTTCAACAATTTGAAAGTAGTGGCCATTTCTGTGTCCTAAACTCTTATCTGCTTTTAGATCAAGGTATAATTTGCCAGATTTAAAGTCGATATTGATAGTCGTTTACGGTTTAAAGTACGTGGATATAGAGCTTGATAGCCTTTGTAGTTGTATATTTTGTACCCTCAGCAGCTAAATATGTGCCTCATCGAAATAAAGGTTTTGGGTCCCAAGTACGTTTGGACGAAATCCGTTTCTGACTATTCAGACCTGTCCGTCAGGTTGTAAGAGTAACAGGATGGAACGTGAACGGATCAACTGAATTGGTTCTTCCAGATATTTGTAGATCGGTCTAGAATATGTATTAACGGGTGATTTTTTATCTATTATCTTTTTGGCAACATTGGTTTAAACAGCTGACGCACGTTTCGTGTTTTGTTTCACTGTCAAACATCTTCAGTTTGGTTTATAATTTAACAATGAATCGTCTTACAAACGAACAACGCTTGCAAGAATTCAAGAATTGAAGCCGAACGACCTACCGCAACGTAGAATTTTTGGTGAATGGGCTCTTGGCTCTTGGTTGGCCGAAGATCCACTTTTTTTATCGAAAAATTGTGTTCAGCCGCCTAGATCGTGCGATTTAACGCATTTAGACTATTTTTTGTGGGGCTATGTTAAAGCTCATGTCTATACACACGTACTCGCTTCAATTGACGAATTAAAAGACAACATTGATGCATTTATTCACAAGATACCGGCCGAAATCTTGGAAAGAGTATGCCAAAATTGGACTAAGCGGATGGACCATTCGAGGCGCAGTCACGGTCAACATTTGCATGAAATAATCTTCAAACATTAAATTATATGGACCGTACTATCGACTCAAATAAAGATTTCATGCATTTTTCAGAATTTTAAGTTTTTTTTTTTTTTTTGAAAAACTTTCCTGTAGTTCTTAAAAAATCACCCGTAATATAAGCGTATTTCTTGGATACCTCCTACAAAAAATTCACAATTTTCTGAAAATTGCAGTTTAATTCTTGAAGCTACTATCGGACAAGCTACTATTCCTCGCAATTCCTATTACAAAGGTACAATTTGTTTTCGAGGACAAGTCTTACTTCGTGATATAAGGTCCCAAAAGATCTAAAAATCCTGCCGGCACCAACTAAAAAAAGTTATGAGCCTTGAGATCTAGCCGGATGTTGTCAATGCAGTATCTTCCTGGGTGATATAGGCAAAACCAACCAAATCACCATCTAGCGGATAGGTATCCCACGTCCAGGCATGTTAGGAAAGATATTCATGATTTAGAGAGATATTCATACATCCTATTGCAGTGGCAGAGGCTATAAGAGCCTATCGTATGAGTACCGTCCTTAGAGAACACCCACCCACCGTACATATGTGCAGTGTACATTCGACAGCGCATTCATGTCGTCCTCGCATGCCACAGCTATTTGCGACAAACTGAAAAGTAGGAACAATGTCCCTAAGTCCCTGTCCGGCAGCACTTAGGGAGCAGATAAAGAAACCTTGTTGACCACATATATTGCGATAGGTCTTTGGAGAGCTATGCGGCGCCACTTTCTTTACGTCAGAATGTCGCCTTGAGAACAGCAACAGGTTGCATCCTCATGTCTTCAGTGGACCTTCTACATGAGGAGGCAAAGATTCTTCCCTCTGGGCCTACCCCATGGCCACGTCGGTGCGATTAGTGCTAGGCTTCAATTCTTACTGGAACGGGACTGATGTCGTAACGCAGAACATCTGTCCAGCATGCCATAACAGTCCGCATGATATTTCGCACCTTTCGTTTCTGATTTAGAGTTGGAATAAAATATAAAAGTATACATGTGTTGTACCTGCTACAACCACAACAACTGATGAGGACACGATTATTTTTCACATAGTAAAATTTCTTTCAAGTAGATCTCTATCGGGAATAACATATTCGGGAATTTCCCACACAAAAGATCAACATTTTCGGTTATGTACAGTTTAAGGACTGGTGGAGGATCGTTTTGAAATTTTTACTTGTCCTGTTTACAACATTTGTCCTGTTTACAACAATAAAATGTTTTTCGTGAGCTAGTACATGACTCTTGACGATGGTTTATAGGTTCTAAAAAATCCTACAGTGACCAACTAAAGTGGCTGGTGGTTACGGAAGGAGCGGTAGACATTGTTCCAACCTTTGCACATAGTAATCTTCTTATTTCCACTTAACTCCTTGGGGAGCATAGGGCCTTTACAAAGTTTTTCCAAACTATTCTATCATTCGCAATACGTTTAATTTCATTCCAGCTTCTGCCGCTGCTCTCCACTTCCTTCATCAGGCTTCTTCTCCAAGTGGTCTTTGGCCGACCCTTCCTTCTGTGCCCTTGCGGGTTCCAGTCTAGGGCTTGGCGACATATCTCATCTTGTTATTTTCGCAATGTGTGACCAATCCATTGCCACTTCCTTCTTTTTATTATAACGGGAATAGGTACTATATCACATTTTTGTACAGATTTTCATTGCTTATTACATTTGGCCACCATATTTTTAAAATAGACCGCAAGCATCTGTTTGTGAAGCTTTGCAATTTGTTGTTAAGGGTTGTTGTTGTTAACCATGATTCGCAACTATACAATAGTACTGACAGAACGTTTGATTTGAATATGTTGATTTTTGACTTCTTTAGTATAACCCTTGAGTTCCAGATGTTTCTTAATTGAAAGAAGGCGCTGTTGGCTTTACCAATTCTGAATTAAATGTCAGCCTGTGCACTGCTTTCGGTTGAGATCATGCTTCCCAGATAGCAGAATTTGTTTACGAACTCTATTTGTTCCTGTCCAATGACAAAATGATTGTTGTTTGATGCTTTTATTGCCAAAGCCTTTGTCTTTGCGGCGTTAAATCTTAATCCGACTTTCGCTGAGTGGGCAACTAAGTCGTCGAGTTTAGACTGCATATCTGAGTGCTTGGTAGATAGTAGGCAAATGTCGTCTGCGTAGTCTATATCCTCAAGATGGCTGCTTATAGTCCATTGGATACCACGACGGCTACCTGCGATTGTTTCCTTCATCACATTATCAATTACCAGAAGAAATAGTAGTGGCGACAGTAGGCAGCCCTGCCTCACACCGGATTTTGGACGAAATGTTTCCGATAAACGGCCATTGTGTAGGACCCGGCAATGGAATCCGTCATACTGAGCTTTAATAAGGTTTATGAGCTTCGATGGGATACCTGCTGTTTGTAGTAGCTCCCATATTTTGGACCGGAATACGCTGTCAAAAGCAGTTGTGTGTCCACGAACGTCATATATATATATTACTTTGCATTTCTATTGTTTGCTCAGCGATTATTCGGAGCGTATTTATATGGTCTACAAATGACATATTTGCGCGGAACCCAGCTTGTTCTTTGCGAAGATTTGTTTCTACCGTGTAGTTGATTCTATTAAGAAGATAGAAGATAGTAATATTTCTCTCAAAATTAAATGAAATTCGAACGTGGATAATATTCAACATATTCATCTAGTACCCATCTGACAAATGTTCAAAAATTTCTCTTAAGTTCAGTTTATATTCAGATTCGGGGGAGATATACCCTCAGCCTCCGACCTAAAGAAAATAAGAAAACACAATACTTCTGATTTTTTCAGTTTTTAAGCTAATTTCTCAGGAAGTATAGACTTGTTCCCGAAAAAAATTGTACCCTCGTAACTATTACCGCATACACAGTATGTTGCCAAGAATTTAAAAATGATCCCAGACAAGTTCCTGTAGATTTGTCCGATGAAGTCATTTTTCGGACATAATCCAGACAAGGATAAGAAATAATACGATGTACAACGTTTGAACAAAATCGGCTTCTCCCTAGGGTTATCTTACTTACTACCCAGTTTAGTTGAAGCCGGCTAGGTTATGTGGACCATTATATCAGGAAGTATTGGCTTGACCGAAATTGATAATTTTTCTTAAAAAATTAGGATCATTAAGTCTTATTCACGATTTACCCTCTTTAATAAAATATTACGATCTCTCTAATGAATTGTTTGTCTCCCCTTCCCCCATTTATTTCAGATGTGTCTTATGTGGTGAATCGTTTTTCGAAGAGCCCACCATCAAGAAACACTTACAATCCCAACATGCCAGCGAAATGACCGAGAACTCTTGCATCTTGTGTGGCAAAGAATGCCGTGATCGTAAGGCTCTCATCAAACACGCCTGGGATCATTCACGTGAAAAATGTCATTCGTGTTCAAAATGTGGTAAAAATTTCCATAATAAAGCCCGCCTTAAACGTCATATGGCTTCACATCGTGATAAATCGGTACAATGTGATGTTTGCCACGAAGAATTTCCCGATGGACGTACACTGTCCAACCATAGACATTCACATAGTACAACATCGGCTGGAAAACTATTTCCCTGTCATGAATGTGGTAAGACATTTGGTTCGCGTAGTTCTCAACAAATTCATGTTCGCATACATACGGGTGAGCGTCCATATGGTTGTCGTTTTTGTTGGAAGGCATTTGCTGATGGTGGTACTTTGCGCAAGCATGAACGTATTCATACTGGTGAAAAGCCGTATGCTTGTTCCGTGTGTCCAAGGGCGTTTAATCAACGTGTTGTTTTGAGGGAACACATTCGTTCACACCATTCGGGTTTGGATACAAAGCGTGGCACCTATTATTGTACAGTGTGCGGAGCAGATTTGACAACGTCGGGAGATTTGATACAACATTTGATACAGCATAGTGACATGAATACGGCAATGCAGAGGCAACCAGTGGTAAGTAGAGATGTGATTTGAAATCTTTAATGAAAATGTTTTATGAATTTTCACCTATTTACTATCTTTCCAGACTGGTCCACGTAAATATAAACGCCGCCGTAAACTAAAACCCCACGAAATTGCCCGCCTGAAACGTGAATCTAAACAAAATGGTGATAATTGCAGTGACCTTGACCTATCCGATTTCGATATGGACAATGTTGATGATTTGTTGGCAATGACCGAAACCAATACATCTACGGAAAATACCACCAGTAACCATGATCTTCCACCAGTGACAAAATCTAAACGTCAAAAGAATAATGCTTCGTCGGATTTGTTGGAAACTACCAATAACAGTCGAAATTCAAACTCTAACAAAACAACTTCATCCAAGAAGAAATCTCATATTGTAATTGATCCAGATGATTTTGATATAGATGTTGACATGGTCGATGGCAGTGAAGGTAACAAAAAACCACGTTTCAATTCAACAAGCAGCGATAAAATATGGTCTACAAAAACATCAAATGAGGAGACCTATAAATCGTTACTTTCCAATTTGGAAACTACTTTACAAAGCATTGACACACTGGTGGTGGGACCATCAACAAATAATGCCGTTGATATTAACGCTTCGTCATCGGAACCAACTACAACAACGGCAACAACCACAAAACGAAAATCAAAACAACAAGAATCAACGGCCCAGAGAACACAACAAGTTCAAATAGTTAGAAATGATAAGGTTGCAAATGCAATGATGGAGAGCAACAATCCCAGCCAAAGCACCTCAGCAGCTGCTCCATCAAAAGGTCGTAAAAATAAAACAGATAAAGCCACCAAACAGAGCAAGGGGCCTCAAATGATACGTACAGAAAAATGTACTGTATCCTCTACTGAAAGTGGCAAAAAGAAATCTAAAACTGTGGTTAGCCGAACCCAAACAGCCAATGTGGATATATTACCAAAATCGGTTGGTATTGTTGATGACTATGACATTATTTCGCCGGCTTTACATCCACCCAAACAGATTAGCTGCAGTCCTTTGCACATAAAACAAGAGCATGATAATCCTCCCCTTATGAGAATTCAAAATGTCTTGTCATCATCATCCTCAAACGCGCATAACAGGACACAATTGTCCTCATCATCGTCCAATGCCCGCCACAACAATGATTTATACGATGCCCATTTGTTACTTGAAGCCTCAGGATTACGCAATGATCTAGATGAAATTTTAAGATCTCCTCTTAAATCAGACAAATTGGGTGGATCTCGTCAACGATTCACCAGCGAGTCGTCAACACAATTTTTAACCGAACAATCGGAAGAAGAACAACATTTGATAAAAATTGAACCTACCTCACCCGATCTAAGGGAAATCGTTAATGGCGTTAGTTCGGTTAATACCTCGGAAGTTGTAAGTTCAGCTGGTATGGAACTTAATGTTGTCGACAACAGCACTCACCATCATAATTCGCGTAGAATTTCTAAAGCCTCCAGATCTCAAAGAAATATAAATTCTAATAGAAAATATTTTGAATTTGCCAATGATATGAAACCTGCCAACAATTCAAGTTCATATAAACGTACATCTTCCAACAGTCAAGTGTCCCTTAAACCTTCGAAATCTGCACGCACTGAACCTGCTAAAACCAGCAAATCATTACCAAATTCTACATCATTTTTAGACTACAGCATTGTGGATAGCTTTAATGCGGTAACAAGTTCCTCGCCACACAGTCATCACCATCATCATGTTAATTCGTTTTCTTCCATATCGGCAGTTGTTTCTGCCGCAGATGCCAATGCTGCAGCCGCTTCCGCAGCGGCAGCCCAACAAAATCCTTCGCCTGCCCGTAAACCTCAACGCTATTTTGAGTGTGAAATGTGTTCAGCTGTATTTTCGGATCGTGCCCAACTCTTGGATCATGTACCCATACACATTTAAAGAAGAGCAATCGTCATACGCTAATAACACACGTTTACTTATGATTACCACAGTGCCAATAGTTAGATGTTTATAACGGTTTATATCTTTTACGAATTAGTAGACACAGCATTATGGAAAATGAGTTTCAATTACTTGGATTCGTTACCAGCGGTTTGAAACCCCCCTCCCTTTTCTTTTTTTGTAAAATATTTTAAGTATTTAAAACTAATTTTAGTAAAATACGTTACTTTTTCTTTTCCTTATCATTTTTTTGGTGTACCTTTGATCAAGGTATTATTGTTGGGGTTGGTGCAAAATAATTCACTCCCGCCCCCCCAGAAAAGTGTAACTGAAAAGAAAGAAAATGTTATTTGTTTCTGTACAAATTGCTAATTTAATTGAATAGAATTAAAGAGTATCTATCAATTAGAGTTTTGTTGCTATTCAAACATAAAAAAAGAACAAATCTGTTAAACAGTTCTGTTAGTTTGTTTTCTTTTTATTCTTCTTTTGTATAACATATTAAATAATGAAAATAAAACAAACCAATTTTTATTTCAAAATAATTTTATTTTTTTTTTTTGGTAAAAATAATTGGTAAGTAATAAATAAAATAACGGGATTTTTTATTGTTCCATACAGAAAATTCAGTTAGAAGATACAAGATGATTTGGTCTTTGGTAATCACAGGTTTTTTATTGGTTCAACTTTTATCTTAAGTTGCCCTCTTCGGGATATCATCTGTAGAGCTAACATTCGTTAAAAGAGTGGGCTAACACATGTCGCGCAACACATTGTAATGTACAATTGATACATCTTTTCCGTCCTTGGAAAATAAAATAGTAGAATGGAATTTCTGAATTACAACTGCTATTTTCTGAATTACAGTTGAAAATGGTATAATTACCTTTTCCATGTTACATAATACCCCTGTGGTAAAACCAAAAATTTGATCTTTCATCCGAATAACTTTTTTTTTTGCACACATGAGATCTATAGGGACTTTCAGGACATTGCTTCTAATGACAAACCCTATCTCTTTACCAAATTTCAGCTTTATGGAAATTTTTGCTATTTCCACCTTATACGCAAGTGTATTTATACGAGACTATACGTATCACACAAGAAACATATTTTTTAAAAGAAAATGTGGAAAATGTTAGCGTGTTACAATATTAAAAACAGTAAGGAAAGCATTAAAGTCGGGCGGAGCCGACTATATGATACCCTACAGCAATATAATTTATAATTCAATATAATTTAGAGATTTTTTTCTAGAAAGATTGCGTCACATTTTCCAAATTTCATTAAAATGTCTGTCCAATTTGTGCCTGGTGCGTCAAATACATGCAATTGGGCGAAGATATATATGGGAGCTGTCTTAACCGATTCCAATATAATTTAGCAAACTTATTTCTGCCCAAAATCGGTGAAATTTTCTTAATTTCATCTAAATTGGACAGACTATTCGTTTTTGGTGCACCACATACCACAAATCGGGCGCAAATATATATGGGAGCTACTTCCAAAACTGTACCGATTTCAATATAATTTGGCAAACTTACTTCTAGTCCGAATTCGGTGATATTTTCCAAATTTCATCAAAATTGGAAAGTATTTGCGTGTTTGATGCACCAAATACCTCAAATCGGGCGAACATATACATAGTTCGATCAAAAATGTAGCGAAAGTCCTGAAAATAACTAGTACTGGCTGAAATCCTGAAAATCGGGAGGTACCGTTGGGGATTATACCAAAACACTGATTTATATTGAACATTTTTATACCCTCAGCATTTATGTTAACGACGATATATACACTTTAAAACGTGCAAAATGTGCCTCATCGAAATAATGGTTTTAGACACCAAGTATGTTTGGACGAAATCCGTTTCAGACAATTTGGAGTTGATTTAGCCATGTCCGTCCGTCTGTGTGTCTGGCTGGCTGGAGCGCACGATAACTCTCGAACGGATCAACCGACTCGGTCCAAAATTTGGCTTTCGTAATATTTTGTCCAAACTTAGTTTAAGTTCGAAGATGGGTTATATCGGTCCACTCCTTTCGGTACCTAACACACAAAAGTTCGAAAAATTAGTACACACGATAACTCTTGAAGGGAGCAACTGATTTTGGTCCATACTTTGCACATCGTGAAATTTCTACCAGACTTAGATGAGGTTCCAATATGAACTCAATCGGTCCAAGTTCAGTTTAGGAACTTGTCTCGAATCGCTTTGATTTTTGATCTAGCAACTTGTACTCGCTGCCCCTCATACGACGGTACAAGTTTCATCAAGCGCAAGTCCATACTTCCAGTGTAATGGTTGGAGCGCAAAATAACTCTCGAACGCATTTGCCGATTCGGACCAAAATTGGGCCTTCGTAATATTTTGTCCAATCTTAGTTTAAGTTCGAAGATAAGCCATATCGGTCCACTCCTTCAGGTACCTCCCCCACAAAAGCTCAAAAATGTTCGGAAAAATTATGCGCACGATAACTCTTGAAGGGGGTGTCTGATTTGGTCCATACCTCACACATCATATGGTACCTATCAGATATAGATCAGCTTCGAATATGGATTATATTTGTTCACCTCGGGTACCTCCCACACAATATGTAAAAGTGTTTTCAGGGGCAAATCCATACGTCTTGAGAAAATAGACCGAAAGGTTCAAAAAAACCATATGACACCGCGTGTAGTGGCTGGAGAACATAATAACTCTCGAACTGATCAACCGATTTGGTCCAAAATTTGACCTTCGTCATATTTTGTCCAAACTTATTTTCAGTTCGAAGATGGGCAATGCCGGTCCACAACTTCCATACTTCCCCCCAATATTTAAAAAAGGTCACTAAAATGGTATGCACGATATCTCTTGAACGGGGCAACAAATTTGGTCCAAACTTTGGATCTCCTAATATTTTGTCCAAATTTAGTTTAACTTCTAAAATGACCGATTTCGGTCCTCTCCTTAGGGTAATTCCCTCAAAAAAAGTTCAATATTTGTGTCTAAGTGCAGTTTAGGGTCTGTTCGAAGATCCTCTGGAAATGTATACCGATGCTGTTCGTTGTGGTTCTGTTCTGAAAATATGATGAGTGTTTTAATTTACATGGGCTGAGGGTATACCTCTGTTGGCAAAAATCCGACTGATACGTTTTTGCTTGTTGTGGAGAAGTTTCGTGACTGCAGAAAACCTCAAATAGCAAATTACAGCTAGTTCGTATAAAAAGTGTAGTTAAAATGATGAAAGTACCGAAAATTGGGAGGTACCGTCCAAAACATGGACATATGTAAAATTTTTTTGGTGGATAAGTTTTGTCACCACTGGGAATCTCAAATGTCAAATTAAGGGCAGTCAAAAATGTAGGTAAAATCCTAAAAATACCTAAAATCGGGAGGTACCGTAATATGGGGCTATACCAACACCCATATCTAAGATGCCAATTTTTGGTGGAGAAGTTTTGCTACAATTCTCTAGAGGATTGACGTTTATCATTTGTTCCCTGCCTGTACCATTTTTGAGATAAAGAAGCTCAGTTTACATTTTGATAGGACTTGCGGTTTCTAAGCCAAATCGTGAAAACCTAAACAACCCCTAAAAATGTCAACTTAAATCGCGATTTATTTAAAAAGCGCTCCGGCGATTTTTTTTTTGTTTTTTGATTTTTCTCATCTAGTTTAAGAATCCGTAAAAACTTCCAAGGTGTATGCACCTTCCATTTAAAATTATTTCAACAGCACCGTGAGATATATGGCAATCAATTTTCAAAAAATTAAATGTGTATAGTATTTTATGGGTTGTACGCGCTTGTTCCATAGAGTGCAACTTGAGAACTTGGCCGAACTTAGGTTCGATTATTTTTTGGGGAATTAAATTGGACTCTCTGGATTCGGAATAATCACATTAGGGCTGCAAATATTTGCAAATCTTCTGATAACTGCACTTTTAAAATATGGGATTTTGCTTGAAATTAATACAAATTTAGCTGTGCATTTGTATGGGTGCTATATGAATATATGGACCCTATCTAGAGAAATGTCTGCAAGTAGGAGTTCTACCCCCGGTGACACTAAAATACCATATTATAGCTAAATCTGTTAATAAATATGGGTAAACAAGTAAAAATTCAACTAATCGGGGTGTACCATAAAAGGGGGCTACATCGAAACATAAATCTACACTACACTACAATTTTACACTACACTACATTACACTACAAAAACAAATTTCTATGTGGTTGTTGTTACGTTTGTTGTACAACAGCACTTACTTCTACCTGTAAAATAATTTTACCATGGACACAAAATTCGGTAGAAAATTGTGACAAAATCTTCAAAAAAGGTAAAATCGGGCGGCACTCTTATGTGGGGGGGTTATATAAAGAGGTGGACCTATACCGACAAATTTCTGGCGGGAAGTTTTATACTCGCAATAAAGACTAAATACCAAATTTTAAGCATTTCGGGAAGATATTGAGGCCATAGCCTTCAAAATACCGAAAATTGGGAGTTACCTTTCTATCTGTATTGTGATTTGTTCAGTTACCGACAAAAATCTGTCAAATTAAAACGCAAAATTATGAATGAAAAGTTCAAATAGAACTTTACGACTGATTTTTATTCGTTGCTAACTTACCCAAAAAGCATCGGTAATTACTGAAATTATAAGCATTTTAATTTTACAGATAATTGTCGGTAACTCAAAAAATGAGTTAGAGAATCGCACTACTGAGCTATAAAAAGACGTGTCATACCATAGAAGACTAAATACAAAATTTCAGCTATTTCGGTTTGATGATTACGATAAAACCTTCAGAATACCGAACATCGGGAGATAATGTCCTATGGCGGATATATGGGCCTATACTGACAAGTTTCTGGGTGAAAGATTGAAAACCCCAATGAAGCCTAAATGCCAAATTTCAGAACTTTCAGTGGGATATTGAGGCCACAACCTTTAAAATACCGGAAATCGGGAGGTACACTTCTATTGGGCCTATATGAAAAATTGGACCTATACTGATAATTCTCTCATAGAATGTTTTATACTCTCATCGAAGACTAAATTCCAAATTTCATCCATTTCGAAGACTAAATACCAAATACCCAAATTATCGGTTTGAATAAAACCTTCAAAATACCGAAAATCTACTATATGGAGACGTGGACCTATACATTTCTGGTGGAAAGTTGTATATCACCACGACTAAATACCAATTTCAGTGCGACGCTACAGCCTTCAAAATATCTAAATTCGGGAGGAACCGTCCCATGAAGATGTGGACATGTAACGACAAATTTCAACCTTCAAAATACCAAAAATCGGGAGTTACGGAATAGAAAAAATAGGGAGATAAACGTGGACCGATACAGCCCATTTTCAATACCAAACATCCTAGGAGTAATAGAAATTTCTGTACTAAATTATAAAGCTAAATATTCCACCATCACGGTGCTCTTGAAACAATTTTAAATGGAAGGTGCTTACACCTTGGAAGTTTTTGCGGATTCTGAAACCACAATGTTCATAGATGAACAAAATCAAAAAACAAAAAAAAAATCGCCGGAGCGCTTTTTAAATAAATCGCGATTTAAGTTGACATTTTTAGGGGTTGTTTAGGTTTTCACGATTTTGCTTAGAAACCGCAAGTCCTATCAGAATGGGACTAAAAAAATGTTGTAGCTATGAAAGTTCTCTACAAGATCGACCTTTATGGCATTTTCGTAGTTTCTACCATTTTTGAGATATAGAAGTTCAAATTGGGACAATGGACTGACTGTATCGCCCCCTTATAAAACAATGTCACGAATGGTGCGCCTTAACTAACTTTTGATGAAAAACGCTTACACAAAGAAAGTTTTTGTGAATTCTGAAACAGCAGTGTTCATAGATGAGAAAAATCCAAAAACAAGAAAAAATCGCTGTAGGGATTTTTAAATAAATCGCGGTCAAAATTCACATTTTTAGGTGTTTTTTAGGGTTTCACGATTTTGCTTGGAAACCGCCAGTCCATTCGAAATGGAACTAAAGAAAATATTGTAGCTGTGAAAATTCTCTAGAGGATAGACGTTTATCATTTGTTCCCAGCCTGTACCATTTTTGAGATAAAGAAGCTCAGTTTACATTTTTAGGTTTTTTGTTAGGGTTTCGCGATTTTGGTTGAATACGGTAAGTCTTATCGAATGGGACCTGAGAAAATCTTAAAGCTGTGAAAATTCTCTACAAGACTGGCTTAAGTAACTTGTCCTAAGTTGTAAAATTTTTTAGATATATAAGTTTAAGTTGGGAATTTGAAGTCAGACATTGTTTTACAAGGGGGCGATACAGAATTGAATTGAATTTGAATTGTCCAAATTTGAACTTCTATATCTCAAAAACGGTAAAACCGACGAGAATACCATACAGGTCAATCTTGTAGAGAATTTTCATGGCTACATCATTTTCTTTAGTCCCATTTTGATAGGACTTGCAGTTTCTAAGCAAAATCGTGAAAACCTAAACCACACCTAAAAATGTCAACTTAAAGCGCGATTTATTTAAAAAGCGCTCCGGCGATTTTTGTTTTGTTTTTTGATTTTTCTCATCTATAAACATTGTAGTTTCAGAATCTGCAAAAACTTCCGAGGTGTAAGCACCTTCCATTTAAAATTGTTTTAAGAGCACCGTGCCATATACGTTGGCTAGGTCATGTTCTGAAAATGGAATGTAAAATCGCTGAATTAATCCCTATCAGTATATACCTAATGTTACCTCAATGTTTTCCAAAGTTACAACATTCGTTATCAAAGTCTGATATAGGAGGGTAAAAACCGCATTTAATTATTGTTTATTTTCATTTTTCAATCGGCATCAATTTGAAGAGCAGTCTATTATAAGTTTATATCAATGGTGTGCACGGCCATCCACTGGTGGTTTCTGTAAAATACTCTTAATTTAATTAATTCAACTACACTTGGGCGTTTAAGTATTTTTTGTAATAATTCTTTAATAATTCATTTGTATCACGATTTTAGGTAATAATAGTGCTTAAAAATGTCTAAATATGTAACGAAACAACAAGAAAAATTAAATATTAATTCTCCCTTAAATTTTCTCTTTTCCTATTTTGCTCACCATTGGTTTATATCAACTTATTGTTTGTAGACACAGAAATCTTGATTGTAACAAACTATTCTACATATAAATCAGAGCTGAGCAAAATCGAGAGAGAGGCAAATTTAAGGGAGAATTAATATTTAATTTTTCTTGATGTTTCATTATTTATTTCAACATTTTTTAAACATTAATGTTGTCGAAAATCGTCCACAATGCAAATTATTAAAAAATATAAATAAAAAATTGCATAAACATTTAATTGTTTATGGAGTACGCTTTCACAATTTTCCTATGTGCTAGCACACAGGCGTGCTCACCCCTGATATAAATTGATTCGTTTGCATGACAGCTCTCATTAGTTTAAAAGTTCCCTTTGTAAAGAAAACAACGCAGGGTTTTTTTCTAAAAGTTTTACATTTTAATTTAATCTAACAAAAACAACTATAATGTTTTCAACTAAAGTGTTTATTGTATTGAGTGTTATGTGGGCTATGGCCTACGCTACACAACCACCAATTGTAAGTTTATTGAAAGGAAAAGAGTTGTAGTCTATTTTTCAAGTATTTTCATAAACAAAAGTCGAAGTAAGAACGATATTTTAAGATGACTGCATGGGTGATGCAGCAATAATAAACCAAGTCCAACAAATAGCTTTTGTTAGCCTCTCGTTGGTGAGAAGCCGAATCGTAACAGATTCGGTTCACTCGGCAACAACTACAATGAGGGATAGGTACGATAACTTAGGAAATTAAGTATCCAATTTGTTCAAAACTTTGCACATAGTGAACGTTTTTTTCAAACCAAGAAGGTCAACATCGGACAACACCTTCGAGTACCTACCTCACAAAAGTTTTAGATTTTTGCTTAAGGGCTGTTCGAGGATTTTCTTAAAATTTTCCTGGGCAAGTCTATGCTTCCGGACATAAGGCCATGTTTATATTGTAGCCTTTTGCAGGGTTAACCTACTTAATGAGGATTTATTTGACGTATACCCAATGGAATTGACATTTGAAACCCAGTGGGTTTGTTAAACCCGGTTATATATAAACGCAATATAATAATCCGGAAACTCTAAAAAATTCAAATGTGACCCACTAAAATGGGTGGTTGGCACGATAACTATCAACAGGAATGTCTCTCATATTAGATTCAGTTCCGAAATGGACCATTTCTTGTAGTACATCCCCCCGCAAAAGTTCAACACTTTTGCTATTAAATCCAGTTTAAGATCACTTTTCAGATCGGATTTTAGTAGCGGAATAATTGACTGTGGAATAATTGGGGCCACTGTTTTTTTGTGCAGTCATAGGGTGAGATCAAGGCCGACTGATTATCAAAATATGTTTTAGCTTCTTTTATAATATAACATTTGATTGAAGTTTAACATAAATTATTATTTTTATTTATTTTCAGGCTGGTGGTGTTTCACCAGTAACCGATTTCACAGAGGTTGAGGAAGAGTTGAAAACATCTCTATCAAAGTTGGCTGCTGGTGATGGTCCAAATTACAAGTATGTTTTGTTGTTGTTAATTTACACATATTATTTTGTTTTTATTGTAAACACTTCATTGTATTTCTTGTTTCAGATTGGGCAAAGTTTATTCCGCTTCAAGACAAGTTGTTGAGGGTCACCTAACCAGAATTGTAGCTGATCTCATCGACGAAGAAGAACATACGAAAAAGTGTAATGTCAGTATTTGGTCTCGTCCATGGTTGGAAAATGGCATTGAAGTTACTTTCCAATGTGGCAGGGAACCAGAATTGAAAAAGAAGCACAGTGCCTAAGGATTGTACATTTCGTTATTTTTTGTTGGGAATTATGTTTTATTTTGAATGCTGAAAAAATAATAAAAAATTAAATTTTATTTCGTGTTTGTTTATAGTGTTAACAATAGCAAACAGTCGAAGAGGAAATAATTTCAATTTGGTAGTGGCTTCTTGTTGCTCACAGTTTAGATATTTGTTTTTTTTTTCTACAGCAGCACCGTCACTCTGGAATAATTCTTATTAATTGTATTTCTCTGAGCCGAAAATTAAGAATAATATATTGTTCGTATTTGTCTCATAGGTAATCATAGCTTTTTAAATTGCTAGCGATATCAGCAATAACCTATAGGACAATCTGTCAATAAACCTAATAGGCTAGTACATATTTATAGTACATACTCGTATACTGCAAAAATATATTTCATCTAAAAATAACAAGTATATAAAAAATAATTAAATGTAATTATTTACAGTGTTTTATTTATTCTATATATATTCTTCTTCATGATGGAATCTCTCAAATAACAAGCTTGCCGTTTAATTTTGTCACCATTGTAAATTTAAATGAAAGCGTTTTATTTGAGAGACTCCTAAGCGAAAAAATATTTGTTAGCTTTTAGATCATTTATAAATAAAACACTTTCGCTTTACTTTTTAATTAATTTTTATTTCTAACTTTTTAGTAAATTATTATTATTTTTTGACCATTGAGAACCCCATAATCAAATTACAGCCAATGTTGGCCGAAAATGTAGATAAAAACTTTAAAATGCCTGAAATCAGGTGGCACCGCTATGTGGCGGCTATACCAAAACATGGACCTATGTCGACAAATTTTGTTGGGGAAGTGTCTGTACCATTGGAAACTCCAAATACCAAGTTACAGCCAATTAGAGATAATAATAATAATAAAATCCTCAAAATACATGAAATCGGGTGGTCCCGTTATATGGGGTCTATAGGAAAAAATGGACCCATATTATCCAAATCTGAAAAGTGTGCAATGTTTTAGTTTGATTGGTCAACTCAACTGCAACTGTGTTAAAAATGAGTTACTAGATTTGAACAAAACAGTCATGAAACAAAGAAAGTTAAAACAAGTAAGAACCGCGTTAAGTTCGGCCAGGCCGAGCTTCCCAGCAAAATTTGATGGAAGGGGTTCCATGCGATGACGTGATTTCATGGCATCTTTTGAATTGGTTCAAACGAAGTCGTGAAAGATCCGATCTTTTCATTAGTATTTGAACCAATGCATTGGTCAAAATGACATGCTTTGGATCCGACAATGAATGTCATCTTAAGATCCGAAAATGAATGTCATCTTATGGTGGTCACGCTCATATAAAATTCATGAGTGAAAATGCTAAAAAGATGACATGCCAGATCACTTGCACCCATGATTCAATAGCATCCTTGGCATCGAAGATTTTGCTGGGTTGTTATACCCTCCACCACGAGTTGTATTGAAGTAAAATGGAACAATTAGTTTCCTTTCTTTTATGAAGAAGACTAAATACCAATTTTCAGCAAGCTCGATAAAACAATGTGGCTAACCTTCAAAATACCGAAATGCGCTAGTTACCGTTCCATAGGGGCTACGAGTATATCAAAATGTCGATATACATATACCTACACATTTTCTGCTGACAGTTTTTAGAATCAATGAAGACTAAATACCAAATTTCCGATATTTCGGTAAAACCTTCAAAATACCGAAAATCAAGAGGTACGCTTCTGTGGGGGATATAAGAACCCGCGGACTTATACTGATAATTCTCTTCTGGAATATTTTATAACCACATGGAAGACTAAATACCAAATTTCAGTCTTTCGGTGGGATATTGACGTCACAACCGTCATAATTACAAAAATAGGGCAGTACCGTTCTATGGGGGCCATAGCGAAACGTGGACCTATATCGACGAATTTCAGTCAGAAGGCTTTTACCTCCTACAAAGACTAAATACCATTTCGGTGGGTTGCTGTGGCCACAACCTTCAAAATAACGAAAATCGGGAAGTACCGTTCTATGGGGGTTATATTAAGGCGTGGACCTATGCCGACAAATTTCATATGGAAAGTTTAATACCTCAAATGAAGACCAAATACCAAATTTCAGCCATTTCGGTGGATTATTGTGGCCACAACCTTCAAACTACCGAAAATCGGGAGGTACCGTGGACCTATACCGACAAATTTCTGGGGGAAAGTTTTGTACCCCCGACAACGATTAAGTACCAAATTTCATCCATTTCGGTGTTATAATGAGGCTAAAACCTTCAAAATACTGGAAATCGGGTGTTACCGTTCTACGGGAGTTATATCAAAACGTGGACCGATATAGCCCATTTGCAATACCAAATTTGTAGAAACTTCTATACCAAATTACAAAGCTCTATCTTAAAAATTGCGAGCTGTATCTTGATTTCAACAGACGGATGGACAGACGGACATGGTTACATCGACTTAGAATTTTACCCTGATCAAGAATATATATACTTTATAGGGTCTCCGATGAATATTTCGATGTGTTACAAACGGAATGACAAATTTAATTATACCCTCCATATTATGGTGGAGGGTATAAAAACACTGTAAAAACTAAATTTTTGATTCACTGCATAGTGGTTCCAAAATATTTCCAGTGAAAGTAAAATATTTCCAGTGCAAATAGCAAGCTATTTCGCTGGTTACAGCTTGTCCTATTTCCCCCCTCTGGCCTCTGGATTCGGTATGGAATAGTTTACGCTTCAGTGATGCCCGACAGTATGGACCAATTGCCACGAAATTTTTTATGGAAGCCGGGTTTCGACCAAAATAGACCCCTATAGCTTATGGCGACTTTTTAAAGCAATTCGGGGCTATATGTCTGAAATCAAAGAGCAAATTTGTAGATAAGGGCAAGAATAAACTATTTGGAGAAATAATGAACTCGAAAAATGTCATTTTTTAATTTTAAAATATATCTAAAAAAATCCATAATTTGCATACATTTCGCACGATATCTCAAAACTGTTAAATTTTTCACAATGCTTTCTTTTGGACAAAATATTCGGTAGAATGTAAATCACAACTCTTTTTCAACGACATTTCAATAAATATGTCAATAATGTGGTGAAATCCCAAATGCGAGAAAAAACTGTCGGTGAACATTGTTCGAAATATGTGTTGTAAAAGATATGATACAAAACAACGCTAAAACAACATGACATAGAATGTTCTGAAGAATTGTTGAGGACATTATTTGGAAGATTTTTGCAAAATGTTACTTGGTTCAACTCCCAACAGTTTAGCTGATATCGACCAGAATTCTAGAAATGATGTAAAATTTTCTATGTGTCATAGATGTTGATGCTCTAGGTCAGGGATGGCCCCCAACAACAACTTTCCTATGCCCGCGGGCATACGAAACACACGTACACTATAAACACATTCGTTAGGTTGATGCATTGTTTACGTTTCCACTCACACTAGCGCAAGTTATAATCTGCAAATGTGTGTTTTTGGCCATCCCTGCTCTAGGTGGAGTTTTTCCTATGTGGTCTGTTCGAGAGATAAGTTCTACTAGTTTAGGGCTACAATATTGCTAAGGACATCAAGGCCAAATTCCTATTCGTTTCTTAAATTAAGGCCCGATAAATGCAAATATGTAGTTTTAGCCGGTTTAGATGAGGCCATAAAATCCGAACATGATCTGACAGGAAAAACCCCAACTAGGGTTTTTGTAGTCTCAATATGTACTTTCAAAAAATGCATACCGGAAGTTGTTTGCATTTTCAGTGTTGCATAGTGTTATTATGCCAAGAAGCATGGACTTGCCCCGGAAAACATTATATCGCTGTAAACAGGGCCACGAGAAGTATTTTCGATTAAAATTTGCAAACGATCATCGAACAGCCCTCAAACTGCACTTAAGCCAAATTCTTGATGATCCGAGAAGTGCTTTTAAACCGCACTTGTGCCAAAAAAATTGAAAAATGTTGTGTGGTATCCTTAGGTGTGGACCGATTCAGTCCATATTCCAAGTTGATCTTTGTTTGGACAAAATATTATAATGATCCCGAATGAGTGGATATGGCCCATCTTCGAACTTGATCTATGTTTGGACAAACTATTACGAGAATCAAATTTTGGACCAAATCGTTTCGAGAGTTATCGTGCGCTCTAGCCAGCCAGCCATAGAGACGGGTCTGTCCTATGGACATTGGATTTCGTCCAAACATAGTTCGGGTCTAAAACTACATATTATTGAAAATGAGGCCGGCGGGGCCGACTATGTGATACCCTACACCACTACCCCGGTGCATAAGCTTTTCACTGGTAATTATTTTTTAGGGAGCTTTTATACCAAATGACTTAGGGTTAACTGAACCAAAAATAATTAATAATTTTATATTTGACAATGTACTATGTTCTGATCGAAAGCTTTGCAGAAGAGAACAAGAAGGGAAGCAGAGGTATTTGTCATTAATAAAATACTTCAAAATATTCAAATTGGGATAGCTCAGTGCATTTTGTAATAACACAGTTATTTTACCATTAATACCAACATTGGAAATACAATTTTACAAATTAAAAAATCGTTAAGTTCGGCCGGGCCGAACTTTTTATACCCTCCGCCATAAAAAAGTCCTAACTAAAATGGAATAATTAGTTTCCTTTCACAACTTTAGGTGGAATACCCAAATGTCTAAATTATCTAACACTATGCAACAAAATGGAGGTGAAAGTCTGGGGAATAGATAATTCCTTTTGGGGATGGATGTCCTTGGTGGGTATATTAAGAACCCCGAAGGACAGATCCACCGTGAGTTGAACTTTCGAGTTATGGCGCGATGAATATTTTGCTGGAGACCCTTTGTTCACTGTTGCTTTAGCTTATTTTTGAGATGACATGTCTTCAGTCAAATCGAATGAGGATTTTTTTCGTAGAGCACTTCGATCTTCTAACTCGCTTCCTTCAGTGTCCTTTTCGTCCTTTATTTTAAGAACACTTTTATAGCACCACAAGATGACGTTTTTCAGTTTCAAAATGTTCTGCAAAAATGTCGCTCAGGAAATACAGCATTCTTGACATTTACCCCTGTTTTCTCAGAAAAAAACTGTGTTTTGTGTTTTTGTATGTTCTGTAACGAATATACAAAAAACAAAATATAGTCCTTTTCTGAACAAAAACAGGGTAAATGCACAAAACGGCCACGGAAACGCGACAAAATCGATTAGTTGTCAATGAGAGCCGTATCTAAAATTTTCTGAGCGACATTTTTGCAGAACATTTCGAAGCTGAAAAACGTCATCTAGTGGTACATTTATAGCGGCTCTTAAAATAAAGGATGAAAAGGACATTGAAGGAAGCGAGTTAGAAGGTCGAAGTGCTCTACGAAAATAATCCTCATTCGATTTGACTGAAGACATGTCATCTCAAAAATAAGCTAAAGCAACAGCTAACAAAGATATAACGCTAATTCTTGAGGGCTTATAACGTCTGCAGCAAAATATTCATCACGCCATAACAGGGAAGTTCGACTCACGGCTGTTCTGTCCTTCGGGGTTCTTAATATACTCACCAAGGGCTTTCATCTCCAAAAGGATTTATCTCTTCCCCAAAATTTGTGTTCACATTGTAATATAATCTAAAAAATGTGTTCAGCCAGGTGAAAGGTATCACCTTCGGGGCTATATCAAAGTGTCGACCTATCTTTACAAAGTTTGGTGGAAAAGTTTTATGAATGCAGGGAACCTCAAAAGTCAAATTACGGGTAGTTCCATCAAACAATGTAGCTAAGACCCTCAAAATACCGAAAATCGGGAGGTACCGTTATATGGGGGCTACTCCAAAACATGAACCTATAAAGAAGATTTATGGTGGAGAAGTTTTGTGGCCACTGAGAACCGCAAATGTCAAATAAGAGCTAGTTCGGCTAAAAATTGTGGCTAAAACCCTCAAAATACCGAAAATCGGGAGGTACCGTTATATGGGAGCTATACCAAAGCATAGACCTATACAGACGATTTTTTTTTGGAGAAGTGAACGCTGAGAACCGCAAATGTCAAATTACAGCTAGTTCGGTTGAATAATGTAGCTAAAATTCTCAAAATACTGAAAATTGGGAGGTACCGTTATATGGGGGCTATACCAAACCATGAACCTATGTATATAGACGATTTTTGGTGGAGAAGTTTTGTGGCCACTGACGCATCTTCCTAAAATTTCAGCGTCCTATCTTTATTTTTGTGGATGCTAGAGTGATTAGCACAGACGGACGGACGGCATGCATAGATCGACTCAGAATTTCACCCTGATCAAGATAATATATATATATATATATATACTTTATAGGGTCGCAAATGATTATTTCAATGCGTTACAAACGGAAAAACAAACTTAATATACCCTCCATACTATGGTGGAGGGTATAAAAATTGCGTCTTTGTCTATATCTAAAGTATTTGACCACTTTGGCAACACAATTGGGATCAATTTAAACCTCAGAATGTCATGATTGTTCTTTTGTTGAAATGCATCTAATCAAAGCTGGGATATTCATCATTACAATTGAGGCGCTCAGCGCCAAAACGGCCTAACCCACATAACCAAAAAAGTCAAACTGATTTTAATGATCTAACCTAACCTTTTAAAATAAATTCGAAAAAACTCCGTATTGCATTATATAACACTAGGTTATATTACCTCCTACAATAATGCAATATGGATTTTTTAGTATGTATTTCAAAAGGTTCCGGTTTGATATTTATAGTCACTTTGTTTTTTTAACATGTGGGTAGGCTGTTTTGGCGCTGAGCGCCAATGCGCAAAAAAAAAAAATACTTCGCATCTTTGTAAAGGTGAACTTTTCTTCTTCCATTGACATGTTTTGCTTTTGGAATACCCATACTAGAAGAACGGAGATATTTCCATGTTTGCCCATTCCGACGCCTGAATATTATCTGACCATCACCAAAATCAATAGCCTTTTTCCTCGTGACGATTCGATCAAAATTTCCCGTACTAAAAGCGGAGATTTTTGTATAGAACAAAACGTTGAAATATTGATGTAGGGTATAAAGATGGAAAAGTGGGATGTACACCAACATATCTTGCATTACTGTAAAGGTGATATTTTCTTCTTGACAGGGTTTCATTTGGAATACCCCTACTACCAGCGAAGATATTCGCATAAGAATAAAACGTTGAATTTTGCTACACATTTGTTTTTTGTCCAGTTAGACCCCTGAATATTATGTAACCAACACCAAACTCAATAGGCTTCTTCCTCTCTGGGACCCCCATTGAACACCAACATTTTGTGGCGATCCGACCTAAATGAACGACGTGGAAAAATGGGATGCATTACCGACTACTGCTTTTTAGTAGTACCTACCTACTACTACTACTACTACTTTTAAATAGAAAAAATGTCAAAAGGACTTTAGTAACACTGCCCGACAGTCAAAATTACACTTGAACCGGACTATATACGTTTGAAAATATAGGCAAAATGGAGTATAATGGTATTTTTAATTTTTCGTTTTCTTATCGTTTTGACCTTTTAGAGGTCAAACACATTTCAAAGGTCAACATTTTTCAAAAAATATTTTAAATACTTGTACTCGTCGTACGATGCTGGTATTGGTGTCATATTAAAGAGGAGAGTATAGGCTTTATATAATAATTATAAATTATCGAATTCCAGGATAAAAAGGACATCAAAAATATCCTTGAAAAATTACGTCAAAAGTGAGCATTTTGGCAGGCGCATATCTTCTAAACCGCGAAGAATTTTAATTTGTTCATGGAGGCAAAGTTGTAGCTCTTGTCATAAGGAATATAAGTTCTGGACACATGAAATCCACCAAACCTCATCATAATCATCTTCTACAACTTTTTCTAGGGGTTTGACCTTGGCGATTTTGACCTTGAAAATGAGGTTTGGTGGATTTCATTTGTCCAGAATTTATGTTCTTTATGACAAGAGCTACAACTTTGCCTCCATGAGCAAATTAAAATTTTTCGCGGTTTAGAAGATATTCGCCTGCCAAAATTCTCACTTTTGACTTAATTTTTCAAGGATATTTTTGATGTCCTTTTTATCCTGGAATGCAATAATTTATAAGTATTATATAAAGCCTATACTCTCCTCTTTAATATGACACCAATACCAGCATCGTACCACGATTACATACAAGTATTTAAAATATTTTTTTGAAAAATGTTGACCTTTGAAAATTGTCGGACGGTGTAATCGCAGTCGGTGCGGAAACTTTTTTGTCCGAATCGACCCTTAAAACGCGTTTTCGTTATTAGGAGAATATTTCCCATACGGTACTCACGTGATATTTTTTTGATTATAACTCTAATGTACATATTCAGGCTAAAATAAAGGCATATTCAACATTTATGATTTTTTGTCCAGAGTTAGGGTTTAGCGCTGATTACGTAAATGTATAATTCTGGGTCTCTTTTGAAAGCTTAGGGATATGCCTTCCACATGTTGTGGTTATTATAAACGGTTCGGCTTATATGTATATTTCTCGTCATATTTCACTATACATATGTAATTTGACTCTTATTTTGCGATTTCTCAAGAATGGTAAATCTTTTTAAAAGTCATAAAAAGCATTCTTGTAGAAAATTTTGAAATCTACAACTTTTACTTTATGTCATGTTCATACCAGCACTTTAATTATGTTGTTCGCTCTCACAATAACGTATATGAACCAACCCTTTAATACGACATGGTAGATACTTCATACCTGATTTTAAAGGAAGTTTCAACCAAACATATATTTTAAATTCTATTCTTTTCATTCATGTTTTCTATTTTTTTCTTAAAATTGTGGTGTTTTCAACATATTTTTCAAATTTATATTTTCAAAATTAACGAGAGAGAGACCTGCCAAATATCTTTTTGGTATACAGACTTTCAGACAGGCATTTGATTTTTATTTCTAGATTTGTACATGAATTTGAAACAATGGACAAAAAATGCAACTGCAATGGAAGAGAAGACAAAATTTACTATGATTTGAATACATACTAATCGTTCCACCGTTTACTTTTCATTCATGTTTTGCAGTTTTTCTAAAAATGTTGGGTGATTTTCATAAATTTTTAATTTTGTCTGTCAAAATTAATTTATATCGATAAATACTCTCATTTGTTAGTCCATATTTACATTAGGCAATTTTCCTTGCGGCAATTGTCAGTTTGTCGGTGAGAGAGGGTGTTGAGAGGCAAAGGGTTACCATATGCCTCACCTCTCTCTCCATAGAACTGACAATTGCCGCAAGGAAAATTGCCTAATGTAAATATGGACTTAGAGATGGGACATATTTTATCGTCGTTCGGAGATTAATATAAATTGAACAACCTATATGCTTCGTTCCAGAACCTGCCAGAAGCTACTATTTTTTAATACGATAACATTTTTTCCTTTATGTTACCGAAAAAATAGTAAAAATTAGTAGATTCTTGCAGTACAGGAACAGACCAAGAAAAATCGTTCTTCGCACTCAGAATATTGTATGGAAAATGAAGTAATTAATTAATAATGCGTGATTAAAATTAAAATTTTAACTTAGGTACACGTTCTGATATTCTTTAAGTTCTATTGTAAATTTAGGTTGTATTGTGAATTACGATGTAATTAAAAAACAAGTAAGAGAGGGTTATAGTCGGACAGAGCCGACCACGTAATACCCTACTCCACTACACCTGGCACTATTGTCCAAGGAATTTCTTTTATATTATTGCGACATATTTTAGCCGTCCGGTCATACATACATAAGTTGATATACATGGCAACATACCAAATATATAGAGCATACATACATATGGTAATATTCAAATTGTTTTACAATCGTTGAAGTTGAGGTTCACCATTTAATAAGTCGCGAACTGTCAATATACTTTATATAATATGAATATATTTATATTAATTGAAGTGTTTTAGCCGGTGTCTCATAATATAGACCATAATAAATAAATTACGTGGAAGCTGTGTTGGTGGTAATATAAAAAATGGGTAAAAATGTGTTGAAGTTAGCAAGTTTTTTTGTGTTTTTTGTTGATTTCTGGTCAAACCAGGGAAAATTCGGACCTGAGCACAAAAAAAGAATTGAAGAATACCCCTTGGGCAACATGGTTCTAATGTATGACTTCTCGATATATACAGTGCATCCCCCTTAACCCAGATATGCCTAGTGTACTACATGTAGTACACCTACTATTTGCAGGTTTCTGAGCTTATTTTACGTTAAATTTTATAATAAATTTGATGAGGCCCCACTGAACATCACGGTGAACAAAGCGTACTTTGATAAGTTTTGTCTAAAGTAATCGCTTGTGCGTATTATTTGTGATCAAAGATTTCAGTTTTGTGAAATTTGGAAAAGTGTGAAGATGCCACGCAATCGGCGCGAAAAAATGTTATATGCATATTTTATTTTCGTTGGTTTTCTACATTTTTCTAATTTTAACAGTTCTAAAAATCAATACGTAGCAAAAGTATATGCCAAAAAATTAATTATATGTGATTTTAGTTGACATATTTCCTTGCGTACTACATGTAGTACGTTCGGCACTTGTGCGTAAAAAAATAAAAATATTATTTTTAGAGATTTTTATCACTAACTAAGATAATAAAGGCCTTAGAAGAAATATTTGAACAGTTTTCTACACGTTTTTATGACATCGCAATTGTACCCGCCGAAGGTGTGAATACGAGGGCTACTAGATAAGTTTCTGGCCTAGGCAATATCGTCAAAAACGGCCGTTGTGACAGCAAATATTGATGCCGTGCAAGAACTAATAATGCAAAATCGTAATGTGTTATACGGTGAGATAGAGGCAGCTTTGGTCATTTCTTACACCAGCATACATTCGATATAGAATGAACACCTGTCCGTAAAAAAAGGTTTTGTTATCGTTGGAACCTCCACAATTTGACAATCGCTGAAGAAAGACTCGTGTCGATTGGTGCAAAGAAATGTTGAAAAAATACGATAGCGGTGCTTCACAAGACGTTTATATGGTCCTCACAGGTGACCAATCGTGGGTATAAACGTATGAACCTGAAACAAAACAGCAATTGACCATGGGGTCTACGAAGACGAGGCAAATCCAACAAAAGTTGTTCATTGAAGAAGCACTTCGAAACAAATTCTCGCCTGTTTCTGCGGCTTAACTGATCATATGGCGACTGTGTGGCTTGAAAACCGTATGACGATAAATTCTGTGTGGTACTTTACAAGAAAAAAGGTGTGGTCAACGATTTTCGTCGCCAGAAGATGCTGTTGAAGCGATCAAAACCCATGTTTTGGAGATGTCTCATCCGGAGTGGAAAAAGTGTTTAAACAATTGGTTTGAGTGCTGCCAAAAGTGTATAAATCATGATGGAGAATACTTTAAAAACCAACAGTACTATTTTTGATGATAAATATTCGCGTTTTCATTAATAGGTCAGAAACTTTTATAGACGCCCGCCTAATTACATTATAGATGAAAATCCTGGAGTAGATGAAGAGAATTTTAAAAATTTATCTCCTCCATTATTAAATGTTGAAGCTGATTTTTTTCAAAATCTTTATTCCACTGTTTCAGATAGCGATGACGATATTGCACTTGCGCTATTGTAACAGATCTTGCTTTGCTCTTCTCACTGACGGCTTGATACGTCAGTGAAAAATTAAAATCCAAGATAGAAAATATTTTTCTTTATTTCTTCTTCAGTTTTGTAATATTATCTGTAAGAATAACACTATTTTAGAAACTCACGAAAATTGCTGCATTAGTTTGCCCGTCGGCATATCCGGGTTAAATCGATGCTTACATTTTGAAGTTTTGAAATCGGGGTTTTTTGAATTTTTCTTATAAGTGGAGGGCGCAACCAGATAATGACCTAAACTTTTTATTGGATTGTAGAACTCGTGATTCCACGTCGTTTGATGTATATCTCATGAGTGTGCTCCGTACAGCTCCCTAGTAATAGGAGTCCAAAGTCGAATTTTTGGTGCGTAAATTTTCTTTAAAAACCTATTTTTTGGCTTCAAAATTTACAACTGTGACTCAGTTACCCTTGAACCCCGCGTGATTTTAGTTTTTTTCCGCGCCGGATTTAATGAGCCCTTCCGCGATCGAATCCATCCACTAAAACCGCTGATATAGATACCCTGAAAATAGGATAATAAGCAAAAATTTTATTTTGACTAATCCGCATACTAAACCGCGATTTCCCTTAAAATGTTTTACATAAATGGAATCCTTTATACGCGATTATAATATTTGTCAAAAAGGTGTGTCATAAATTACAGAGATTCGGGAGTAGTATTCGTATTTAACCAAAAAGAGAATCAGGTAGCACATCCGCGGTTCTTGACGAATCTGTATAAAATTTGTCTTATTGACGTATTTTTAACAGGGGGTCACTGAAATCGGATGCGCCTTATAATCATATGAACATCGCGTTATTTTTACCCACATGAAGCATTTCGGTGTAGTAAGATGCAACTGATGGCACACTTTGGTCGCTGAATGAAACATGGAAAAATGCAAACGTATTGACAGTGATGCACTCGCTCTATGCGAAAAACACATGCGCCTCAACTGATTTTAACTATTTCGCGCGTTATACGGTTTTTAACTTTTATGTTTTTTCTTTGATTGTAATATCAATATCACTCTTATTTCCTAATTCTATTGCTTATCACACTAAGCAAATATACTTTCACGATTATAAACTATTTCCCTTAAAGAGGTTTTAGCAAAATAATTTAGGTTTTGTTTGGAAATTTAGCGAAATAGTAGAATAACTCCCAAAAAATGTTCTCAAATTTATCGTATTAAACCAAAAAATATATTCTTGAAATTATGTTCCAACAATAAACTTTTGTCTTTTGTTGTAGCTGCAATATGCAATTTAAAATCCTAATCTATAAAATTTTGGTCTCACATTTTTCTGGACATTATCTAGATTCTGTACGTATTTTTAATTAATTTTTTTAGAGATTTTTATGGACTCTGAGTTAGAATAAATAAAATTTACTCCAAGATTCCTTCATTATTTTTTGATTTTCCGCGAAAATGAAAATAAATTTAGCAAATATTTAGGCTTCTACGGATAGATATCAAATGTTGTTACCGATTTATATATACATTTTGGTATTACAACACAAAGGGAATTTTTAAATATTTTTTCTTTATAAGGGAATAAAACCCCCCATAACTTTTGGGCGCAGCATCCAATTTTGTGAACGCGAACAGAATTGAAACCACGATTTTTTTCTTAACCCATGTACCAAAAAATTTTTTTTAATTTTTTTCGATGGAATTGCAAAGGAAATTTGAAATTTACCATATATATGCCGTCATTACTGGAAACGTAAGGTATTATTTTCCGTATTTTATAATGACCAATCGGGGCTTTTTCGCTAAATATTATTAAAACAAGTTAGTCAGCTGTGCCGACGGAGATATACCCTCAGCCTCGGACACAAAGAAAATAAGTAAACTCAATAGTTATAACGTCTTCATGTTTTTTTTTTTAAATTTTGGTCCAATTTCCCAAGAAGAATGGACTTTGACCCCCAAAAAAATTGTACCATCGTAACAAGGGCACAAAGACAAGAAATTGAAATAATCCGAGACGAGTCCTTAAACGGCACTCTTTCCAAAATTTGTGTGGGAGGCACCCAAAGGAGTGTTCCGATGAACATGTTTCAAACAAATTCAAAACGGTTCGAGAAGAGCTGTTAAACTATACTTTTCCAAAGGAGTGGGCCGATATAGTCCATATTCGAAACTGATATACATATGCATGGAAGTAATATTTCCACATCCCTAGTTTTGAACTTTTTTGGGGGTAATTAACGGAAGGGGTAGACGGATATGGTCCATCTTCGAACTTAAACTAAGTTTGAACAAAATTTACGAGACCTATAATTTGAACCAAATAGGTTTATTCTAAGATAGTTATCGTGCGCACCAGCCGACGGACATGGGTAAATCGACTCCAAATTGTCTGAAATAGATTTCCAAACATACTTGGAGTCTAAAATCATTATTTCGATAATCTCGTTGGCCTAAATGTTGGGGATATAAACAAATATTAAAGGAATTTTATACATAAATAATTTTCGGTAATTTTTATCGAATCCATCAATGAAAAATAGACCAATATTTAGAGGTACTATTACATTAATTTTTAACAAAGTTATCACAAAAACTTCAAGACCCCGTACAGCATTATTATTTGTACAATTTAAAAACCTGGGAATGCTTCTTTCATGATTTGAAAAATTGTCTATCATGATTTCGATTTTGTAACATGGAATGTAAATGTAGTTCTATGTAAGAAAATTACAACAATAAAAAACACTTATATGTTAGGCAGTAGTTCAATTATATAACCGCTATATTTTCGAGTTTATTTTCGTAGATTGCCGAAATATGTCTCCTAGAAATAAAATATAGACCAAAAATTGAATTTGGATATTTCCGATATTACGATCCGTACATAATTGCGGCCAGGAGTTTGATTACAATTTATAATGGACAGACGGGCGGACACACATCGCTACATAGCTTTATCTCGTCGAGATATGAAAAATGGTATTAACATTGGGGGTCTACGACGAATATTTCGCGGTGTTTCATGAATTTTTAGCAAAACAAACTTATAATACCCTTTCCATATTGTGGAGTTGGGTATAATAATATTGAAAATGGAAAATATTTTTATTTTTTCAGAAAAGTCAGTAGTTATATTTCTGATGGATACGCCAAGTAATAAAATAACTTTGTGGCCAGGATTTATCATCACAGTAGGAGGAATTCACAAAGCAATGATTCAGATGTATATTCTCTTTCTCCATCGATGGGTCAACGCTATGCAAACAAAAGCGGTACTATCTGCGGTGCAAGTGTATTTATAGGTATGACTACATACATACACACATACATTCACATTATGTATGTTCTGCAATTATTGACATTTATTAGAGTATTACATAAAACCAATTGATATCACAATTTTGAGAAAAATTAAATTTTTGCGATGTCAGAAGAATTTATGTCGAAGAAATTTTGCGATAAGCAAATATGAAAAATACAACAAAAAGTTTCAATAAAAACGTATTCAATTGCTTAATCGCTTTTTTGTATAATATTTTATTTATAAAATATGTATATTATATAAATGTAATTGTAAGAGGTGTAAACACATGATCTGTTTCAGAACCTGCAACAATCTACTACTTTTGAATTTTTAACAAAAAATTTTAGAATCTTGCAGTTTCTGGAACTGAGAAAAAATAACCAAATAAAATTTAAAATATTGTACGGGCATCCTAATAAAGCGATAAGTATATATTCATATCTCTATATATAAATGTATGCATGTCCACATCTAGAAACATTTACTTCTATGGGTACATTTTTTGTTATTTCTGTTTTATTTTATTTTGCATTGGATTCTCACAAGGCACTAAGATCTTGTTGCAATATAGAAACGTATAAATACATTTTGCATATTGAATTCAATCATTATTTGCTTTTGAAAACGACAAGTTACAAGTGTGACAGATAATTTTTATTCGAAATATTAAACAATAAAAAGTAAAGGAAAAATGTTTCCAACAAAGAGCCTTATCTTTTTGGGATTGATTTTAATGGTGACCATGATTGTGGAATCTCAAATGGTAAGACAGTTACTGCACATCACGAAACACCCATGAATAATCAAATTGATAAAACATGTTTTAAATGCTTCAGATGACCGGAGGGGTACAGCCTGTTACTGACCTTACAGAAGTCGAAAAGCAACTAAGAATGTCATTGTCCAGACTTGAGAGCGGGGAGGGACCACATTATAAGTAAGTGATTTGTTTTTATTAAGTTATAGTTTTTATTGCTTGCAAAAAACGAGAAAAATGATTTTATATTACTACTACTCGAAGGCCAGACACAGCATGATGGTAATTTAAATAATTTTTATGGACAAAGTGGGCTTACGTTATGGCTTTTATGGGAATATACTGGACTCTTTGATTACCAAGAATCACGAATACGGATATTTATATTTTGTCCAGTTTATGTGTTGATGTATTTAATTGAAAAGTACTTATTTAGGTAGATATAAGTGAATGAACAACTGTCCTTGAAGCCAAACGTACAAAAGCTTGCTAGCTAGTTTACATATTTTTTTTCAGAAAATTTCTCTAAAACTCTCCAATTAGTGCCTCGTCTAGTTTAGGTTTGAAGATGGGTTATATCGGTCCGCTCCCTTTGGTACCTCCCCCCCAAAAGTTCGTAAAGGTTCAGAAAATGTGTGCGCACGATAACTCTTGAAGGGAGTAAATGATTTGGCGCATACGTTGCGCATCTTGAAGTTTATACCAGACATAGTTCCAATATGGACTCAATCGGTCCACTCCTTCGGGTACCACCCACACAAAATTTCCGAAAAGTTCAGTTTAGGACAGGCTCTCGAATCGCTTTGATTTTTGTTGTAGCAACTTGTACTCTCTGCCCCCCATAAGACGGTAAATCTTCATAAGGGGCAAGTCCATACTTCCTGAGAAAATAGCCTGAAAGTTGCAAAAAACTATGACACCGTGTGTGGTGGTTGGAGCGCAAGATAACTCTCGAATAGATCTGCCGATTTGGTCCAAAATTTGGCCTTTGTAATATTTTGTTCAAACTTAGTTTAAGTTCGAAGATAAGCCATATCGGTCCACTCCTTCAGGTACCTCCCTCACAAAAGTTCAAAAATTTTCGGAAAAATTTTACGCATGATAACTCGTGAAGGAATTGTCCGATTTTATCCATACTTTACTCATCCTAATATATCTACCAGATATAGATTAAGTTCCTTCGGGTACCTCCCCCACAAAATTTCGTATAAGTTCACTTTAAGAACTTCTCTCGAATTACTTTGATTTTTGTTGAAGCAACGTGCATTCGCTGCCTCTTACCACGGTAAAGTTTTTTCAGGACAAGTCCATACTTCTTGAGAAAACAGACCGAAAGGTACAAAAAACCGTTATGACATCATATGTAGTGGCTGGAGAGCCCGATAACTCTCGGACTGATCAACCGATTTGGTCCAAAATTTGGCCTTCGTCATATTTTGTCCAAACTTAGTTTCAGTTCGAAGATGGGCAATACCGGTCCTCAACTTCCGGTATTTCCCCCCAATATGTAAAAATGTCAATAAAATGGTAGAAACGATATCTCTTGAACGGGGCAACCGATTTGGTCCAATCTTTGGATCTCCGAATATTGTGTCCAAATTTAATGTAACTTCTAAAATGGCCCATATCGGTCCTCTCCTTAGGGTACCTTTCCCACAAAGGTTCAACATTTGGGTCTAAGTGCAATGTTGGGTCTGTTCGAAGGTCCTTTGGTCGTTGTGGTCCTGTTTACAGCGATATTATGTTTTCCGTGGACAAGTCCATGCTTCCAGGCATACTGATCCAAAAGTTATACGAAATGACAAGTGGGCGCGATATCGAAAAGATATGACTCCCAAAATAAGATCCACTTCCATAATGGACCAAGTCGGTCAATTCCGTCAAGTACATCCTCCACAACACTTTTGAACTTTAATCCTAATCCACATTTTTGTCGGCAAGTTCAAATGTCCAAAAAGGTCCACAAAATTTTGAAAAGACCCTAAATACATTCGATCTGTGCTGAAAGTTTCAATTCACATAGGCTGAGGGTATATCTCCTTCGGCAAAGCCGACTGCTACTTATTTACTTGATAAATATAAGTTTTTATATGAGTTAAATTTTTTGAAAAATTTAAAAAACTATTATTTTTTCCCATTTTTTTTCTGTTTTTGGTTTGTTTTTGTTTATTGGTGTTTGACTTTTTTGTAATAGATTGGAACATATGAAAAATTCAAAAATACTCATATATTTTGAAAAAAAAAAACAAAATTTTAACTTTGACCTTGAATTCGTCTACAACTACTAGACCAAAATTATGAAAATATCTTTATCTGTTCCAAAGTTACAGGGTTTTTACCAGGAAGTAACGATTCTGAACCACAGTGCCCCGTACGTCTGCTGGAATCAAGATTCAACTCGTAATATTTAAGAAAGAGCTTTATAATTTGGTGTAGACGTTTCTATTACTCCTAGAATATTTGGTATTGAAAATGGGCTATACTTCCTGATTTTCGGTATATTGTAGGTTGTGTACTCAATATTGCAATGAAATAGCTGAAATTTGTTATTTAGTCTTAGTCTTCATATAGCGCCCGTAGATTCATGCCTCTCGACTTTCTGTATTTTGAAGGGTACAATGTCATTATCAAACCAAAATGTATGAATTTTGGTTTTTAGTCTTGGATGGAGTATATAACTTTCCACCAGAAATTTGGCGATACAGATGTACGTCTTCATATAGCCTCCATAGAACGGTACACCCGTTTTTTTAGAAACTTTTAGCCACATTATTCAATCGGAATAACTGAAATGTGGTTTTTAGTCTCCGCTAGAGGTACAAAACATCCATTGCAAAAATCATACAGTATAGGTCCACGTTTTGGTTTATTCTCCACATAAGTTTAGCACTCGATTCAAGATTGTAGTCACATGTATCTATGGAATATGGTAATAACCAAATTTCTTTTGCAATTCCATTTGAAAAAATTAAAAAAATGTTTTTGCGAGCGCGTCTACGATTTTTGGTATAGAGGTTCAAATTCGTTCGCGTTCGCAAAATTGGCCGATGCGCACAAAAGTTACAGCGGTTTTTATTCTCATATAAAGGAAAAATATTTAAAAATGTCTTATTTGTTTTTATGAGAAAATGTATGTATAAATCGCTAACAGCATCCCATATCTATTCGTAGATGTTTAAATATTTACTAAATTTATTTTTATTTTCGCGATCCTTATCCTGCCCCAGAATCCGTTTATACGGTTTAAAGGGAATTGAATGACACTTGTAAAATTTACACGCAAAAAATAGGGGTTTTAAAAATATTAGCGCATCAAATTTTGGTCTTTGGACTCTAATTACGGAGCACACTCATGAGTGATTATATCGAAATATCATACACTAGCATCATGTTGCCCATGGAGCATTCTTTAATTCTTTCTTTGGGCATAGGTTCATATAATGTAGCGTTAAGCCAGAAATCGGAAAGAAATATAATAAAAATTTTTGTCTTCAACCCATTTTTACCAATTTTTCTACATTGATGCCAACACAGCTTTCACATAAATTATTTTTAATGGTCGATATTATTAGGCCCCTTCTAAAACACTTCATTTTAAATAAATTCAGTCATATTATATAGAATATGTCAACAGTTCGAGAATTCTGAAGGATGAAACTGGTATGCATCGATTGTAAAACTTTTTTTGGTTTTTACCATATATAGAAAAACAAAACATGGGCTTTTCCTGCACAAGGTTCTAATCAAAAAGAAAGGTAAATATCAAAAATAAAAGGTGACAATATGAATTAGATGTCTTCGAGAACTGAAATCTAATATGTGCTAAGCTATATAAGCAATTCTTTCTGGGGTACTTTTACTACATTAAGGATATTAAAAAGCAGTAAATAACAGTATGATACAAAACATAAAATAAAAATGATGCAGGAGTTCTGATGTACCCATTCGGTTTTGTTGGAGTCCATGGAAGAAAGTGATTTTATAATGGTAATGCTATTCTTAGATTATCAAATTTAAATGGGCATAACTTATTTTTTCACAACGGATTTTTGTTTGCTATTGCTCTATTGCTTTCTTTAGAAGGATCGAATATTATCTTTCAAACAAGCCATATATTATTCAAATCGATTGACAAGTGGTTAAGTTATGGTAGGAAAAAGCACTTTAAAAAACATAAAAAGATTTACCTCATGCTCCATGCTGCTGCATGCCTCAAAAATGATTTTCTGCAGTGAGAATGAATGAACTTTTGGCTACTAATGCTTAAATAAAATTCATTCCATGTTATTACAAAAAAATGCCCGCAGAAACCACTTTGAAACAATTTTTTTTTGAAAAAATACTGTAAAATGAAAAAAAAAAATTCAAAACATTATTTCCTGTTGCACGAATGAATGACCTTTTGCTTATTAATGACAAAAATACCTTCTATTTCACATAAATACATGCATACCTACATCCATGCCTACAAAACAGTTCATTTGTATGTAAAAAATTTTAAATATTACGAAAAAACAGGCATTTGCACCCCCTCCTCCCTAGAACGACCAAAAAGCATTCCTGGCTACGCCCATGTTACGAAAATGGGGAAACAACAAGAAAATCAGTTAATAAATAAACGAGTTATACAATTTTCTGTGTTTTAACATTTTGTTTTCTATTTTTCTATCATAACGTGATGAGTTTCTACACAAGATTACATAAGATCTTAATTATAAAGTGTTTCGATAAAAAAGCTTCCCCACGAAAAGCTTTTTATGTTTTTATTTATTAAGTCTGTCTGGTTACTTTCCCAGCAAGAATTAATTGTCCAGCAAGAACTTTCTCAGAGATTAAGGGGATGTTGTTCTCTTTTGCTAGAAATTTGTAAAAAGTAAACAGACACCTTCCCAGCAAAAACCAGCAAACAATCAGCTGGCTTGCCAAAACAGAACAATTTGTCCGCCAATAAAGGAATTTGCAAATTCTCAGAACTGTCAAAATGTCTCTCTCGATTCGCTCTCTTTCCAGCAACAATTGGTACAAGTAGTTGCAAATTTTAGGGACAGACAGACTTGTTGAATGTTATTTTAGGCATTAGTAGGCAAAAGTTCATTCATTCTCACTACAAGCAATTATTTTTGAGAAAAAATGTCAAAAAGTCATAACCCCAATAACGTACCTCCCGATTTTAGGTATTTTGAGAATTTTGGCTACATTTATGACCGAACTACTTGTAATTAAACTTTTAAAGTTCCTAATGTTCACAACACTTTTCCCCCAAAATTGCAAACGTTTTGGTATAGCCCTCAAGTAACGGTACCTACCGATTTTAGGTTTTTCGAGAATTTTTGCTATATTTTTTGACCGAACTACTTGTAATCTAACATTTGAAGTTCCCAGTGGTATTCGACATAATTTTATCGCCGGAGTGTTTTTAGACTCCACTTGTGGGTGAGAAGTTTTACATGACGCTTGAAAATAACGTTGTATGGCCTGGGAATTGAGTACTGGCAAACATTATTTAATATTTTAATATTTTTCTCTTTTTTATTTTCAGATTACGCAAGGTGCACAAAGCCACCAGACAAGTTGTGGCTGGATCTCTAACTAAAATTTATGCAGATTTGGAAGATGCAACTGGCAAAATTAAACCATGTAAAGTATCCATATGGTCTCGCCCGTGGTTACCCAAAGGAATTGAAGTTACATTTGAATGTGATGGTGAACCAAAAACGGTTCGAAAACATGATGCCTAAAAATTAAAAAATATATTAAAAAAATTACAACTAATATATTCTTTAGAGTAAGGATTTTTAAATTGAAGGCCTTCAGTTCCTGATTTTACAAAAGTATATGCATTCATTTGTCAGACAAATAGAAATTAAATAAATAAATTAAAAATGTTAAATGTAAGGCTTGTTTTTATTAACATGAGATGGAGTAATATTTCCTAAAATTATTAGTTATGAATAAAAAATAAATAAAGATTAAAAATTTTATATTTTTGTTGCATATTTTTTCTAACAAATTGCATTGAATATTATTTCCTTAAATTATAAAACACAAAACTGATCATTCTTAGATTTTTGCTTGTTTCCACTCCATACAACAATAACATACATGATGATATCACCCTCAGAAAGATGAACAATATACAAATTTACATATTTCACAAGAAATTAACAAAAAAATCCCCCACTTGAGAAATTATTTTGTAGCATTCTATTTTAGACGAGACCACAGCGATGACAGAAGTTAGTATTTGTGCCTCATTTTCGTTAAAAAATAAAATAAAACCACATTTAAATTATTTCCAAAGGAAATTCAACCAATACGTCTAGTTAAAAAAGGAGGTCGAACACCAATTACACCAAGTAGATGGTGTCGACGTGCAATGCGTCCATGGAGCTCGGATCAACTGTTGAAGTTGGCTCCTATAATTTTGAGGTAGTAAAAGACACCTCGGCACCTCCGTAAACACAACATCAGTTGTGAAATATAAGGAAGAATTGTATTGACCAACAGATGCTACTTTGGCTTAAGTAAGAAGTTTAAAAACAAAGCCACATCTCGTTAAACAAAAATAACGCTTTACAAAACACTGATACTACCCGTGCTGATGTATGGTTCCGAAGCCTGGGTACTTGCGCAAGCTGACAAGGCAGTGCTTGGTGTGTTTGAGAGAAAATTTCTTCGAAAGATCTATGGAAAAATCTGCGATGACGGTGAATATCGACGTCGCATGAACCACGAGCTGTATCTGCTATACAACGACATCAATATTGTTAAACGTATCGAGATGCAGCGATTGCGTTGGCTAGGCCATATCATAAGAATGGGCGAAGATGAACCCGCTAAAAAGGCGTGTTAATAGGGACCACATGGCGGTACACGCAGAGCTGGCAGGTCAAGGCTTCGATGGAGCAAACAAGTGGAAGAAGAGATGGAAAGACGCGGTATTCCAAAAAAGCAAAGCAACAAACAGAGAGGAATGGAAATCTTTTCTTAGTTCGGCTTATAGAACAAATGTTCTGTAATATGCCAACTAAGTAAGTAAGTAATTATATTTTCTGATCGAATTAGCTAAAATTTTGCACTAAGGTTTGTTTGTAGTAAGAACACTGCGGACATAGTTCCAGGTTTTGGAATAGTCACCAATTTCAGGTATTTTTTAAGTTTTTATCAAAGTTTTCTGCCAAAATTGCATGAAATTTGACATTTAGGGTCCAAAGTCGTCTGTCCGCGTCTTTTTGTAATCAAAGTACATTTGTTGTCCGATTGAAATTATAATCGAACAAGTAAAAAAGTATCAGTCGGCGTTGCCGACCGAGATAAACCCTCAGTTTATGTGAATTGAAACTTTCATCTAAGGACAGGTCGACTGTATTTAGGGTCTTTTCAGAATTTTGTGGACCGACATAGTCCATTATGGAAGTGGATCTTACTTTAACAGTCATATCTTTTAGATAGATATCGCGCCCACTAGTCATTTTAGTGAGTCATCGTATAACTTTTGGACCAGTATACCAGGAAGCATGGACTAGACCACGGAAAATATAATATCGCTGTACACCGGACTGAAACGAACAGTATCGGTATACATTTCCAAAGGATCTTCGAACAGACCCTAAACTGGGGGAGATACCCCAAAGAGAGGACCGAAATGAGTCATTTTAGAAGTTAAACTTAATTTGGACAAAATATTAGGAGATTCAATGTTTTGACCAAATTTGTTGTCCCCTTCAAGAGATATCGTGTCTACCTTTTTAGTGAAATTTTTTTTAATATTGGGGGGAAGTCCCGGAAGTTGTAGACCGGTATTGCCCATCTTTGAACTGAAACTAATTTTGGGCAAAATATGACGAAGGCCAAATTTTGGACCAAATCGGTTGATCAGTTCGAGAGCTATCGTGCTCCCCAGCCACTATATGGTAACATGGGGAGGGTGTGCTAAGTTTTTGTTCAAAATGTTATAATATTAACACCGTTAATGTTTTTTCAAATAGTATTTTTTTGATATACATATAAATATATTTAATTTTGTTTTTAAAATATAATTTTTGAGAATTTACAAAATGTCTAAAAAGTGACAAAGCCACCCCAACCTAGGAGCAGATTTGCCATCGACGTGGATGCCTACGCCAAGGGACTCTAAAACTTCATTTACCACACTTCCTCTTAAATATCAAAATTTTACAAAAAAAAAAAAACGTTTTATCTATTGAATAATCAAAAATTATACTAAAATTGACAACAAGAAACAGATCCTAGCATTCAATTAAAGTTGGTATGTTGAATTTAGATACAAAAGTTATAATATTATATATTATATTATATATACCTTCCATGAAATTTTTTTCGCAATACCCTGAAAGCACAAAACTGCTTGCATCCTCAACCATATCTTTGATACAAATGCCACTTTTTGGGATAAGATAGATCTTCGCTAAACTCACAATTTTCCTTTTAAGGGGTTTTTTGTAGCATTTGTAGTTTTCAAGAAAATCTGCGGTGGCAAAGCCGCCCCATGTTACCATGTATGGTGCCATAGGGGTTTTACACTTTTCGGGCTGTTTTCTCAAGAAGTTTGGACTTGCCACTGAAAAAAAATTGTCTGCGATAATTGAGGCAGCGAATGCAAGTTGATTCAACAATCAAAGTGATTCGAGAGCAGGTCCTAAAGTGAACTTATCCGACATTTTGTGTGGGTGGTACACAAAGTAGTGGACAAATATAGTACATATTCGAACCTGATCTATATCTGGTACATATATTAGGACAGCGTTAGGCGATGGGTGCACGTAAGCTCTTTGGGAGCGTAGATTTATGCGTCCACCTAGCGAATGCCTCTCGGTCTATTGAGCGTGTTCTGTCTTCAATACTAATGCAAACAACGTAATGTGCGTTGGTATGGGTTGCCCGATGCTGTATTTGGAAGTGTAAAGTATGGACCAAATCGGTCACTCACTTCAAGAGTTATCGTGCATAAAATTTTTCCGAACATTTTTGAACTTTTGTGGGGGAGGTACCCGAAGGAGTGGACTTAGTTTGTCAAAATATTACGAAGGGCAAATTTTGGGCCGAATCGGCAGATCCGTTCTAGAGTTATCTTGTGCTTCAACCACCACACGCAGAAAAATTTATGTTAGAAATATGTTTGGATCCAAACAAATATATATTTGGGACCGGTTGCAAACAAAATAATGTTTGGACCAAACATAATATGTTTGGGTCCAAACAAATATATGTTTGCAACATTTTGTAACATATCTCAATTTGATATGTTTGGGTAAAACATATTTTTTATGTTAGAACATTTTTTTCATGGGTGGAGAGAGGATGTTTGTCAACGAGAGTAATAACTGTGCTCTCGCGGCTGTGGATTGCTGTTTTATAATGAAGAGTTGTGTGTATTGTATAATAGAAGACGTAGAAGCGAAGAAGGGGGCTTTGGTGGCATGTATGCGACAAACTCGTGTGTTTCTTGTTTTGTTGTTGTTAACCAACTTAGGAGGAGAAGAAGAAATGATATGAATTATATTTTATTTCTTTCTTCAGTGTTTTGGATGCCTTTGTAGAGTCAAGACGGTAAAGTGAGTGAATAAATCAGTGTTTTGTGTTTTCCTAAAGAAATTGTGCTTTTTAGTAAATTAAATGCCCAATACATTTTATAATTGAATCGGAAAGTTGAATGGAATTATTTTATTGGACAAGGAAGAAATCGCATTTAATATTGGTAATTACATACATACTTATGTATATTTGAAATATGGCATATCCATATTTATTTATTACATTACATAGTGATTTGATTCTAGATGCCGATTCCCCGCTGATGATTTCAACTATGAGGACAATTTGTTTTATTTCACAACAAAGGAGAAGCGTTCAACTACGTTTCTATATATTTTTTCTTTTTAAAGGTGTGACTATTTACAAATTATTTCAATCAGTTTTTCTTTTATTAAAGTGTGTTATGTATTTCTTTGGAATTTTGTATGTACCTATGTGTTTGTTGTTCTTTTGCCTTCCAATAAACAACCTCAACATTTGTGTGTATACTATAGAAATAGCCAGTAAGTTCTTACTGAGAGCAAGTGAGCACACATTTCAAAGTGTTTTACATTGAATTTTACGCTCCCTTGCTCTTAGTAAGCGCCCACTGGTGCATGTGTTTGTTTTTGTTTCTGCCTTTTAGGTTTGTATTTTTTGCACCCAAACATATAAAATGTTTGCACCCAAACATATAAAATGTTTGCACCCAAACATATAAAATGTTTGCACCCAAACATATAAAATGTTTGCACCCAAACATATAAAATGTTTGCACCCAAACATAAAATTGTTTCCACCCAAACATATATATCTTTGCACCCAAACATAAATATCTTTGCACCCAAATATATATATGTTTGCACCCAAACATATATTTGTTTGCAGACCCAAACATATATTATGTTTGGGACTGTTGCAAACATATATATGTTTGCTGCAAAATATGTTTGGGACATATGTTAGAGAGGCCGATTTTTTTTTGCGTGCACACACGGTGTCATAGAGGTTTCTTGCACATTTGAGGGTATTTTCTCAGGAAGTATGGACTTGTCCATAATGAAACTTGTACCGTCGTATGGGGGGCAGTGAATGCAAGTTGTTACAAAAAATCAAAGCGATTCGGGAGAAGGTCCAAAACTGAACATTTCCGAAACTTTGTGTGGGAGGTACCCGAAGGAGTGGACCGATTAAGTCCATACTAGAACTTCATCTAAGTCTGGTAGAAATTTCATGATGTGCAAAGTATGGACCAAATCTGTTACTCTCTTCAAGAGTTACCATGCGCACACATTTTCCGAACTTTTTGTGTGGGGGGTATCTATAGGAGTGGACCAATATAACCCATCTTCGAACTTAAACTAAGTTTCGACAAAATATTACGAAAACCAAGTTTTGGACCAAATCGGTTCATCTGTTCGGGAGTTATAGTGCGCACCATCCAGCCAGACAGACAGACGGACGGATATTGCTGAATCGACTCCAAATTGTCTAAAACGGTTTTCGTCCAAACATACTTGGGGTCTAAAACCATTATTTCGATGAGGCACATTTTGCCCGTATGAAACTTTATATACCCTCGTAAACATAAATGCTGAGGGTATAAAAACGTAATTTTTGTCCAAATCGTTTCAGATATGAATATTTTCGCCCGATTTCAAGTAATTGATGGGTCAACACGTAACTCCTGCCTAATTTTGATGAAAGTTGGGATGTGTGGCGGATTTTATTTAGAAATAGGCGTCAACAAGTATCAATCGGCTTTGCCAACAAAGATATATCCTCAGTCACAGATTGAAAGACCTTTTCCCAAAAAATTTATGTATTTAGAAGTTTTTCATAGATGTTTTTTACAGCTTTCGCGTCATTTTCTCAAGAAGTATGGACTTGTCAAAAAAAACTTGTACAATTGTAATAGGGGTCTTGAGTGCAACCTAATACAAGAAAAATCATATATTGTCCATATTCTAACCGGAACTATGTCTCGTAGAAATTCACTTTGGCAGTTTTGTTGTGATGTGTGTTTACTTTTTATTTTTAAAGCAAGCCCCCTTAATCACATATTTGTTGTTTTCAAATTTTTAAAAACAACAAGTTTTTAAAGTGATTGATTTACTAGAAATATTACGATGTGCAAAGTATGGAGCAATTCGGTTACTGCCTTCGAGAGTTATCGTACACACTATTTTAACTAAAAGTTTTGAACTTTTGTGCCGGAGATACCCAAAAGAGTGGACCGATATAGCCAAATTTTTGACCGATTCAGGCTGTTTCCATAGGTGCTTCCTCTTCAAGATTGGCCGCTTAAATGGAATGGCAAGGTATACCATTATGGATATAAGTATCATTATGGATATAAGTATACTTATATCCATAATGACACGTTCGCTGCTAATGTTATTTATATGGATTCTACTGTGAAATTAAATGTTTATCATGGGTGTGTGTTTTAATGGACGGACGGACGGGCGCTTTGTCCAGCAGACATTGCATGATAACAAAAATTATTTCTTTTTTTAATTATCAGCCCATACTTAATTACAGAATATGGATGACTCATATACGAACTCTTTAGTTGTCTTTGTTACAAAAACATTTTGTAAGTTTATTTAAATGTAACTCTGAGCGCAATAATATTCATACTTAGTAAATTTTTCGATATGTTTTTTTCGTTAAGAATGTTGTGAAAATAAATATGTCTTACAATGGTAAACTCGTTCGTTCAACATGATGCAAAGTAGTACACATCTACATTTTAATTATTTTCAAAAATTTTGTAGTGTGAATTGTTGTCTTCAATATCGTATATAATAATATTCTATGTACTGTAACTTTATACTAACATTTTACAAAACATGTCACATTGAGGCTTTCAAATTGATGCATTTTAAAAATCAATAATAAATTAACCAATTATTAGGTTTAATATCATACTAGTGTATGATTTTTCTTTTGTTATATTTATTCCTACATATAGAATGCTATTTTTGTCACTATTTCGTCTTGGCCTTCTATTAACGCTCTTTTTAAAAATATTTCTGGTTTTCACAGTCAAATTTTGCATTAAAAATATTTTTTAAGAGCAATTTTTATTTTCCATTTTTATGTTTTATTTCGAGTTTGATATTGGTCGCTTTAATAGAAATGTCCAACATTTCAAAATCGACATCCCTAATGACTTGCTGTGTAGATATGGAAATTATTTTCGTTAAATTTGTAACAGCCACGAACTGAACATCAGTCGTTAAAAGCTTTTCGAACAGACAGTGTGCCAGCTTCGGATAACATACTATACGGCGGACGAACAAAAAGAGAAATATTCACATTCCACACACAAAAATTCTATAAAAAGGTGATTTCATTTATTTTGTGTATCGTTCAACGACCGATAACAAAGCCGCCACAGCCAGCGAACATACAAACACACGTATTTTACAAAAACAACAATTATTGTTTATAAACAATTCTTGTGTTTTGTTTTCAGAAGATGGCAGATGAATCAATACCTGTTCTTGGCGACATTTCACCGGCATCTGATTTCACTGAAATTGAGAAAGACTTAAACAATTCATTGTCTAAGTTGGCAGCTGGAGATGGACCTAATTATAAGTAAATATTTTAATAATTTCTGTGATAAATGATAAACAATCCAAATTAATTTCATTAATTGATTGTATTGTGTTTTAGGTTGTTGAAAATTTATTCCGCTTCAACCCAAGTTGTTGCTGGTTCCTTAACCAGAATTGAAGCAGATCTTTTGGATGAAAATGGCAAAGTAAAGAGAGCTAAAATTTCCATTTGGTCTCGACCGTGGTTGCCGAATGGTATAGAGGTTACTTTTGAATGTGATGGTGAACCCACTGTTGTTAAAAGCCACGATCCCTGAGGAGAATTATGGAAATTGAGAACTTTATTGTATTATTTGAAATTCATCAGTGCGTCGTAAAGTCTTACAAACAATATGATATTAAATGTATATATTAAATGTATATCTGTGATAACATAAAACTTTCAGTGTATAATTAATTAGCATTAAAATCGGTATCTTAGGGGGTAGTGTAATGAAAGTAATAGTAAAGTGGAATATACTAACTGAAAAATATCAAGGTTTTATACCAATGAGATATCAACGTTTTATACCCAATCGGCATCCGATATACGAAGTTACAACTACTTTAGTAAAAAATCCTTTAAGAAATTTCACATCGGGCGGTATAGTTTACCTTCCAATCTGAGAACCCCTTATCAAAAACTAAACTAAGTACACAACATTTTAGCCATTTCGGGTGAATAATGTGGCTAAAACCTTTAAAATACTGAAAGACAGGAGGTGGGTTCAATGGGGGCTATATCGAAACGTGGATCTGTACCGACAATTCTCAGCAAGAATGTTGTCTAGGGGGCTATATCAGAACGGGGAAATGTACTGACAAATTTCTTGAAAAAAATTTTAACCCCCAAACAGACTAAATATTTCATTTTAGCCATTACGGTGTGATAATGAGGCAAACGGCTATATCAAAACATTGACCAGTACTGACAAAATTATGGGGAAAAAATCTGCGGGATCGATATAGCCTATGTTCAATACCAATCATCCTACGAGTAATATAATTTTTTTAGTCAATTATATAGCTCTATCTAAAATATTGCGATCTGTATCTTAATTTGAAGTCTTAGAATTTTATGCTGATCAAAAATATATGTATTAGAGTGGTTTTAAAAAGTCGATGTCTGATTTTTTATGTGGCACCCCGCTAAAAATTTTAGTTTTGTTAGATTTTAAGACTGCCAAAGTTTGAGCACAATCGGAATATGTTAACACGTGCCACTGGAACCTCATAGTTTCCATAGTTTAGGCACAGAAATGTACTGGTAAAAAATTATCATTGATAAACGTGGCCTTTAGAACAATTTCGTGAAAATTCACCAAATACAAATTACTATGGAGTATACTCAGTATAATGAAAACTGAATACCGCTCGGCAACTTTCGGCAGACGAGATAATTTTTTTTCTAATTCTGGATACTTCCACGAATATTTAAATAAAAATAACGCGAGGATCCGTAAGGATCCAAGGTACTAAATGTCTATTTCTTTTCACAATATTAAATAAAAACCAGTAAGGAAAGGATCAAAGTCGGGCGGGGCCGACTATATAATACCCTACACCACTGTGAATATGTAAAATATAAATCGGAGCTATATCCAGATCGTAACCGATTTTGATATAATTTGGCACATTTATTTCCAGACCGAATTCAGTCACACATTCCAAATATCATTGAAATCGGACTTATATATCGTGTTTGGAGCTGAAAATACACGAAATCGACCGAAAATATATATGGGTGCTATATCCAAATCTGAACCGATTTCGATATAATTTGGCACACTTATTTCTAGACCGAATTCAGTCAAACATTCCAAATTTCATCAAAATCGGACGTATATAGCGTGTTTGGTGCAGCAAATACGTGAAATCGGGCGAACATATATATTGGAGCTATATCCAAATCTGAACCGATTTCGATATAATTTGGCTCAATTTAAGTGGCGAAATTTCGTGGCCTCTGGGAACCACATATGTAAAATTTCAACTAGTTCAAGCAAAAAATGTGGCTAAGATCCCTAAAATACCTTACATCGGGAGGTATCGTTATATGGGGACTATACCGAACCGTGGACCTATCTTTACAATTTTTAGTGGAGCAATTTCGCGGCCATTGAGAACCTCAAATGTAAAATTTCAGCTAGTTTGGGCAAAAAATGTGGCTAAGATCCATAAAATACCTTAAATCGGGAGGTATCGTTATATGGGGACTATACCGAACCGTGGACCTATCTTGACAATTTTTAGTGGAGCAATTTCGCGGCCATTGGGAACCTCAAATGTAAAATTTCAGCTGGTTTGGGCAACAAATGCGGCTAAGATCCTTAAAATATCTTAACCACTTTTAATTGATAAAGTCGGGCGGGGCCGACTATATAATACCCTACACCACTGTGAATATGTAAAATATAAATCGGAGCTATATCCAGATCTTAACCGATTTTGATATAATTTGGCACATTTATTTCCAGACCGAATTCAGTCACACATTCCAAATATCATTGAAATCGGACTTATATATCGTGTTTGGATCTGAAAATACACGAAATCGGCCGAAAATATATATGGGTGCTATATCCAAATCTGAACCGATTTCGATATAATTTGGCACATTTATTTCTGAATTCGGTCACACATTCCAAATTTCATCGAAATCGGAAATATATAGCGTGTTTGGTACAGAAAATACGTGAAATCGGCCGAAAATATATATGGGAGCTATATCCAAATCGGAACCGATTTCGATATAATTTAGCACACTTATTTCTAGACCGAATTCTGTCAAACATTCCAAATTTCATCAAAATCGGACGTATATAGCGTGTTTGGTGCAGCAAATACGTGAAATCGGGCGAACATATATATGGGAGCTATATCTAAATCTGAACCGATTTCGATATAATTTGGCTCAATTTAAGTGGCGAAATTTCGTGGCCTCTGGGAACCACATATGTAAAATTTCAGCTAGTTCAAGCAAAAAATGTGGCAAAGATCCCTAAAATACCTTAAATCAGGAGGTATCGTTATATGGGGACTATACCGAACCGTGGACCTATCTTGACAATTTTTAGTGGAGCAATTTCGCGGCCATTAAGAACCTCAAATGTAAAATTTCAGCTAGTTTGGGCAAAAAATGTGGCTAAGATCCATAAAATACCTTAAATCGGGAGGTATCGTTATATGGGGACTATACCGAACCGTGGACCTATCTTGACAATTTTTAGTGGAGCAATTTCGCGGCCATTGGGAACCTCAAATGTAAAATTTCAGCTGGTTTGGGCAACTAATGCGGCTAAGATCCTTAAAATACCTTAAATCGGGAGGTACCGTTATATGGGGGCTATACCAAAACTTGGACCGATATAGCCCATCTTCGAACTTGATCTTCCGACGGCTAAAAAAATGGTATTCCCCAATTTTCAGCGAAATCGGTCAACAAATGCGACCTGTATGTTGCGAACGGACGGACGGACGGACGGACATGCATAAATCGACTCAGAAAGTGATTCTATGTATATCCCTAGAAGGAACTATGGGTCTATCTCGCTTCCTTTTGTATGTTACATACAAATGAACTAACACATAATACCCCTTACCACATAGTGGTGTAGGGTATAAACACTCACAAAAATACGTTTCAAATTTACCTTCCATTTCTTACTATAGTAATTTTACACATTACTTTTTTGTGATATCAATACGTTAATGGAAATTTCAATGTCTCAATTTCTTCAAATGGAAATGCTCACTTCTGTGGCTCTGTGTAAGCAAGTACCGTTAGAAGTTGTAAAAAGAAAGCCGGAATACTAAAATTTGATGTGTCTACGATAGATTTGAATAGCTACCATCATAATTTGTAGACATCGATTTTTGAATTTTTGTCGCGGGTTGGGACCACAGTGAAGTGGCACGTGTTAACATAATCCGATTGTGCTCAAACTTTGGCAATCTTAACCACTTTTAATTGATATAATATATGAAATAAAATTATATATGATATAAAATGATATATATGTAATGATGTGATGATAAATTTAGTGAGAAACAAACGGTAATGCAATGTTGTTACGTCGTGTGGCTCCAACGTTTATTTTCAGTTATATATCTGCTTAGTGACTTCAAAAATTTGTCAAAAAAGCTCTCCGTTTGAGAGTTATGTATCTTGCGGGGTTACTTATTATCGAATCACCTTATAATTAAGATTTTATCTAATCTTAGGTAAAAACTCATCAAAATATGATACAGCGATACGAGGTTATAAACAAGTCATAGCCCTAATGTATATACTTTATAGGGCCTCCGAGGAATATTTCGATGTGTTACAAACGAAATTACAAATTTAAGTATACCCTCCATATTATGGTGGAGGGTATAATGAAGGTAATAAGTAAAAAAGTATCAGTCGGCTTTACCGACAGAGATATACTTTTTGAAATACTTTTTTCCCAAAATAAAAACAAAAAAACCTATGTATTTAGGGGGGTTTTCAAAATTCTGGGCGTATGAACCGACAAAAGTATGGATAGGATTAAAGCACAAAAATTTGCGGGGATATCGATAGATAGGGCTTTTTTTTATCACACTAGCCTACGAAAAACATAATATCGCTGTAAACAGGACCACTAGAAAAAAATGTCGAACCACACAAAAATGCTGAACATTTGTGTGGGTGGTAGGTACCACAAGGATTGGACAGATAGGGCCCAAATTTGAACATAAACTATGTTTCCATACTAATTAGAGATAAGTTTGGACCAAACCGGTTGCTACGTCTATAAGAAAACGCTCGTACCATTTTAGCGAATATTTTCTAACTTTTTGGGGAAGGTACCGGAAGGAGTGGACCTATAAGTACCACTTTCGAATTTCATCTAATATTCGAAGAAATATTACAATATCCAAAGTGTGGACGAACGCAGTATTCTGTTCGAGCTCTCCAGCCACTACATATGGGGCCATAGGGATTTTTTACAACTTTTGGGATGTTTTCTCAAGAACTGTGGACTTGCCCCTGAAAAATGTTTACTGCCGTAATTGCGGCAGCGAATGCATGTTGCTTCAACAAAAATCAAAGTGATTCAAGAGCAGGTCTTAAAGTGAATTTATCCAAAATAGTGTGTGAGAGGTACCCGAAGGAGAGGACAAATATAGTCCACATTTGAACCTCATCTATATCTGGTAGATATATAAGGATGTGTAAAGTTTGACCAAATCGGTTACTCCCATCAGGAGTTATCGTGCGCACAATTTTTCCAAACATTTTTGAACTTTTGTGGGGGAGGTACCTGAAGGAGTGGACCGATATGGCTTATCTTCCAACTTAAACTAAGTTTGCCACATTTTGGACCGAATCGGCAGATCCGTTTGAGAGTTATGTATCTTGCGCTCCAACCACTACGCACGGTGTCATAGGGGGTTTTTGTAACTTTCAGGCAATTTCCTCAGGAAGTATGGACTTGCCCCTGATGAAACTTATACCATCGTATGGGGGGCAGTGAATACAAGTTGCTACAAAAAATCAAAGCGATTCGACAGAAGGTCCTAAACTAAACTTTTCCGAAATTTTGTGTGGGAAGTACCCGAAGGAGTCTACCGATTGAGTCCATATTGTCTAGTAGAAATTTCGCGAAGTGCAAAGTATGGACCAAATCGGGTGCTTTCTTCAAGAGTTATCGTGCGCACAAAGGTACCGGAAGGAGTGGACCGATATAACCCATCTTCCAACTTAAACTAAGTTTGGAAAAAATATTACAAAAGCCAAATTTTGGACCGAATCGGTTGATCCGTTCGAGAGTTATCGAGCGCTCCAGCCAGACAGACAGACGGACTAACGGACATGGCTAAATCAACTCCAAATTGTCTGAAACACATTTCGTCCAAATATACTTGGGGTCTAAAACCATTATTTGGATTAGGCACATTTTGCACGTAAGAAAGTGTATATACCCTCGTTTGCATAAATGCCGAGGGTATAAAAACAAGTACAAAGTTTCAGCCTTGCTTTGCCGACAGAGATATTCCCTCAGTCTGGGACGACATGAAGAGAAGCAAATACAGTATGGGTTGTTTTTCCAAAACATTACTGTTGCAATTGTACTGCGAGAATTATCCGAAATAAAGTTTAAAATTTATCCGCGAACACATATAAACCTGTTAGGCCTAAAAGTTTGAACTTTTGTTTGGGGGGTACAGGAAGAAGAGAACCGATATAGTTCAATTTCGTAAATGAAGTAAGTTTGGAAGGACGATGACGATGTGCACAAATTGGACCATATCAGGACTCTCTTTAAGAGCCAGTCAGTATGGCCTTAACGCCGATTAAAATTGTACTATCGGAATATGAGCCCGTAGATCTACCTGCTGTAAAAATTTCAAACCTATCCTAGGCATGTCCCTAAATTGCACATTAACGAGAAATATTTAAATTTTGTGTGGGAGGTACCAGACGCAGCGGACCGATATTGTCCATATTTAAGTCGGATAGAAATATTACGATGCGCTAATCTAAGACCAATGCCAATCATTCCTTCCTATAGTTATCGTACAAAACCTCTAGCTTCTATCGTTTAATAAAGGAATTTTTTGCATTATAATTTTCAAAAATATGCAAAAATCCGATGTCAGGAAGCATGGACTTGCCTATGAAAACCAATATATCCCTGTAAACATGACCACAAGATGTACTATCGGTTAAAAATTTGTTATTGATTGTGGGGGAAGAACGCGAAAATGTTTTCCGATATAGACCTTCATGGAACTTGATGTACGTTTGGATGATATTTTACGATGTGCAAATTTTGGGCCAAATCGCATTCTCACTTTTTGAATTTTCGTGCTCATCAATTGGTGCCGACACGGTTATTTAGAGCTTTTGGGACATTATCTCAGGAAGTATGGACTTACCCCCGATAAAAAAATGTTGAAATTTTGTGTGGGAGGTATTCATAGGAGTGGACAGACAAAGTCCATATTCGAAGCTGGTCTATGTCTGAAGGAAGGTTCTCTTTCGAGAGTTATCGAGGGTACCACTTTAGCGAAAAATTTTGAACGTTTGTGAGGGACGTACTGGTAGAAGTGGACGGTAGTCTATCGATATTATCGGATTAAAAACCTTTAACCTCAAAATCCATTGAAATTAATAGAAATTCGCGGCTTTTCGGTTTTGTGGATGTAATGCTTGGTTTACATTTACGAAATCCACTCGATTTCAACTGTCAATTCCATTGACTAAACGTCAAATGAAATCAAATGGATTTCAGATGAGTTTTCATTTGACGTATACGCAAAGGAATTAACACTGTGTGACATGCATGTTTCGCCTTTGGTTTAGCGTAGCCTTTGAAAGTTATGAGTTTGGTTCTGAACACTAACACGCCGTGACAACACTTTTTTCCATGTGTTTTTCAAGGACGTGGGTTCGAACCCCAGCCTGGCTCAAGCTGATTTTTATTTTTATTTGAAAATTTTGCCTATTAGGCGAAGGTCGTTTTTTATTAATTTTTTAATTAATTTCTCGTTAGAGACGAGCTTACTGACCAAGGTGCTTTTCGAAAAAGGAAGCCGACGATACGAACCCACACAATCACCACTGTGTGACATGCAGGTTTCGCCTTTGGTTTAGGAAGGCTCCTCAGACACATCGACTGTGGGGGGGCTTCGTTATCCTCTAACTTATTTCCTCTTTCAAATGCAAGTTGTTTTTTTACAAAGTTGAATTTTTTGTTCAAATCTTTGAAGCCGACGATACGAAAAAAAACAACTTGAATTTGAAAGAGGAAATAAGTTAGAGGATAGCGAAGCCGCTCCACAGTCGATGTGTCTGAGGAGCCTTCCTAAACCAAAGGCGAAACATGCATGTCACACAGTGGTGATTGTGTGGGTTCGTATCGTCGGCTTCCTTTTTCAAAAAGCATCTTGGTCAGTAAGCTCGTCTCTAACGAGAAATTAATTAAAAAATTAATAAAAAACGACCTTCGCCTAATAGGCAAAATTTTCAAATAAAAATGTATTTTTATTAAATAAAAACAATTGTTTTTTTTCTCCTTTTTGATTTCTGTGAACTATTTGTGCAAAATGCCAACAAAAGCGTAGACATTTCCGCCATTTTCATTTCCAAATTAATGGTGGTGACATTACTTAACGATAATATCGATAGCAATCGATCTTTTAAACTATTATATCGAAAATATCTAATGTTGGGAATATCGATGGTTTGCCAGCTCTAGTGGACGGATGTTGCCCATCTTCGAACTTAAACCAAGTTTGTACAACATATTACGAGAACCAATTTAGATGTTATTGGACCATTCTAACGGTACTCTTTATGAATTACAGCTTTCCTCGGAATTTCTGTTATAAAAAACTCGACTGGCGATGCTTTGAAATGCATAAAATACATAAGTACAATTGGCTTGTAAAACTTTTTAAGCCTATGGGTAATGCAGAAAGTAGATTGTTTACATTATTTTGTTGGATATAATAAATAGTTTCGGAATGTATATTCTTATGGTGTTTTCTCCAATCTTATTCAAAGTTTCTTATTAAGACGCTCCTACATGTTAAGACGCTCCTTGGTTGGTGTTAATACTTGGACTTTGGGTTGACTTTATTTGTACATAAAAATACTTATGGGGATTTCTGAGTGAAATCGGACACTTTTTCAAAAAGTGAATTTAGATTTCCTTTATTTTTTGCTGACACACACACATTTAAGTATATTTTCAGATTTTTTGACTAACGGTTCCAGAGATATCGCGCCTTAAAAAAGTCGAGTTCTGTAAAAACTATATGCAAAGGAATACTCAAAACTTCTTCAATATTGGTGCAATTTGATTTTTTTTGTATTTTTTGTTGTTTTGTCAGCTATTTAATAAAAAATAGAACAAAATTGTTCACAGTGGTCTTGGGTGAAATTTTCTAGATTTAATATTAAAAATCATACGGGCAAATTGTGTCTCATCGAAATAATGGTTTTAGAACCCAAGTATGTTTGGACAAAATGTGTTTCAGACAATTTGGAGTTGACTTAGCCATGTCCGTCCGTCTGTCTGTTTGGCTGCAGCGCACGATAACTCTCGAACGGATCAACCGATTCGGTCCAAAATTTGGCTTTCGTAATATTTTGCTCAAACTTAGTTTAAATTCGAAGATGGGCAATATCGGTCCACTCCTTCCGCTACCTCCCCCACAAAAGTTGGGAAATGTTCGGAAAATTTGTGCGCACGATAACTCTTAAAGGGAGTAACCGATTTGGTCCATACTTTGCCCATCGTAAAATGTGTACCAGACTTAGATAATGTTTTAATATAGACTCAATCGTCCCACTCCTTCGGGTACCTCCCACACAAAATTTCGGAAAAGTTCAGTTTAGGACCTGTTCATGAATCGCTCTGATTTTTGTTTTAGCAACTTGTATTCACTGCCCTCCATACGACGGTAAAAGTTTTATTAGGGGCAAGTCCATACTTCCTGAGAAAATAGCCTGAAAGTTGCAAAAACCCCCTATGACACCGCGTGAGGTGGTTGGAGCGCAAGATAACTCTCGAACGGATCTGCCGATTCGGTCCAAAATTTGGCCTTAGTAATATTTTGTCCAATCATAGTTTAAGTTTGAAGATAAGCCATATTGGTCCACTCCTTCAGGTACCTCCCCCACAAGAGTTCAACAATGTTCGGAACATTTGTTGATACGGTAACTCTTGAAGGGAGTTCTAATATATCCTAATATATCTACTAGATATAGATCAGGTTCAAAAATGGCCTATATTTGTCCACTCCATCCGGTACCTCCCACACAAAATTTCGGATAAGTTCACTTTAAGACCTGCTATCGAATCACTTTGATTTTTGTTGAAACAACTTGCATTCGTTGCCTCAATTACGATGGTAAACGTTTTTTCAGGGGCAAGTCCATACTTTTGATCTCTAATCCTAATGAACATTTTTGTCGGTTCAAATTCCCAAAATTAAAAAAAAACCCAAATACATACCTTTTTTGGGAAAAAATTGTTTCAATATATACAGGCTGAGGGTATATCTCTGTCGGCAAAGCCGACTGATACTTTTTTACTTGTTTGATTAGTATTGCCCTTCATTTTCACATATTTTGAAGGCGTAAAGATGTTCGCACAGGGAAAAGGAAAACAGATTAGCCTATATGGCGAAATATAGGAAAAAGTTAAACATTTGTCCACATTTTATTCATTTTTATACCCTCCACCATAGTATGGAGGGTATATTAAGTTTGTCATTCTGTTTGTAACACATCGAAGTAATCATTTGCGACCCTATAAAGTATATATATTCTTGATCAGGATAAAATTCTAAGACGATCTAGCCATGTCCGTCTGTCCGTCTGTTGTAATCACTCTAGCGTCCGCAATAATTGAGATAGAGTGCTGAAATTTTGCACCCGAGGGTCTTTTTTCCGTAGGCAGGTCAAGTTCGAAGATGGGCTATATCGGTCCACTCTTTGGTATAGCCCCCATATAACGGTACCTGCGAATTTGAGGTATTTTGACGTTCTTCGCCACATTTGCAGACCGAATTAGCTATAATTTGGCACTTAGGGTTCTTAGTGATCAACAAACTTATATCCCAAAGGATATGGGCATAGGTCCATGTTTTGGTATAGTCCCCATATAACGGTACCTCCCGATTTTCGGTATTTTGAGAATTTTAGCCACAATTTTTAACCGAACTATCTGCAATTTGACATTTGAGGTTCTCAGTGGCCATGAAATATATCCACGAAACATCGTCAACAAAGGATCATGTTGTGTATAGCCCCCATATATCGGTACCTCCCGATTTTCGGTATTTTGAGAATTTTAGCCACAATTTTTAACCGAACTATCTGCAATTTGACATTTGAGGTTCTCAGTGGTCATGAAACATCTCCAACAAACATCGTCAACATAGGTCCATGTTTTGGTATATCCCCCCATATAACTGTACCTTCCGATTTTCGGGAATTTTCAGTGGTCACGAAAATTCTTCACTATAATTCGTCAACATGGGTCCATTTTTGAGGGTCTACATTGTTTTGATGAGACTACCTTCAATTTGACTCTTGATGTTCCCTGCAGCTATAAAACTTTTCCGCCAAAAAAATTTAAAGATCGGTTGACTCTTTGATATAGCCCCGTAGGTGGTACCTTTCACCTAGCTGAACACATTTTTTTTGGATTAGATTAGATAACACTGTGCAAGAAAATGGAGGTGAAAGTCTGGGGCACGGAAAATTCCTCTTGGGGAAGAAAGGCCTTGGTGAGTATATTATGAACCCCGAAGGACAGATGCGCCGTGAGTCGAACTTCCGCGTTATGGCGTGATGAAATTTTTGTTAGAGACCCTGTGGGCCATCAGGAATTAGCGTTATATCTTTGTTCACTGTTGCTTAAGTGCTCTACAAAAACAACAAACAAAGATATAATGCTAATTCATGATGGCTTACAGGGTCTCTTGCAAAAACTTCATCACGCCATAACGCGGAAGTTCGACTCACGGCGCATCTGTCCTTCGGGGTTAATAATATACTCACCAAGGCCTTTCTTCCCCAAGAGGAATTTTCCGTGCCCCAGACTTTCACTTCCAGTAGGAGTCTATCCATTGTCGAAAAGTTGTTACACCTAAATTTGTGAAAGGACCCTAATTATTCCATTTTAATTAAGACTATTTTATGGTGGAGGGTATAAAAAATTCGGCCCGGCCGAACTTAACGACTTTTTACTTGTTAGTGGTATAGGAATTCACCCTCGGAGTCGACTCGGAGTCGGAGCCGGAGTCGTGAAAAAACTGTCGAGCCAAAAATACCTCGACTCCGAAACCCTGGTTACAACATCTGATTTATCAACTGTGGCGATGGCCATATATTGGATTGACGTGTGATGTGTTCTTTATATTGCATAAAAAACAAACAACACTGCCCATTCCTTATCTACGCAGCGCATTGAATGCATAACAAAATAATAAAATTGTGAAATGGAACAGACATTATGTGTCACAACGCAGATAAAATCTATTTTTAATATGAAATCACTTCAACACTCTTGTGTAAGGGATATGATCGATGGTTGGACTAAATACAAAATATGAAGAGTAGCAGAAACAAAGCATTTTGTTTGGACATCTGGAGTGCATTCGAAATCTTTTGCATTTTTATTGCAACACATTGTTTTGTTGTTATAAATATAACAAACATAAATATACATGTATTACTACATGTATACGTGTGTTAGTGCGGTTGACCAATATTTTTGAAGAATATTCGAAAATGTTTCACAAGGCTGAACATGTTTTTGTTTTGATAATGAGGTCTATCCATGGTACAATAATCTAGAAGGTATGATAAACAAGGCCTGGATGTATTTTCATATTTTGTCAGAATTAGTATAAATGAACTAGCAGACCTCGGCCCGCGTTGACCCGTCGTAATGAGTTTTAATGACAACTTTTTATGAACTTTATGCTTGACAATTCAAAAATAGGTATTTTCTACCTCACTTCATCGGTCCATTGTCAAACCGAGGAGGATTTTAAATTTACCAACAGATTGGTTTGGCTACACATATAGCGTTTAAAAGAAAGGTGTGGGAAGGTTCCCTCCCCATCTTCTCCGAAATTCATAAAATATACATAACAACGGCAAACATTGAACTTTTGCTGCAAATTTGATGGAAATCGGTCCAAAGAAGTACTACATTATAGATTAATCCGTAAATTATTAAAAATATATAGGCTGTTTTCAGTGGCCATCCCTGTTCATTCCCTGACTATTTTTAGAAAATTGGTTCAGTAGTTTTTGCAGAACAACTTTAAATTGAAATGAAAGTTGAAAAAAGTAGGCGAGGTAAAATTTTCTTTCCATAAAAACCTAAGTTGGGTTATGACGGCATTTGCTTTTTATTCATAAAAACAGCAGACCCCGGTCCGCTTTGCTTACCCGTCGTAATGAGTTTTAATGACAACTTTTTATGGACTTTATGCTTGGAAATTTAAAAATAGGTATTTTCTACCACAATTCTTCGGTCCATTGTTAAGCCGAGGAGGATTTTAAATTTACAAACAGATTTTGTCTGTAACCTATTCTCTTACGGACTGCCCGATTTTTTCTCCCATTAATGCTGTTTAGGATTTATTATCGTCCATGTCCCCTGTCTTTATCCTAAAGCGATCTAATTATAAAAGTTAAAAAATGGTTAAGTCGAAATCTCCCGCTTAGTGAGACTTATGTGTTTTAGTTTTTCATGGCTGATGGACCGTTGAACCGCACCTTTTAAGGAAATTTGTAAGTATATCGTTTTTTTTTTGATCGGGGGCGCAACCACCGTTGTCTCGAAAATTAATTTGCAAGCCGATGCACTCATAAGTTTAGTAAATATAGCGATTTTAAAATAATAGGCTACCGAAATTCGTATATTTGTTTGGATCCAAACATATTTCTAACATAAATTTTTCTGCGTGTGTACATTCAGGAGAAATCGGTTCAGTAGTTTTTTGGATGTAACATATTTTGAAAAGTGGGCGTGTTCTTTGGGTCCTAAACAAGTAGGTAAGGTCGGAGACACAACCACAATTATCTCGCAAATTAATTTCCAAACCGATACATTCGTAACTATTTTAAATATAGCATTTTTATCCGAAATTAAAGAAAATTTGTAGCCTATTTTTACCAAGGACCATCACTGTACATTCCTTGAAAATTTCAGAAAAAACAGTTCAGGAGTTTCTGTAGAAAAGATGAAAATTTAAAATGGAAAAAAGTGGGCGTAAAAGCGGGCGTGGTCAAAAATTCAAGAAAATATGCATCCTATTTCCACCGGAGGCCACCCCTGTACATTCCCTGAAAATTTCAGGAAAATCGGTTCAGTAGTTTTGTAGATGTAACATATTTTAAAAAGTGGTCAAGTCTTTGGGTTCTAAAAAAAGGCAAGGTCGGACACACACCCACAATTTTCTCGCAAATTAATTTCCAAACCGATACATTCGTAATTATTTTAAATATAGCATTTTTAAAGAAATAGGGTATAGGGGAAGTACGTCGCCCCCTCCGAATCTAAAATTGTAGCCTATTTTCACCGGAGGCCATCCCTGTGCATTCCATGACAATTTCAGGAATAGTGGGTGTGGTCAAGCCTTTGGGTCCTAAAAAAGTGGGTAAAGTCGGAGACACAACCACAATTGTTTTGCAAATTAATTTCCAAAGCGATACATTCGTTATTATTGTATATATAAACATTTTTAAAGAAATATGGTATAGGGGCAGTACCCCGCCCCTCTGAAATGCAACAAAATATGTAGCCTATTCTCACCGGGGGCCGTCACAGTACATTCCCTCGCAATTTCAGGAAAACCAGTTCAGTAGTTTTTGTAGAAAAGATTAAAATTGAAAAAAGTGGGTGTGGTCAAATTTTCTTTGCATATGTTGGGTTATGACGTACATTTCAAAAAAAAAGAATTATTCAAATCGGTCCAGCCGTTGTCAACTGATGCCCTTACCAATGAACGACGTCGAGGAAAAAAGTCAACAACTAAAGGGCTGTTTACACTATCTATCAATGTCATATGACACGAAATAAAAACATTTCATATCTACCCACGCAGGCAATGTGAAGACGCATTCTTATTATATTTTTGCTGGTGTGGACGCACAAAGTAAATGGCGTAATGAAAAATCCCCAATATTGTAAATATTAGCGACTATATAACGATGGAAAATTGCATGTCATATGACATTTACATATAGTGTAAACTACCCCTAAGCCCAACTACATGTGTATATTAACAATGTATTTATGATGTATACAACATGGCTGCAAGAGTAAAGTTAGATTTTTCATACGAGAGTCGATGGATAAGAAGCCTAAAGAGAGCATTTAATTCTACTCTGACAAATCTCAACGAGATGAAGGCTGAAGTGATCGAAATCGAAGGAGATTTCTTTTTACGACGAACGTATAATTGCTTGGACCGCCATATGGGGAATCTTACGACATGATGTAAAATCACGGAGGAGGTAACTGTTTTATGGAAAAACAGTTTGAGCAAGCAAAAGGCGAAATGACGCCGAAATTCGGTTGAGAAATGGAGGCAAAAATATTCAGGAATGTTCCTTGGTCCAAAATATATATTTGTAGAAGAAGTTCGGAGGCCTATTGTTTTATAATCCCTATATTTACTAAACTTATGAGTGCATCGGCTTGCAAATTAATTTTCGAGACAACGGTGGTTGCCCCCTCGATCACGAAAAACGATATACCTATTTACAAATTTCCTTAAATTTTGAGGTTCAACGGTCCCTCAGCCATGAAAAACTAATAAGCGGGAGAATTCGACTTAACCATAACGATAATTGCAGATTGCTTTGTTTTTGACCAATTGGTTGTAACGATTCGTTTATTTATTTTAGATGGGCTTTTTTTGGTCAAATTTTCTTAATGAATAAAACTAATGTTAATTCATTATTTTTTTAATGGACGATAAGTAATCCTAAGCAGCATCAATGGGCGAAAAATCCGGCAATGTCCGTAAGAAACAAGTAAAAAAGTATCAGTCGGCTTTGCCGACAGAGATATACCCTCATCCTGTGTGAATTGAAATACTTTTTTTCCAAAAAAAAAACAACTTATGTATTTAGGGGGGTTTTCAAAATTTTGGCCGTAGGTACCGACAAAAGTATGGATAGGATTAAATCTCAAACATTTGCGGGGATATCGATAGATACGTCTTTTTTATTACACTAGCCTGCGAAAAACATAATATAGCTATATTCGATTCGATCCATCCAGCCACTGCATATGGTGCCATAGGGGTTTTTTACAACTTTCGTGCTGTTTTCTCACGCAGCGAATGCAAGTTGCTTCAACAAAAATCAAAGTGATTCAAGAGCAGGTCTTAAAGTGAATTTATCCAAAATTTTGTGTGGGAGGTACCCGAAGGAGTGGACAAATATAGTCCATATTCGAACCTAATCTATATGTGGTAGATATATCAGGATGTGTAAAGTATGGACCAAATCAGTCGCTCCGATGCACGGTGGTCGAAAGCACTGATCTAGCGGCGCGAAATTAATAACTTGTAAACGAATTGAGATACGTCACTGAAATTTTGCACAAACACAGCTTGTACCTGTGGGTAATAATGGGCCAAATATAAACAATATCGGCTAATGTTTTGGTATAGCCCCCATATAACTGTACCTTCCGATTTTCGGTATTTTGAGGATTTAAGCCACAATTTCGTAGCAAATTAGCTGTAATTTGGTACTTAGGGTTCCTAGTGGTCACAAAATATTTCCACCAAAAATTATGGACATAGGTGCACGTTTTGATATAGCCCCCATGTAACCGTACCTCCCAATTTAAGGTTTTTTTGAATATCATGACCACATTTTTAAACCAACTTGGCTGTAATTTTGCATTCCGTGTTCTCACTGTGTATAAAATCTTCTTACCTTTTCAATACGGATTTATGTTTCAATGTAGCCCCTTTTATGGTACCCCCGATTCGTTGAATTTTTACTTGTTATCCCATATTTAATAACATATTTAGCTATAATATGGTATTATAGTGTCTCCGGGGGTAGAACTCCTCCTTGCAAACATTTCTCAAGATAGGTCCATATTTTGATTTAGCTCCGATACAAATGCACAGCTAAATTTGTATGAATTTCATGCAAAATCCCTTATTTTAAAAGTGCAGTCATCAACAGATTTGCAGATATTTGCAGCCCTAATGTGGTTATTCCGTATCCAGAGAGTCCAATTTCATTCCCCAAAAAATAGTCGAACCTAAGTTCGGCCTAGTTTACAAGATGCACTCTATAGAAAATTTATTGCTCTATAACTAAGTACCTCTAGACCCCAAACTAATTTTTATAATTTAAATAACACCCTCTGCTATTAATTAAAAATAAATTTTGCCCAGTTTCATTACGAATTTATTTATCAGTTAAACAAATATGAAGTTAATTTTTTGCAACAATTTTTTAAAATCTGATGCAACAAAAACTCTTGTGTTTGATAGTGAATAACGGAGTGAATATCTACAACAACAAAAATTAAAAAACAAAATCTTTGTCTGCAATGTGTCTGTAATCGTTACAATGAAAAATATTTCGCAATTTTATAGTTCGATCTTTTTACTTTCGCGCCGCTAGATCAGTGGTTTCGACCAGTGTGCGATGAAGAGTTATCGTGTGCACAATTTTTTGAACTTTTGTGGGGGAGGTACCTGAATGAGCGGCCCGATATGGTTTATCTTCGAACTTATACTAAGTTTTTACAAAATATTACAAATACCAAATTGTGGATCGAATCGGCAGATCCGTTCGAGAGTTACCTAGCGCTCCAACCACTACACCCGGTGTCACAGGGCTTTTTTGTTCTTTTCAGGCTATTTTCTCAGCAAGTATGGACTTGCCCCTGATGAAGCTTTTACCGTTATATGGGGAGTAGTGAATGCAAGCTGCTACAACAAAAATCATAGCGATTCGTGAACAGGCCCTAAACTGAACTTTTTCGAAATTTTGTGTGGGAGATACCGGAAGGAATGGACCGATTGAGTCCATATTGGACCAAATCGGTTACTTCCTTCAAGAGTTATCGTGCGCACAAATTTTCCGAACATTTCCGAACTTTTGTGGGGGAGGTACCGGAAGGAGTGGACCGATATAACCCATCTTCGAACTTAAACTAATTTTGGACAAAATATTGCGAAAGCCAGCCGGTTCATCCGTTCGAGAGTTATCGTGCGCACCAGCCAGACAGACGGACGGACATTGCTAAATCGACTCCAAGTTGTCTGAAACACATTTCGTCCAAACATACTTGGGGTCAAAAACCATTATTTCGATGAGGCACATTCTGCCCATATGAAAGTGTATATACCCTTGTTAGCATAAATGCTGAGGGTATAAAAAGAAAGGTTACAGACAAAATCTATAGATAAATTTAAAATCCTCCTCGGTTTGACAATGGACCGAAGAATTGAAGATACAGGACTGATGTACCCTTTCCAATTTGGGTTTATAAAACGTAGTGGAACCCAAGACGCGGTTATAAATATTGTAAATCTAATTTGTGATGGTCTGGATTCAAACTTTGGCGGAATTGGCGCCGTATTTTTGGATTTATCAAAAGCTTTTGATCTAGTTGATCACGGTATCTTACTGTCAAAACTATCATACTATGGCATCCGAGAAAAAGAGTTGAAACTATTGGAAAACTATATTGTAGACAGGAAACAGTTTGTGGAGATTGACGGCGTAAAAGGGGAAATTGGTTTTGTAGAAGATGGAGTTCCGCAGGGAAGCGTATTGGGCCCCTTGTTATTTACAGTGTACTTGAACGACATTTCTAACCAGAATCTTAATGGGAAACTAATAATGTATGCGGACGATATAGCTCTTCTGTACCCATACCATCACGAAGTTGTGCTAAAATGTCAAATGGAACATGACGTTGCAGTTATAATGGAATATTGCCGATTAAATAAACTTGTAATTAATGCTAATAAAACCAAAATCATACGATTTCGGCCACGAACACCACAAAACGACGCAACGTTTACAATTCAAGTTGGAGACATGCATATTTTAGAAAGCCAATCGAAAAGAACACAGAATAAAGCGCTTAAGGCTGTATTTAATTTGCCTATATTATACCCTACCTGTGAACTATATAGTCACATTTCAAAAAATATATTGCCTATTCATGGCATTTATAAGGTGCAACTGATTACATACATGTATAAAGCCGTTAATAATATTGGATCTCGATCAATTCAGTTTGATGTAAGCCAAAATACGGTTAACACAAGAAACTATTCGAATTTGCGACTGAAAAGATGTCGTTTGGAAATAACGAAGCAGAGGATAGAGCATGACGGCTGCTTAGAATTTAACAATATTCCTAACCACATAAAAGTTATTCCCAGAATCGCAGGTTTTAAAAGAGAATTAAAATCATTTTTATAAATAACATTGAAATGCTTCTGATATAATTTAAAATTATATAACTGTTCATTAATTCATTAATTAATTGATTGTATAATACATTTTAAAATTGTTTAATACACGTTCGTAAAAATTGTAAACTTTTTAGCCCCTACAAAGTCTATTAGGCGCTGGGGCAACATTTATGTATTGTGAATTAAAACTTATGAATAAAATGAATTACAAAAAAAAAAAATAAATTAAATTAATTGAAACTCATTACGACGGACCAGCAACGCGGATCGGAGTAGTTAGTTTTAATAATAAATAGCCTATTTATTATAATGGAAAACATATAAGAAAATCCTGCAATGAAAAACTTGTATGCAATCGGTGCGGAAACTTTTTAACGGTAGGGGAAAAGTGATATAATACCGTGTGTATAATACAGTGTGTAACTTTTATAACTTTCCTGTATGGTAGTAATATTGGATTTTTTATTTGTAAGTACCTACATCTGCCTGAGCGTAAACTTCACCTTCTCTATAAAAAGTCTGAACTTTCCAGGTGTAGATTCGTACGAGGGCTACTAGATACGTTTGTGGTCTAGGCACACTACGTGACGAACCAAATTCAACGAAAGATGTTCGTTTAAGAATCACTTCAAAGCAAATGGTAGCCTGTTTCTTCGGCAAAACTGTCCATGTAGCGACTATTTCGCTTAAATAACGTACGACGACCACAATTTGTTTGCCTAGTTCCTAGCTGATTAGAAAACATCCATCCTCCTAGTTAATACTTGCCAACATAGCTCACAGTGAAGGACAAAGTAAATAATTTTATGTAAAGTGATGGAGAGTTGCACAGAAAACCGATGTGTCTGACATGTAAATCTGACTTCTACAGCAAAATTAAACGTACTTCTTTCTATGTATGTTAATACGTATTTTGACCAAAAACTGACATATTAACTAAGAACAATATGTGCCATTGTATACAAAGTTCAATGTGTAAATGATTTGTGCAAACAATCTGATTTTGGTAACTTTTGAAGGTTTTCTTTATTGTTGGGAATTAAATATTTTCTTTGCATAGATCTTCACTTAGTTTCATTTAGTCACTCAAGATATTCGGATATTCAGTCGGAACTACAAACACAACACAATGTATAAAGCAGCGATTTTGTGTCTAGGATTAACATCAATCCTTTGCATTGAAGGACAATATTTGGATAATTGTGAAATGGTAGGTGGTAAAAAATCATACGATTCTGATAATGAACAATTACAGTAATTAATTACCATTTTTATAGAGCGGTTATCGCATGGGTGGTAGAAGGGAATTGCCCAGCGTGGAGTTAATGAGTGCCGAACATGAATTACGTTCAGTTTTAATGAAATTGGCAGAGAGTGATGATGGTCCGGCATACAGGTGTGTATTTTGTACAATGTGACAAATACTTGTGTGTTCCTTATTGAATTTATTTATTTGTCCAGAATTGGTGCAGTTTTTGCTGGTAGCGAGCAGTTGGTTGCCGGCTCATTAAAAACACTCGTTGTCACTTTATTGGATTTAAATAATTTGAAGCACAATTGTGAAGTGGATCTTTGGTCCAGACCTTGGCAAACTGATGGCACCGAAGTTACCATAAGATGTGAATGCATGAGAACTATATTTAAACATGTTGATTATTAATTTGAATTTGGGCAAACTTTTGAATTAAAAAGACTGATGCAATAAAAATGAAGAATGTCTTGAAATAAAACACTTAAAAAGGTAGCTTTGGCGACTATGACTGTACAAAAAAAGCAAACATAAGATAAATGGTGAACGTAGTGTCCTATAAAACAGGAAAAACGGATGAAACTAGGAAAAAAAGTTTTGAAAAATTCCAGTGTATTTTTTATGTTTTTGTGGGGTATGTATCACAAACAGTGTATGTATAACAAACTGATTAGCCCCTCTTGAAGATCCACATAATCCAGTCGAAAGTGCAGTACACATTGTCAGTTTTGAATGCCGATATTTCGCAAGTATCGATAACCGTCCAACAACCAAAAAAAAATTTTGTGGTTGCATGACGACTATTTGAGTAAAGCTGTTCTTCAAAACTGACAATGTGTACCAAGCTAAAAACTATTTATCACGACCATGGATACCCCAAATGCCTAAATTATCTAATCTAATCTAAAAAATGTGTTCAGCCAGGTGAAAGGTACTACCTACGGGGCTATATCCAATTGTCGACCTATCTTTACAATTTTGGTGGAAAAGTTTTATAACTGCAGGGAACCTCAAAAGTCAAATTGTGGGTAATTCCGTCAAAAAATTTGCTGAAACCCTCAAAGTACCGAAAATGGGGAGGTACCGTTATATTTGAGCTATACCAAAACATGGACCTATGTTGACGATTTTTGGTAGATAACTTTCGTGACCACTGTGAACCTCAAATGTCAAATTACAGCTAGTTCGGTTAAAAATTTTACCTAAAATCCTCAAAATACCGAAAATAGGGAGGTACTATACCAAAACGTGGACCCATATAGCCCATCAACGAACTTGACCTGCCTGAAAACTAAAGACGCATCTTCCCAAAATTTCCATTCCACTTTTTTAGATTGATTACGACAGACTGACGAAAGGACGGACATGCAAGATCGACTCAGAATTTTACCCTGATCAAGAATATATATACTTTATAGGATCGTAAATGATTATTTCATTGCGTTACAAACGGAAAACTAAACTTAATATACCCTCCATACGTATAAAAAACGTTGATTTTTTTCTTCACATACGTTTTTTTGACCACTCCGACACCTTCCTCTCTGCGACCCCTATAAACACCCAATTCCGCGACGATCCAATCTAAATTACGACTTGTAGCGTAATTAAAAAAAATTAAAAAAATGGTATGTATTACTTACTATTGCGATACCTTCGTTGTTTGACCATCTACTCCAACCTACTTTGCATAATCCTCAAGGTGAGATTTTCTACTGTCATTGTAAGGCTTTGCTTTCGGAAGGTCCCCAACCAAAATTGTGATATTACAATTCTAATCCCAAAAATAAAAAAGTTGGGTAGGATTTGCAACTATTGCGATATCTCCATTATTTGACCATCTGCGCCAACCTACCTTGCATCATTGTAAAGGTGAAAAGCTTTGCTCTTGGAATACCCCTACTAGAAGCGGAGATATTCGCATAAGAATAAAATAACGAATTTTTCTCCACATAAGTTCTTTGCCGATTCCAACCCCTGAATATTTTCCGACCATCACAAAAATCAATGGGCTTCTTCCTCTCTGAAACCCTAATCCGCATTCAAAATTACCTGATTTCTTGTGTGATTACAAGGTTATGATGGAGAGACGGATGGACGGACACATATAGACAAATCGACTCAGCTCGCCTAGACATTTCGATGTGATACATTATTATTTCGATGTGTTACAAACTTTTGGGCCAAACCCAACTTATAATACCCTCACCATAGTAGTGTATGAAAATCGATAATGACGAAAAATTTGGGTTTTGTCAGGAAAATCTATTTCTGAACCACCGTGTCGCTTGTATTCTCCATCAACTCATATTGGTCCACAAATCTTTTGATGATTTTTTCTCTCACCAAGTTCTGTCTCATTTGTTTCGCAAGTACCCATCCTTCGGATCCATACATAAGTATGGATAGTTTCAGAGTCTGGTAGAGTGTGATTTTTGTTTCACGAGAGGTGAATTTGCTTTTAAATTGTTAATTTAGACCAAATCAACATCGTAAACTCGCTTTTAATATAACCATTTCTCATTTTTAAATACAGTATTTCTCCAAAATTGGCCATGTTTGCAAGGCTTTTTCTCCTTAATAACCGCGAAAAATAGAAAAGCAAAGTTGAGTTTCGAAAAATTTGGAATGATGCGATTGGCATCTTTAAATTCTTAAAATGATAAAATGATTTTTTTTTTTAATTTTTGTCGTTGAGCGCATCCACTGTGCATCGCTTGAACAATTTTATTATTTTCTTTATTTTAAAACGGATGTTGTTTGTTTTATTTATGGTTGTATCGAGGTAAATAAAGCCATTACCTACTCTAAACTTACAATTTTCAACGTCCACATTTGGTCAGAGTCTACTGGACGTCTTGCGTGTTAATATCGTAACTTGGTCTTACTGCTGAACCCACTTTGGCAAAGGTGGCCGTTACGGCTTACTTTGATCGATATATTTATTATGTCCATGACATCGGCGTTGTTCAGTAACAGTATTTCTTTAGTTTATATATTGCTATTTTCATCATTGAATGTACTCGTATATACATTTGTATATAGTATGACCTTCTCCAGCAGACTGTTACCTTGTCGGAAACATTGTTTGGTATAAAAAGGCTCGTATATGTTCTTTTATGTGTCGATCTTGTGTCAGTTAATGTTATAAAATCCAAACTCAGGCATGGCTTAGATCACCTATGAGCTATGGGGTTGTCCAAAGCGGCCTAAGAGTTTATGAAATGGTACTATGTGTCGATATGTTTTTTCATGGATGGATAGATGATTTGGTCTATTTTAGATTTTCTAAAGATCTAAAACCGAATTAGTATGCCCTGATTATTCCATTGACTATAGGTTTTAGACCTTCACACAATACACTATTTATAAGCGATTTCGGAATCGTTTTTTCCTTTCAAAATAAATGAGTTTTTTATAAGAGTTATATGAGTTTTATGAAAACCCGAGAAGTATTTTTTTAATTTTGAAAAAAAATTTTAAATTTTTTGAAAAAAAAAAAATTTAACCAAATTTTACGCTATCTGTCGAACAAAAAATTAAAATATCTCTATTAGGCCGGTGCGATTTGAAAACCTTAATGAGCCCTTCGCGTTTCTGATTCCTGGGATTGAACTGAGCAAAAAAGTCCTCTGGACCATATATCTACCGTGAAAATCGAGCCTCCCGATTTTAACTTTAAGTTTTTTATTGACGTTTTTTGGATATTTTGGCATATAACAGCCAAACCATTGAGATTTTCGATCCAACACAAAGACAAAAATTGTAGCCAAAACAGTAGTTGAAAACTCTCTAATACATCGCAAAAGCATTGGAACGCTCCTTCAGGCAGTTTTGCCCTTAAGAATGTGCAAATTTTTCGGAAAATGTCGATAAATGACATTGTGCTACAAAATTTGATCAGAAAATTATTCAAGCGTTCTGATGCAAAATTCCATCGTGTTGGGATCCATGGAGAACGAAAATGCCTTTACTTCGTTTGGGTCACTTCGTTTTATTTTTTTATAACAGTAAAAGTAGTGAAAATCTGTGTTTCTTATATATTTACAAATTTAAACGGGCATATTAGGCCGGGGCGATTTGAAAACCTTAATGGGCCCTTCGCGTTTCTGATTCCTGGGGTTGAACTGAGCAAAAAAGTCTACTGGACCATATCTCTACGATGAAAATCGAGCCTCCCGATTTTGACTTTAAGTTTTTTATCTACGTTATTTTGACATTTTGGCATATAACAGCCAAACCATTAAGATTTTCGATCCAACACAAAGACAAGAATTGTAGCCAAGGCCATAATTAAAAACTCTCTAATACATCGGAAAAACATTGGAATGCTCCTTCAGGCAGTTGTAGCCTTGAGAATGTGCAAACTTTTGGGAAAATGTCGATAAATGGCACTGTGCTACAAAATTTGAGCAGAAAGTTATTCAAGCGTTCTGATGCAAATTTCTATCGTGTTGGGATCCATGGACAACGAAAATGTCTTTAGTTCGTTAAATTCACTTCGTTTTATTTTTTTATAACGGTAAAAGTAGTGAAAATCTGGGTTTCTTATGTTTTCAAATTTAAACGGGCATATCGTATTTTTTCCACAACGGATTTCTTTCGATCCTTCTTCCTTTTAAAGGGGTGAATAATATCTTTTGAATAAGCTATTATTGTTTTAAATCGGTTAACAAATGGCTAAGTTATAGTGGTTTATGTCTGAAAACCCCCACAAAAAACTATAACTGAATTTCTCACAATTTTCAAAATAAATATTGAACAAAACAAAAAACAAATGAGTCGTCTTTGGAAATAAAAAGCTTCAATTTGAAATTCACAAATGCAAATTTGCAATCTTGGATGTATAAATAGGGGCTCCAAATGGCGAAAATTGTCTAGGAACAACAACATCTAATATGCCTGATGATGTTAGCCTAACCAGCTAACGTCGCATAGCGGTTGATGTGTGTGTAGGACTTCGCTAGATATCAATTTTTCAATGTAATCTCCTTAGGTCATGAAGCTCGATTAATTAAATTAATCAAAAAAAAAAACATTATATTTATGAAAATTATGAGAAATTCAGTTATAGTTTTTTTTGTGGGGGTTTTCAGACATAAACCACTATAACTTAGCCATTTGTTAACCGATTGAAAACAATAATAGCTTATTCAAAATATATTATTCACCCCTTTAAAAGGAAGAAGGATCAAAAGAAATCCGTTGTGGAAAAAATAAGATATGCCCGTTTAAATTTGAAAATATAAGAAACTCAGATTTTAACTACTTTTACTGTTATAAAAAATAAAACGAAGTGACCCAAACGAAGTAAAGGCATTTTCGTTCTCCATGGATCCCAACACGATGGAATTTTGCATCAGAACGCTTGAATAATTTTCTGGTCAAATTTTGTTGCACAATGTCATTTATCGACATTTTCCGAAAAGTTTGCACATTCTTAAGGCCAAAACTGTCTTGGCTACAATGTTTGTCTTTGTGTTGGATCGAAAATCTCAATGGTTTGGCTGTTATATGCCAAAATATCCAAAAAACTTAAAGTTAAAATCGGGAGGCTCGATTTTCACGGTAGATATATGGTCCAGAGGACTTTTTTGCTCAGTTCAATCCCAGGAATCAGAAACGCGAAGGGCTCATTAAGGTTTTTTCCTTCCACACAAATCGCCCCACCCTAATCTCTATATCTTCCCCATATCCCATACTTCATTCCCATTTTTCATCACTTTTGTTTTTTCGTTCTCCATGTCTTGTATAAGATGTTCTATAGCAAGACATTCAGGTGTTCCATAAGAAGACCTCCAGATCTTCCCCAAAAAGACATTCAGGTCTTCAATATGAAGTCCTCTATTTTTTTATAAGAAGACCTCAGATCTTCTATAAGAAAAATTCAGGTCTTCTACAAGAAGCTTTTAATGTTCTATAAGAAGACCTCCAAAAGACCTCTATAAGAAGATCTCCTGTTCTTTTATTAGAAGATCTCCTGCTCTTCTATTGGAAGAGCTCTTGCCCTTCTATAGAAAGACTCTCAACTCTTCAATGAGTAGTCGTCCTGCTCTTCTATGGGAACACCTCCTGCTCTTCTATGAGAGGAGGTTCTGCTCTTATATGAGACGACGTCCTGCTCTTCTATGAGAAGACCACCTGCTCTTTTATGAGAAGACTTTCTGTTTTTCTAAAGAAGATGTCCTACTCTTCTATGAGACGACCACCTGTTCTTCTATGAAATAACCTCATACTCTTCTATGAGAAGACCTCCTGCCAACCTATGAGACGACGTCTTGCCCTTCTATGAGAAGAAGGTATTGTATCCCAGCAAAATAAATTGGAAGCAGTGCAATGTAGACTACTTCTATCACGGCATGTTTTGATGCAGTTCAAACGGAGTCATGAAAAAGGCACTCCATTCCTCACATTTTAACCGCTTTTGGATGCAATCCAAAGAATCACATGCATTTGCAGTTAAAATGCAGTGCCTAGGGTCAGTTAAAATGCAGTGCTATGGAGTGCATCTTTCAGTAGTCACGCTCTTGTAAAAATCATGAGTGAAAATGCATAATTGGATGCACTTCCAGATTACTTGTACATTTAACTGCATCTTTGGAGGCAAACATTTTGCTGGGATGTAACGCTATAATAAACCAATTCACACATAACTACTAACCGTGTGAAAATAATAAAAATGGTAACTGCTGTCATAATTTGATGGTAGTCTGTAGTTACCTTTATTTATAATACAGCTTTTTGTTTTGTACATTATAGTGACGTCATCACAAATTGTTAAAACTTTTATGGCTTCAGGTTTTCATAGCTCTGTACAAACCTGAGCGAATTCCCATCATTGAAATTTATTTTATTTAGCATACAAATTAACAGTTCTTATTTGAGTCTGTTCAATTCTTGGTAATTAATTTTTGTAGATTTTTATTTAATTTATTTGCTCAGCTTAAACGTCGGATTCTGATCTGTTTGATGCTATAAAAATAAGTAGGAATATATTCTTCGTTTTAACAGTTTCCCTAGATTTAATGTACAATTTGTATAAGCATCGTTTTTTTTTCACTATGAAATATACATTTTAGTGTGCTATATTTAATTTTTAATATACGAACATTTTATAAACAAGTCAAATAAGTTCCGCCAACTGGAACAATTAAATTTTTACGATAACATCCCAAACAGTACGACCAGAACAACTCGTTGCGGTATTGAAAAATACATTATGAATGAGTCTAGAGTGCAGTCCAACACAATTTCCCTTCCGGCCAATAGTGAAATGGAAAATAAATAAAAATGGTATGTATGTACGTACATATGTATCTGATGAGGAAGATGATGATGATGTTTTGTTACGAGTTTTTGATTTTGAACAATTCATATTTCACTTGCATAAATTTTCATTTTTTGTCCGATGTCAAACAATGAATGAGAAAGTTTTATTTTGTTTCTCTCATATCCGTTGTATTTGTCATATTTAGATTCAGTTTCAAAACTATTCTAGTGGTGTTAACACTTTGTTATGAACACAAAACAAAAGTTAAAATAAAATTAAATGATAAAAAATATGTTTTCAGTGACAAACCGATTGTTATTAATTGTGGCAATATTTTGCATTATTATAACGGGAGTTGTAAGTTCTGTTCGGAAATATGATTAAATTACAAAAATTGATACCAATATGCGTTTTTTCTAGCGAACTTTATGTGTGTTTTCGGTACCACCATCATGTCTAACAGATGTAAGTAACAGCAATAAATGCAGAAAGTAATTTAATGTGAAATTTTTTCATTAATTCTAGCATATTAAAATTACACTGTGCAACACTGGAAATGGAAACAACTTCTAATGGACATTTTGTGAAAGTACATATTGAGACTACAAAAACCTTAATTGGGTTTTGTGTTCTTAGATCGGGTTTATATTTTATAGTCTCATCTAAACCGACCTAAAATGAGCCTTTTTCCAGTGATCGGACCTTTATCTCCGAAACTAATAAAAATTTTGCTTTGCAGTCTTCAGCAATATTGTAGCCCTAAAGTACATAGTAGAACTTATGTGTCAAACAGATGAACTAGGAAAAACTGCATCTAGCGCAACAAAATCGTTAAAATATAGAAAAGTTTACATAATTTCTGAAATTCTGGTCAGTAACAGTTGGGAGTTGAAACAAGTAACCATTTTAAAAATTTTCCAAATAATGTGACCATCAATTCATCAGAACATTCTGAAACTCTAAAATGGTTATTATACGTTGTTTAAGGGGTATTTCATAACATACCTTTTACAAAACTTATGTTCACACAGGCTGTTTATTCTGATGTTGGGGATTTCAATGAATTATTGAAATATTTACCAAATTGTTGTTGAAAAATTTCCTCTAAACAAGGCGATAGAGGCATTTTACAACAATATAATGTTCTGAAGAGTTGTGTATTACATTCTAGAGAATATTTTCCCGAAAGGTAACAGGTTTAGATATATTATAAAATTATAAAATTGTGGGAATATTATAAAATTTGAGGGAATAAATGCAGTTTTTCGAGTTCACTATTCCTCCAAATATTTTCTTCTTGCTCTTATCTACAAGTTTGCTGCAGATGTCAAAACAAGATTCGTATTGGTCTCAGAGATACAGTCCCGATTTGTTTTAAAAATTCGTTCTTTAACCATGTTTAGATGAGGCCATAAAAACCGAACCCGATCTAAGAAAACAAAACCCAAATATGTTTTTTGCCTACTGGCCATCTACTTTCATAAAATTCTGGACAGAAGTTGTTTGCACGCGATTGGCTCAAAAATGTTGCACAGTGTTATTAAGGTAAAAATAAGTTGAGTAGGGTCTAGAATCGAAAAAATGGTTTTGGACCTCAAGTATGTTTGGACGAAATGTGTTTCAGACAATTTGGAGTCGATTTAGCAATGTCCGTCCGTCTGTCTGGCTGGTGCGCACGATAACTCTCGAACGGATGAACCGAGTTGGTCCAAAATTTAGCTTTCGCAATATTTTGTCCAAACTTAGTTTAAGTTCGAAGATGGATTATATCGGACCATTCCTTTCGGTACCTCCCCCACAAAAGTTCGGAAAATTTGTGCGCACGATAACTCGTGAAATTTCTACCAAACTTAGATGAGGTTCCAATATGGACTCAATCGGTACCCACACAAAATGTCGGAAAAGTTCAGTTTAGGACCTGCTCTCGAATCGTTTTGATTTTTGTTGCAACAACTTGTATTCAGGGCCCGCCATACGACGGTACAAGTTTCATCAGGGGCAAAACCATACTTCCTGAGAAAATAGCCTGATAGGTTAAAAAAACCCCTATGACACCGTGTGTCGAACGGATCTGACGATTCGATCCAAAATTTGGGCTTCATAATATTTTATCCAAACTTAGTTTAAGTTCCAAGATAATGCATATCAGTTCACTCCTTCAGTTACATCCCCCACAAAAGTTCAAAAATGTTCGGAAAAATTGTGGGCACGATAACTCTTCAAGGTCTATTTGGTCCACACTAATATATCTACCAGATATAGACCAGGTTTGAACATTGACCAAATTTGTCCATTCCTTCGGTTACCTCCCACAAAAAATTTTGGATAAATTCACTTTAAGACTTGCTCTTGACTAACTTTGATTTCAGTTGAAAAAAACTTGCAATCGCTGTTTCAATTACGACGGTAAGTCGGTGGCAAGTCCATACTTCTTGGGAAAACAGCCCGAAAGTTGTAAAAAACCCCTATGGCACCATATGGCTGAAGATCACAATAAATTCCGAACTGATAAAACGATTTGGTCCAAAGTTTGGCCTTCGTCTTATTGTGTTCAAATTTAGTTTAACTTCTAAAGTGGCCCATATCGGTCCTCTTCTTACGATACCTTCCCCACAAAAGTTCAACATTTGTGTCCAAGTGCAGTTTAGGGTCTGCTCCCTTTGGAAATTTATACCGATGATGTTCTTTGTGGTCCTGTTTACAGCCATATTATGTTTTCCGTGGACAAGTCCATGCTTCCTGGCATAATGGCCCAACAGGTGTACGATAACCCACTGAAACGACTAGTGGGCGCGATATCTATCGAAAAGATATGACTCTACTTCCGTAATACACTATATCGGTCCATCCCCTCCTCTGCAAAACTTTTGAACTTTAATACTAATCCACATGTTTGTCGGCAAGTTCACATGTCCAAAAAGTGCCACAAAATTCTGAAAAGACCCTAAATATATTCGATCTGTCCGTAGATGATAGTTCCAATTCATATTGGCTGAGGGTATATCTCTGTCGGCAAAGCCGACTGACACTTTTTTACTTGTTTTGTGTTTCTAACTCAAATTGTCGAGATATTTTCAATTGTGGAAGCGGTTTTTGTCTATCTGCTCTTGTTATCGAGATATAGCGCAATACCCTATTTTAAGGTTTTTACCCAGGTTTCCGTTATCCTGGCCACCAGAAATATTTTGTTGTGTTTTTATAAGGTAAGGGGTATTATGTGTTAGTGCATTTGTATGCAACATGCATAAGGAAAAGAGATAGACCCATAGTTCCTTCTAGGGATATATATAGAATCACTTTCTGAGTCGATTTATGCATGCTCATCTGTCCGTCCGTTCGCAACGTACAGTTCGCATTTATTGTCCGATTCAGCTGAAAACTGGGGAATATAATTTGTTTAGCAATAGCAAGAACGCTATTGCTTTTGGTGATAATCGGTTCAGATTTGGATATAGCCCCCATATATATTTTAGGCCGATTCCACGTATTTGCTGCACCAAACACGCTATATACATCCGATTTCGATGAAACTTGGAATGTGCGACTGAATGCGGTCTAAAAATATATGTGCCAACTTATATCGAAATCGATTCAGATTTGGATATATCTCCCATATATATTTTCCCATATATCGTCGGTGTCATGCTTAAGTGTTCCATACGCCATTTGCCTGTTTTGAGATAATCGCATTTTAATGTTTTGGGTTACAACTGTGTAGAGCTGGCTAAAGCAAATATTTATATTTTTGACTTGAAATATTGATAATAGTGTATAGAACATATTTGCAAAAATTTAGAGGAATATGTATTGGACTATAAAAGTTATAGAGATTTAAAAAAAAAATTTTTGTCGATTTGTTCCATATCCTCACTTATGACACAAATGTGAAATATTGTAAATCACATGGAACAAAGTGACAAAAAAATTTTCCATCTTTGCCCCAATAAATTAAATACTTCTAAATCGAAAATTGAAATTCTGATATTTTAAATGTGTTTTTGAACTTGTAAGTTTTTAAAATATTAATTTCATAACTGAAAAAAGTTTATGCTTTCCCGTCGAGGCGTGGATATCTGGGAAACTAGAGCAGATAGGAGAAAGCCGACTAGAAATTCAGAAAGAGCATACCGAAAAACCCTATCTCAAAAATGGCGTTTGGAACACTTAAGCATGACACCGACGATATATATTTATACCATGGGTATATCATATTGCATATCAAAATTCGAGGGACGTCCACGGCTATCTTCGATCCAAGATTTTGGCGAGGATCTTGAAAAATTCATTATAAATTATAGACCTGCGTTGAAAAAATTTACATAATTTGTCCTTGTATTGAGTATAAGTTCGAAGATGGGTTATTTGGGATAAGTTCAGTTTAGGACCTGTTCTCGAATCGCTTTGATTTGTTTTAGGAACTTGTATTCACTGCGCTCCATACGACGCTAGAAGTTTCATTGGGGGCAAGCCACTACTTCCTGAGAAAATAGACTGAAATGTACAAAAAAACCCCTATGACACCGTGTGTAGTGGTTGGAGAGCAAGATAATTCTCGAAGTTCGAAAATATTCTCTAAAAAACCGATTTGGTCCAAATTTTGGATCTCTAAATATTGTCGAAACATAGTTTATGTTCAAAGTTGGGCCCTATCTGTCCAATCCTTGTGGAAGGATTTCCTAGTGGCCCTCTTTACAGCGATATTATGTTTTTCGTATGCTAGTCTAATAAAAAAGCTCAATCCATACAGGCTGAGGGTACACCACCAAACAAAGCAGATACAAATTTTGCTGCTTTTTATTTATTAATTCTCTGCAAACATTTGTTTTATTACATTATTCTTCTGCGCTTCTTTCTGGCGATCTTTTAGCGAATTTTTATATAAAATTCACCCACGCGAGTAATTTGCCATTTGTAGACGATTCTCTACAATTATTGTTTACTATCAATCGCTACAACGAATCTTCTGCTATGCATCTCGGCGATCTTTCCCCGAATTTGTATTATGTTTCGCTTGTTGTTAGTGCAGGCGAATAATATATTATTCTTCCGAACCCCGATCACTCGATTGTTACTAAAATTTTTGATTTGGTTCCACATAATTCTCATATACATATTCTACATAACTTTGATACAAATGGCACGTATAATCACGCTACAGGTCGCAATTTTGATCGGATCGTGACGAAATTTTGGACGTTGATGGGGGTCCCGGGCGGATAATATTTAGGGGTCGGAATGGTCAAAAAATGTATGTGGATTCCATCTTTACAATGATGCAAACTAGGTAGCCGTAGGTGACCAAATAACGGAGATATCGCAACAGTCGGTAATACATCCCATTTATCAATTTTTTGGAAATCACGCTACAGGTCGCATTTTTGATGGGATCATCACGACATTTTGAGGGTTAATGGGGATCTCACAGAGGAAGAAGCCTATTGATTTTGGTGATGGTCGGATAATATTTAGGGGTCGTAATGAGCGAATATCTCAGCTTCTATATGGGGTATACCAAAAGCAAAACCTGACAATAGATGTAGGAAGTATAACCTTTCTAATGATATAAAGTAGGTTCTCGTATCATCAAACAACACAGATATCACCATAGTCGCAAATAAAACCCAACTTTTCTTTTTTCCGATTTTAATTATAATAACGAATATCACAGCTTTGGTTGCAGACTTTCCAAAAACAAAGCCTGACTGTAATAGTAGAAGATCCCATCTTTACAATGATGTAAACTAGGTCGGCGAGGTGACCAACTAACGGAGATATTGCAATAGTCGGTAATACATTCCATTTTTCCATTTTTTGGAAATCATGCTATAGGTCGCAATTTGAATCGGATTGTCACGAAATTTCGAGGGTTAATGGAGGTCTCATAGAGAAAGAAGCCTATTGATTTTGGTGATGGTCGGATAAATATTATCCGGGGTCGGAATGAGAAAAAAATATATTTGGAGAAAAAGTCAACATTTTATTCCAAAGCAAATATCTCAGCGTCTATATAAAAAGCAAAACCTGGAAACCAAGGAAAGTAGAAAATATCACCTTTACGACTATGTTATGTAGGTTGTCATAGGTGGTCAAACAACAGAGATATCACCATAGTCGCAAATAAAACCCACATTTTCATTTTTGCGATTTTAATAATAATGACGAATATCACACCATTGGTTGGGGACCATCTAAAAGCAAAGCCTGACAAAAAAGTAGAAAATCCCATTATTAAATTTATGCAATGTAGATTGGCGTAGGTGGTCAAATAATAAAGATATCGCAATAGTCGGTAATACATCCCTTTTTCCACTTTTTCTGCAATCACACTACTGAAGTTTGATCGGATCATCATGAAATTTTCTCACAGATATAGAAGCATATTGATGTTGGTGATGTCGATAGTAGTCAAATATAAAATTAAATATTAATTATTTTGGTTCAGTTCGCCTTAAGTCATTTGGTATAAAAGCAAGATAGGTGAAAACTTTCGTATCTCCCTAAAGGAAATGTTTTCGAGTGAAAAGATTATGCGCAGAGGTAGTGGTGTAGGGTATCACATAGTCGGCCCCGTACCGACTATAGCCTTTTCTCACTTGTTAAGTGCATATTTAACCACATACCGGTAGTCGAAAAAAGCTAAAAAGCATATCATCTATTTTTAAAACAATTGAGGTGAAATAATATAAAAACACACCCCACACATTGCTTTGTTTCTTTTCTTTTATTTCGCTCGCTCCCGGTTTTGAACACACGAACTTCTGATTTGTAGCCAAACACATTAACACAAGTCTACTCGTACGAACACTAAAGGTTGTTTAAAAGCATCCATTACATCAACAATTCTTCGTATTTTTGTGAACAAAAACTCCCATGCCGCCGGTGAGCTTTGAACACACGACCCTAGAATTGGTAGTCAGACACATTAGCTCTGTGCCACCGCACTCACTACTTAGTAAGTAAGTAGTAAGTGAGGAAGTAATTAGTTATGTGTAAACTGTCTTATATGTACTGCCTGATAATGCGGAGGGTAATGAGTACTCATTACCAGGTAATGGAGGAAGTAATGACATGTGCTTACCAAATTTTTGCTGGGAAGTGAAATGAAGAATGTGAATGGAACCAGTATACAAGCACTACAACATAAGGAATAATTTAACAAATCAGAAAAGAAAACAAAATGGGTAAAAATCAAAGACAACAAATAGAAGAAACAACAAGTAAAAAAGTATCAGTCGGCTTTGCCGACAGAGATATACCCTCAGCCTGCGTATATTAAATCCCAAAAATCGTATGTATTTAGGGGGTTTTAAAAATTTTGGGCGTTTGAACCGACAAAAATGTTGATAAGGATTAAAGATCAAAAGTTTTGCGGAGGAGATACTGAAAGGAATGGATCGACATTGACCGTTATGGATGTCCAGCCAACATATGGTGCCATAGGGGGTTTTTACACTCTTCGGGCTGTTTGCTCAAGAAGTATGGACTTGCCCCTAAAAAAACTTTTACCATCGTAATTGAGGCAGCGAATGCAAGTTGCTTCAACAAAAATCAAAGTGATTCGATATTAGGTCTTAAAGTGAACTTATCCGAAATTTTGTGTGGGAGGTACCGGATGGAGTGGACAAATATAGTCCATATTTGAATCTGATCTATATCTGGCAGATATATTAGGATGTGTAAAGTACAGACGAATTCGGCCACTCCCTTCAAGAGTTACCATACGAATAATTATTCCGAAATTTTTTTAACTTTTGTGGGGGAGGTACCTGAAGGAGTTGACCGATATAGCTTATCTTCAAACTTAAACTATGTTTGGACAAAATATTACTAAGGCCATATTTTTGATCGAATCGGCAGATCCGTTCGAGAGTTATCTTGCGCTCCACCACCTCACACGGTGTCATAGGGGTTTTTTGCTACTTTTATGCTATTTTCTCAGGAAGTATGGCCTTGCCCCTGATGAAACTTGCACCGTCGTATGGAGAGCAGTGAATACAAGTTGCTAAACCAAAAATCAAAGCGATTCGAGAGATGGCCCTAAACTGAACTTTTCCGAAATTTTGTGTGGGGGGTGCCCGAAGGAGAGGACCAATTGAGACCATATTGGAACCTCATATTAATCAGGTAGAAAGTTTACGCTATACAAAGTATGGACCAAATCTGTCACTCCCTTCAAGAGTTATCGTGCGCACAAACTTTCCGAACATTTTCGGACTTTTGTGGGGGAGGTACCGGAAGGAGTGGACCGATGTAGCTAATCTTCGAACTTAAACTAAGTTTAGGCAAAATATTACGAAAGCCAAAATTTGAACCAAATCGGTTCATCCGTTCGAGAGTTATCGTGCGCTCCAGCCAGCAGGACAGACAGACAGACGGATGGACATTGCTCAATCGACTCCAAATTGTCTGAAACACATTTCGTCCAAACATACTTGGGGTCTAAAACCATTATTTCGATGAGGCACATTTTCATCGTATCAAAGTGTATATGAAGAAAAGACAAAATTTTTTAGTTTTCCATAAAAAAAAATTAAATTTTTTTTTTAAGCTACATGAAAGATTTTTGGTACATAGATTGGGGAAAAAATCCTTCTTAAATCTGTTCGAGATACTAATTTTGGTTGTTGCGCGCAAAAGTTATGGCGGTTTCAATTCTGATAAAAAGAAAAAAATCTTTAAAAGACTCTAATCATTATATTGAGAAACTCTCTTAATTAGGGGCTCCCTACGTAATATATGATTACTGAGGCCCCATAACATTAGTGAAAAATTTTTAAGTTTTCGCGGAAATTGAGAAAGAGTTAAAAAAATTGGTACTTTGCAACTTGTTTTAATAAAATTCAAGCTGTTTACGCATACTAAAAATATTTAAAAAAAAAATATGTACGTAATCTAAACATCGCGATGATTCAAATGAAACCAAAACTATACAAATCCGTTTAATGGTTTCCATATTATAGCAAAAACAAAAAGATATATTGAGGAAATTTATAAAATTTTTGTAAGAGAAAATATTTATTAAAATTTATTTTGTGAGTTAGTTGAAAAAATGTAGGAAAAATTTGTCGGAGTTATTCTTCTATTTTAGAGAAATTTCACGCAAAAAATCGAATTTTTTATTCTAATCACTTCTCGAATACACACTAACATCTAGCGGAAGATATGGGTATCTTTCAAATATTGGGTTCCTTTTAATGGGGTATACTCTTGAAATAAAACTGTATCGAGTAATGTTCTTTTTGAAATGCGTGTAAGTCGCGAAATCCTCAAAATCACTTGATGCGCATGCGGTTTAACAACACATCGAATTCTTCTCTTTTAATTTGTACACATTTGCTAGGATTTACTTTGGCCGCTAAGATGTAGCATCATCTGCAGTTTAGTGTGCAACAAACTGTATAACGCTTATAATTTGCACAAAGTGCATACACTTTTTATGCGCATCCGATTTCACTATCATCCATGAACAAATACATCGATCTAAACCTATTTCGATAAAATCCATCAAGAACCGTGGATGTAGCATCACACACTATTTTTGGGATAAATCGGATAAAGCTCCCATGGCACTAAATTTTTTAAACCACTGTTTTCGCAAAAAATCGAGTGATGTGTCAGTTTCTTCATTGAAAAGGAAACGATCCACAGAAAACGCGATTTAATCCGCGATATTTACAAAAACATTTTTCGCAAATTTTTCAATTTTTGCAGTAGCCATTTCCGCCGTTCTAGTAGATGGATTTTTACGATCTGTGATTCATATGATCCGGATCGGCGAAAAACTAAAATATCGCGAGGTACCAGCACACTCAAAACGATATTGTAAATACTGTTCCCAAAAAATAGGGTTTTTAGAAAAAATATCGCACTAAATTTTGGCCTTTGGCAGTAGATTACTCTGCTACTGTGTGGGCTACATACTCAATATACATATCAGATTATGCGAAATTGCGAGTTCTTTAATCCTATAATTGGTTTTTCGAAATATCCGAATGCGCGTCCCAGTTACATAAAAAATACAAAAAACACCTGAAATCCGGCTTCAAAATGTCAGCATCCATAAAAGGGGGATGCAATGGAAATTTTGGAAAGTGATACATTAGAAGTGTAATCTTCATTTTGTATTCTCCTACTTTTACTTTGGACAGATGTCCGTCATTTGAATGGTTTAATCAGAAATCGAATAGCAATGTAAAAAACCTGTTTAGCTTCAACGTGTTTTTACCTATGTTTTTTCCTTTACGCGGTCGTAACTACCACGTAAATTAAATTTTTTTGCTAAATTTTTGAGCTTTGTACAAAAACATCTAAATTAATCCCGCAATAGTCATAGTTACTGGTAAACTACAATAGTTCGCGTATTATAATAGTGCAAACCTTGGCTTCATGGAAACTAAAAAATTTTGACTTTTCCTCATATACCCTCCTTAGCCTAAAGGCTGAGGGTATAAAAAAGAAAGAAGAATGACAAAATAAATTTCCTTTAATTTTTTTCTTTAAATTCGTCAGCAAATCTTGGTTGCGATTCGCATTGCACAAACACTTACGAGTACTTTAGGTTGGTGATACGCAGAAGATTTTTAGAAGATATCGGTTGAAAAAATAGTGTCAAATCCCAAAAATCGGGAGGTACCTTTCTATGGGGGCTATATAAAAACGTAGACCTATAAAGACAATTCCTGACAGGAATGGGTTTTTATAGCACTTTTTGGTAGTCGTAACTTCTTACAAAACCAACTATGTACTAACCCATTATTTTAACAAAGGCATGTCGCACTGAATTAATAAAATTATTTTATGGCCACTGGAAGCTGAAAAATAAGCTATAAGCTAAAATATTATTTTCTATTTTTAGAACAGTTGAGGTGGAATTTGTTTTCAATTTCAACACACCTCATATTTTTATTTTAATTCGGTCTTTGCTGGTTTTGAACACACGAACTTCTGCTTTGTAGCCGAGTACACTACGCACTAGGCCACACACACGAACATTGAGTGTTGTTTTTTGTCTTTAACAAAAAGTACACGGTCGGCGGTGAGCGTTGAACACACAAGCCTCTGATTTGTTGTCGGACACACACGCTCTGTGCCACCGTACTCATAACTTAGTAAGTAGTAATATAAGTAGTTATTTTTGTTTACATTACTTTGTAATGTGTTACATCATAACTAACAGATCCGAATTTTTGCTGGGTTATATCCACATCGGGTGTACCGTTCTATAGGGGCTACATGAAGACGTGGACCTATACCGACAAATTTCAGTTGTAAAGTTTTGTACCCCTATCGAAGACCAAATACCAAATTTCAGCCATTTCTGCGGGATATTGAGACCTTAATCTTTAAAATACCGAAAACGGGAGGTACCGTTCTATGGAGGCTATATAGGTGGAAAATTGTATACCCCTAATGAAGACGAATACCAAAATTCAGCGATTTCGGTGTGATAATGAGGCTAAAACCTTTAAAATACCGAAAATCGGGAGGTATCGTTCTATGGGGGCTATATCAAAACGTGGACCAATACCAAACAGCCTAGGAATAATAGAAACGTCCATACCAAATTATAAAGCTCTATGTTAAGAATTGCGAGATGTACCTTGATTTCAACAGACGAACGGTCGAACGGACACGGTTAAATTGACTTAGAATTTTATGCTGATCAAGAATATATATACTTTATAGGGTCTCCCATGAATATTTCGATGCGTTACAAACAGTATGACAAATTTAATTATACCCTCCATAATATGGTGGATGGTATAATAATTTATATAGGTCCATGTTTAGGTATTGTACCTATAGAAATGTACCTCCCTATTTTCGGTATATTGAATGTTTTAGCCTCAATGTCAGACCGAAATGGCAAAACTTTTTGAAAGAAATTTGTCTGTACAGGTCCATGGACCGGTACCCCCCATTTTAGGATCACACCAAAATGGCTGAAGATTGGCATTATGTAAGTCTTCTTTGGGGACACAAAACTTTTCATCAGAAAGTTTTAGAACTGGTTCTGTTATTTTCCGCGATACCGATTTTCGGTATTTTGATGGTTTTAGCCACATAATTTTACCAAAATGGCTTCTATTTAGTCTTCTTTGGGACTACAAAGCTTTTGTATGAATATAACATTTTTCTACTAAACGTCAAAATATACAGTAGAACATTAGCTCTTGTATTCCCACAAAATTAGTGTCTTTATAGCGTATTTCTGCTATAACCTAATAATTATTCATCTTCACCAGGTACTTTGTACAGAAGTTCGACTGTAACTATAAACTAATATTAATACGAAGATAAATATATTACAAAAAGCATTTTTAAAGTTTATTTACAAAACAATTTAAACAAAAGTAATTTCTTTAAATGCTTTTCAAGAATTCTAATAGGGTATAACATTGAGATAAATGTACTTGAAAAGTAGTTTCCGCAACTGATACAGAAACTATAAAATTAGAAAATGCGAGCAGTTGCACTATTAGTAATACTGTTCAATTTGTGCTTTAAAGTTCATTGTTCAGGACAAACATGTCAAAAATCTTTGTAACTCTGTTGTTAGCGGCAACTGTCTTAAATGTCGCCAAAAGTGATGTCCTAACTGATCTCATGAATTTCGATCAAATTGATTTGAGCGGTTTTGAGATATTACAAATTCTAATGAAGCCCGACGAACCAATTGATTTGAAAGTTGGAGAAATCATTTTAAATCGTTTGTTGCATAAAATGAGTAAAAATGGTGAAGATCTTAATATGAAGTGAGTACTGGTGAACAAATTTATTTTAAATTGGAAATATATGGTGTATTAATTTTGTTATTATTGCAGAGTGGATGCGGCCAATTCATTTGATATGGTTCAGGTAATCACCATCGATGCCCAATTATCCTCGAATTCGGAAGAACAAAAAACCGAACAAAAGTGTAAAGTAACCGTAACTTTGCATTTACTAACTAAAAATACTGGCATTACATTTGCTTGTGAGGGTCAACCAACAATTGAGAAAGAATTTCCATGGAACTAATAAAGGATCAGTGGTAGTTGTATTAACTAGTATTTTAAGTAAAAAAAAACCTTCATTTAATTAAATTTAATTAAAATCAAACAGATTTTAAAAATTTAAAACGGAAGTACGATCAGGTCATGTGATGAACTTGCCTTAGACTTTTTTATCTTAAGAGGGTTCTCCTGATCAGGATACAATAATTAAATTATTGTTCGTGAGACAAGGATGAAAGTTTACAAAATTCATTCCACGAACATGCTACACCAAATGTTGTTGGGATGATTAGGAGGTCCCAACTTTGTGTTTCGGTTTTTATTATTTTACTATCATAGGTTGGGTGTATATTTCTTTCGGCTAAATGGGCTGATAAGTTCGTATTTCTTTAGATATTTTGTTGCATCTTTTGTGGTTTTGGAGTAGTTTTTCTTTAGTTTGGAATAAAATTGCGTGAAAAAACATGAAACTAGATAATTTTAATATATTATTTTCGATTTTAGATCAAACATACTTGAATTTCGTCCAAACATACTTGAGTCACATTTTTATACCTTCCACCATATTATGGAGGGTGTAATTAAATTTGTCATTCCGTTTGTAACACATCGAAATATTCCTCAGAGACCCTATAAAGTATATATATTCTTGATCAGGGTATATAGTATTCTTGACGTAGGGGATGGAAGATACCAAGGAATGGCAAAGCCCAGGATTTATCTTGGTCCCTCTTTCATCTCAAGTGGACAGTGGCCTCCACGCAGTGTCACCGGGGGAACTGCCTTTAACACCCGTTAAAGGTAGTGAGGTAACATGTGCCGCGCGTTCACCCGTAAGAACGTTAAAAACTTGGGTTTGGGCGTCTGGTTAGTAACCCTCCCCTAGAAAAAACAGCGTACTATGAAAAAACGAAAGAAAAGAAAAACAAATCCCTCAAATGTTGACGACCCCCGCAAACGTTTTAAGGACATGATCTGCGAATCTGCACCTGAAATGTTCGCACTCTTTATAGAGAAGGTGCAGTTTACGCATTGGCAGATGTTCATTCAAGTACAAGGCCGACATTAATGCCATACAGGAAATACGATGGAGTGGGAAAGGCGTCACAACAACACCTAAAGGTGACGCACTGTATTATAGCTGCCATGACACATAGCATGAGTTTGGTTGCGGATTTGTAGTTGGTCGGAGGTTAAAACATCTGGTCTCCAGCTTCACCCCAGTGAATGAAAGCCTCGCTGCAATTCGATTAAAAGCTAAATTCTTCAACATTAGCTTTATTTGCGCTCATGCTCCCACTGAAGACAAGGACGAACAGACCAAAGATATATTTTACGAGCGCTTAGAAGAAACTTATGACCGTTGCCCTGCCCATGACATTAAAATTATTCTAGGCCCAACAGTCGGGAATTTCAGTCTCCACAGTGAAACATCTGACATTGGTATGAGGCTGATAGACTTTGCAGCTGCAAAAAACATGGTAGTTAGCAGTACCAGATTTAATCATCTCGATATTCATAAGGGCACCTGGCTGTCTCCAGATCAAAGAACAAGTAATCAAATTAATCACGTTGTAGTGTTAATCACGGACCACTACCTTGTTGCAGCAAAGCTACGTGCCCGTCTAAACGTTGCAAATAAAGCACGAACAGATACAACGCGGAAGTTGGGCATCGATAGGCTGCAAACACAACAGATAACCTCAGCATATTCCACTCAACTAGCCCAATTGCTTAATGAGAGCACTCCTTGTCCCGGTAACATAACAACACAATCAGGGATGCCAACTGTTCCGAGATAAAAATCGCTACAGCCACATACGCACCATAGGTCTGTATCGATTTTTATCTTAAAACAGTTGACATTCCTGCTTAAACAGTGGTTTTTGTACCACTGGAAGCTGGAAAACCACCAACTTGGTACCCCTGAACACAATGGCAAAATATTGCCCACTCCATGCAAACAGCCGCAAAATCCATACTTTAAACCAGAGACCTCCACAAAGGAATTTATGGTATGACCAGGAGTGTCGTGCTGCTACCGAAGAGAAAAATGCGGCATATGGAGCTACTTTACAATCAGTAGCAACGCGTAGCGCACGAGAGAGATATCGGGAAAAAAGGAGAGAAGAGAAACGTCTTTTCCGCAAGAAAAAGAGAGAAATGGAAAAGCGGGAGTGTGAAAAAATCGAGCCAGAATGAAGTCCGAACATTCTACCAAAGAGTGAAGCATCAAACTGATGGCTTTGGTACAGGCACCTCCTCCTGTAGAGACCAGCAAGGTAATTTGGTAACTGATACAGATAGTGTGCTCAGGAAAGAGCATTTTTCAAACCTGCTGCTATCCAATAGTAGCGAAGACGATGATACCACAGATCCAGTCCCAGAAGATGGTATGGAATGTATACCGCCCGGGCAAGATGAGGTGAAAATAGCAATCAACCGGCTGAAGAATAATAAAGCAGCAGGAGCCCGATGGCTTACCAGCCGAGCGGTTTAAAACCGGAGGCGACGCGCTGATAAGGTGTATGCATCAGCTAGTTAGCACCATCTGGCAGGAAGAATGCGTACCCGACGATTGGAACCTGAGCATCCTGTGTCCTGTCAACAAGAAAGGAGATAAGACTGTATGCTCCAACTATAGGGGCATAAGTCTTCTCCCTATTGCCTATAAGATAGTGTCACGGATATTGTGCGAACGACTAAAGCCAATGGTCAACGAAATAATTGGACCATACCAATGTGGCTTTAGACCTGGCAAGTCCACCATTGACCAGATATTTACCCTGCGGTACCAAAAGAGGTTTCGGACAAGGAGACAGCCTTTCGTGTGACCTATTCAACATTTTGCTGGAAAAGGTAATACGAGATGCAAATGTCAAAAGAAATGGCACAATTTACACCAATAGCCACATGTTACTTGCTTATGCTGATGACATAGACATCATGGGACGAGCAGTAAAGGAAGTTACTGATACCTTTAGGAGGGTTGAAGCAGAATCTGCGAAAGTGGGTCTGGCGGTAAACGGCGAAAAGACCAAATTGATGGTGTCGACGCGCTATGCGTCCATAGAGCTCGGACCAACTGTGGAAGTTGATAACTATAATTTCGAGGTAGTTAAAGACTTCGTCTACTTTGGTACTGCCATAAACACAACAAACAACATCAGTTGTGAAATAAGAAGAATTGTATTGGTCAACAGATGCTACTATGGTTTAAGTAAGCAGTTTAAAAACAAAGCCACATCTCGTCAACCAAAAAAAAAAACTATACAAAACGCTGATACTACCCGTGCTAATATATGGCTTCGAAGCATGGCTACTTGCGTAAGCAGATAAGACAGTGCTTGGTGTGTTTGAGAGGAAAATTCTTCGAAAGATCTACGGGCCGATTTGCGTTGACGATGAATATCGACATCGTATGAACCACGAGCTATATCAGCTATACAAAGGCATGAATATAGTTAAACGTATCTAGATGCAACGATTGCGTTGGCTAGGCCATATCATGAGAATGAGTTATGATGAACCCGCTAAAAAGGCGTATGAATACATGCCACATGGCGGTGCACGCAGAATTGGCAGGTCTAAGCTTCTATGGAGCATACAAGTGGATGAAGAAATGAAAAGGCGCGGTATTCCAGAAAGCGAAGCGAAAAGCAAAGAGAATTGGAGATCTTATCTTAGTTCGGTCTATGGAACAAATGTTCTGTAATGGGCCAGCTAAATTAGTAAGTAACTTATAATTGTAACAAAACAAAATATAGACTTCCTTTTTGTAAAATTTTATTTTTTTCTTTATCATTTAATATCAAACTTAGTAGCTATGTGTTCTAGAAACTTCTTGTTTGCCGGGGCAATTAAAGGTAATGTTGACATCGGTGAATTCAACGATGCTAATATCACAGGTTACGGTATTGTTTTCATCATCAACTAAATCGGCATTTATTCTGAACAAATGGCCACGTACGACTTGTGAGGAGGCTGAATTAATTTTCACAAGTCTGCAAAATGAAACAAAATAAAAATTTAATTAATTCGTAAGTATATATGAGAAATAAATATAAATTCAAAAAATTCCTTACTTATAGTGGGGTCCATCACCGGCATCCAATTTGTTCAACGATCTTAAAACTGCGTTCTTCGCCCTTTCAAGACCCCTTTCGTCGCTAACATCTGTTACACAACCAGCACAAAATTTGGCATCATTAGCCTTGGCAATGGCCAATACGGCTAAAAATGCAATTATCATGAATTTCATCATTTTAAATAAAGTCGTGCTACTAGTTGTGTTCTTATCAAATCTTCGATGAAAACTGATGTCTAACATCTGGTCGACTGAACTATTTATACTTGTTTCATTTTTTTCCAATACATATGGATGTGTCTATTTATTATTTCTTCATTGTCTGAAGAAAAATGTAGTAACAAACACACACATACCAGTTCTTGGTGCTTTATTGTTGTAATTTATTTTACACATGATATTTTTGTTGTGCCTCTTTCACATTTAGCTGTGAATTATTGATAAGGAGGGCACTGCTGATAAGCCATAATATTAATTTCAAATAACCTGTCCCACATATTGTGAATAGACATTGCTACAGAGATTTTTAGTTTATTTAGGATATTTGTTAATGTGAATGCGTTGCTTTGTAGATTAAAAGGTTCAATTTTTAAAAATATATTAGTTTTAGTTTCATTCGAATGCGATCTTCTTAAAAATAGCTTCAAAAGTCGGAACATTTGACTAATATTTTTTGTTGTGAGTACAACCTATATTTTAAGTACAAGTAAATATATTCAAAATATCGCGAAACTATGTATAGCAAAATATTATAGTGGATTTTGAAGGTAGCTTAATTTTAATTAAAAAATAGTGTTTTAGCCTGTTGTGGAATTCTAGTTAGCTGCATATTTTCTTAGTGTATTTCGTAATGCCAATTCGATCATAAACTTAAATTTGACCTAAGCTTTTAGTCATGATGCCCACCAGTGCCCAACTCGAGAATAATTTTCCAAAGAAGGTCATGGGTTTAAGCCCATTAAGCCCATTTTTGCATCATAAGATAATCGGGGCCTTTGTTCATGTCATTTTGTATTAACACCATAAACCAATTTTTACCGTATACCCCCTTCAGAGGGGAAAGGGGGAGAATGTTACGCTCATGCAGCACAAAGCTGTAACCGACGCATTGGTTTGATTTTTACACTCTAAATATTTTTGGCCACTTTCTCCATACAAGTGGATCGACTGTGTGCTGATTTGAATTTCAGAGCACAGAACTTTTTAACCCTCTGTTTACAAATATAATTCATTTATTCATTAGTTATACCCTCAGCCTTTAGGCTAAAGAGGGTATTTACACTTTGATACGACCAAAAATGTGCCTCATCGAAATAATGGTTTTAGACCCCAAGTATGTTTGTACGATATCAGTTTCAGACAATTTTGAGTAGATCTAGCAATGTCCGTCCGTCTGTCCGTCTGTCTTTGTGGGCACGATAACTCTTGAAGGAAGTAACCGATTTGGTCCTTACTTTGCACATCTTGAAATTTCTACCAGACTTAGATCAGGTTCCAATATGGACTTAATCTCACACAAAATTTCGGATAAGTTCAGTTTAGGACTTGCTTTCGAATCGCTTTGATTTTTGTTGCAGCAACTTCTATTCACTTCCCTCCATACGATGGTACAAGTTTCATCAGGTGCAAGTCCATACTTCCTGAGAAAATGGCCGGAAAGGTGCAAAAAGCCCCTATGACACCTTGTGTAGTGGTTGGACCGCAAGATAACCGTCCAACGGATCTGTCGATTCGGTCCAAAATTTGGCCTTCGTAATATTTTATCAGAACATAGTTTAAATTCGAAGATGGGTTATATCGGTCCACTCCTTCAGGTACCTCCCCCACAAAACTTCAAAAATGTTCGGAAAAATTTGAAATTGACCGATGAAATCCATACTTTGCACATCCTAATATATTTATCAGATATAGATCAAATTCGAATATGGACTATATTTGTCCACTCCTTCTGGTACCTCTCACACAAAATTTCGGATAAGTTCACTTTAAAACCTGCTCTCGAATCACTTTGATTTTTGTTGAAGCGATTTGCATTCGCTACCTCCATTACGACGGTAAAAGTTTTTTCAGGGGCAAGTCCATATTTCTTGGGAAAACAGCCCGAAAGGTGTAAAAAACCCCTATGTCACCATATGTGGCGGTCGAACTGTTCAACCGATTTGGTCCTTCGTCATATTATATCCAAACTTAGTCACATGGGCAATACCGGTCCACAACTTTCGGTACTTCTACCCAATATTTAAAAAATATCACTTTGGATCTCCTAATATTTTATCAAAATTTAGTTTAACTTCTAAAATGGCCCATATCGGTCCTCTCTAAGAGTACCTGCCCTACAAAAGTTCAACATTTGTGTCTTAGTGCAGTTAATTCTTATTCCACATTGTTGTCGGCAAGTTCAAATGTCCAAAAAGGGCCAAATTCTGAAGAGACCTGAAATACATTCGATCTGTCCGGATGTAAAAGTTCGCTTCACATTGGCTGAGGGTATATATCCGTCGGCAAAGCCGACTGACACTTTTTTACTTGTTTTTTATACAAATTTTGTTTTTTAATAAATCACAATTAAAATAAGAGGTAAATAAAAAGTCAATAAAAATTTTAACAAAGTGCTTAAAAGTCGAACAAGTTTTGCTTTAAATTGTAAAATATTTTCTACCAGATTTTATATATACATACATGAAATAAGTTATGTTTTTATATAAATAAAACAATTTTTTCTCCGTATTCAAAATGTAGTTTTATTAAACAAATTCAGAAATTGTTTGGTTACTTTTGCATACATTAACATAAAAAAGTGCGTAAAATTACAATAAACTATGTCTAAAATCGCAACTCAAAATGTGTAAAATGTGTAAATTTAAACACATTTTGTGTAAAATACTACAAGGACAAAGCTGTTGAAAATTACGCACTTTTGTGTCGCATCTTGTTGCCTATCATTATCATTGTAAAAATTCAACATAAACAGTTTAGAGTGTAGAACGCTATATTTTAACACCCGAGTAGTTCTTCCCAGGCAGATCCAGTTCAAAGATGATCTATATCAGTCCACGTTTTGGTGCAGCCCCAACATAACGGCTCTTCCCAATTTTCGGTATTTTGAGGGTTTTAGATAAATTCTTTTGACTGAACTACCCGTAAGTTGACATTTCAGGTTCCCTGCAGTCACCAAGCTTCTCTTTAACGGTAAATCCAGATATTAGTTTTTTTAAGCATTTTAACTACGATTTTTAAATGAACTAGCTGTAATTTATCAATTGAGGTTATTAGAAGTGAAAATACTTCTAGCCAAAAAATGTTCAATATAGGCCCATGTTTTGGTACAGTCCCCATATAACGATACCTACAGATATTCGATATTTTGAGGGTTCTATCTTATTGTTTTTCGACTGAACAAACCTATTATGACATTTCCCTGTCACGAAACTACTCCACCAAAAATTGTCAACATAGTTTCATAGTTTCAGCTACAATTTTTAACTGAACTAACTTTAATCAGATTTACATCCTGTTCATGTATGTCGTACGAAAGCCCGTACGAAAGGAAAGCAGTCACTCACTTCCGTCTAAAAGGGCGTTCATGTATTTCGCAAACTATCGTGCGACTGCCGTTACCTATCCTATGCGAAATACTACCAATTTGAATGTACATTTGTACAACTATGTTCCATAAATGAGAGCCAAATGAGAAATAAAAACAAAATCCACATATATGTATGTGTAATTTGTTTTGTTTGAGAAAAGAAAATGTGTCAGTATTCTAAATTATTTTTTTAATTAATTTCTTCAAAATTATGAATGAAACCGCCCTTAAATCTTATCTATAAAATTTTTATTTTGTTTGAAGAATGTGTTGCATAAATTTGTTTTAAGATTTTCGGTGTTATTCGCGAGTTTACATTCTACTCGACAACTACAAAGCAAGTGAGTGATTTTGACATTTTCTTTCTATAAAGTACAGTCCTTTCGAAATACATAAACCCAAATTTACATGGAAAAGTGTACGTTTAGGTGTTATTTCGTATGGCTTGTCGGTCGCATAGATGTTCGTTTTGAAGGTGTTTACATGAACATAAAATGATGTTTTTCCACTTCGGAAGCGCAAGGAACGTTTCGGTCGACATACATAAACACACGCAGAGAAAAAAATATGTTTGATCCAACAATATTCCAAGAGCAAAATATGTATTGTTAACATATTGTTGGATTCCTCATGTAGTATTGTAAATCCAAAAATAGTTTGTGTCAACTGAACAATATTTCTCTCTTTTCTTCGAAAATTTGTGTCTCTTCTCTCGCTATTCGATGCCGCGTTGAAAAAACAATTTTGGTGAGTTGTGGTGTGTTTGTATGACATGCTGCTTTTACCTGTGTTTTTGTGTGTATGTACTTGTGCGACTCTTGTTTTTATTTGTTTCTGTTTTGTTTCATTCTTCTTTCCTTTTCATGTTTGTTATAGTGTTTAATTATTCCTTATGTTGTGGTGGCTGCTTGTGGCTTTTTGTTTGTCTTTGTTGTCAACTAAAGTAGCAAACCATGTATTGCGTTCATCAATGCTCGTAATATTATACGCGATATTTACATCAAAGTTGTGTGGAAAGTGTATATGAGAAGTATATACACTCAAATCAAAAAATTTAGTATCTGGTTTTCAGGGCTGATAATATGTTTTGTAAAAAATTTAGATTATGATTGTTCCTACAATCGGTATTGTTAACGATTTTTACAATATTGCGGAAATTCGAAAGTTGTTTTTGTTTTCTATGTTCGGAACAAAAGATGGTATTTTTGGATTTGGATTACAATATTTGTACAAAACAAACACATTTTTGGAACCAAAATAAATATTTTTGTTCCAACAAAACCGAAAAATATTTTTTCTTTGCGTGCAGGGGGTTAGAGTTTTTAGTGGATACAACACTTTTCTATCAAAAAGTTTAAGTATAGGTCTATGTTTTGGTATAGGCTCCATATAACGGCACCTACAGACTTTCGGTATTTTTAGAGTTTTAGCCAAATTTTTTTGACTGATCTAACTACCCGTAATTTCACATTCGAGGTTTCCTACGGTACCTTCCGGTTTTCCGTATTTTAAGGCTTTTCTAGTACGTTTATATGTAACCGGATTTAACAAACCCACTGGGTTTCAAATGTCAATTCCTTTGCGTATACGTCAAATAAATCCTCATTAAAAAGGTTAACCCTGCAAAAGGCTATAATATAAACATGGCCTTAGATATATTTTTTAACTGAACAACCCGTAATTTGACATTTCAGGTTCCCTGTAGTCATGAAATTTTGCATCAAAAATTAGATTTTAGCTAAAATTTTTACCATAACTAGCTGTAGTTTCACAATGAGATAATTAGTGGTCACAACCCTTCTCCCCTAAAAACCTGTAACCTGTCCCATATAATCCCAGCAAAAATACTCGTTGCAAAACCCCCTGCTAACTCATTATTTTAACAAGCGCATGTCGCTCGAAATATGTAATTATTTTTTTACCACTTAAATACATAGTTAAATATGTAGTTACTATTCATCATTACTTATTTAACTATATATTTAAGTGGTAAAAAATAACTACATATTTCGAGCGAAATGTCCTTATTAAAATTTGAGGTTACCAGGGCTCGCAAAACTTCTCCATCTTCTTTTATGGTAGCTGTTTCGTTTACACTCGATTTTGGGGAAAAAAGAAAGTCCTTTTTTCCGTTTTTATACCCTCAGAATTTAAGCTAACGAGGGTATACACACTTTCAGGCGGGCAAAATGTGCCTCATCGAAATAATGGTTTTAGACCCCACCTATGTTTGGATGAAATCCGTTTCAGATAATTTGGACTTGATTTAGCCATGTCCGTCCGTCTGTCTGGCTGGTGCGCACGATAACTCTCAAACGAAGCAACCGATCGGGTCCAAAATTTGGCTCTCGTAATTATTTGTCTAAACATACACATATTTCAAAAAGATTCTTCAAGAACCGCGGATGTGCCTTCACATTATATTTTGAATAAAATACCAATATTACTCGCGTACCTTTGTAATTTCTGAGACACACTTTGTTATTATAATCGCGTATAAAGGATTTCATTTATCTAAAAATAATCAAATAGAATCGCGGTTCCATGCGCGGAATGGTCAAAATATATTTTTGCAGATTTTCCTATTTTCAGGGTATCAATATCCACCGTTTTTTCAAATACAAAATAATTCAATATGGAAAAGTATAACCACATTTACTCCCATAGTTTGTATTTGTATTTTCAGAATTGCTTTTTAATTTTTTAATATCCTCAGTCGTGGAATTCTGTAACTCATTTTTCGAGTTACCGACAAATATCGGTAAAATTGAAATGCTTATAATTTCGGTAATTAACGAAATGTTTCGGTAAGTTAACAACCAATATAAAGCTGTTGCTAAATCCTACTGATAGCAACAGTGCTGTCCAGTGTTTGAATTTGCTGCTAGTTTTTCACAGCACAGCACAAGGTCTATGCTGGCGCTGTGAAAGTGACGCAGCATAGCACATAGTCACAGCATCAAAAATAAAAACGAGTGCTATTGCTATGCTGTGCTGTTTTTAAAAACAAAATCGAAAACTGTTGCTGTGTTATGCTGCGAACATAAACGTAGCATAGCACAAGGTCTATGCTGTGCTTCTGAAATCTTCACAGCACATAGCATAGCATAGTCATCAACATCAAAAACGAATGCTGTTGCTATGCTGTGCTGCGAACATAAAAGTAGCATAGCACATGGTCTATGCTGTGCTTCTGAAATCTTCACAGCACATAGCATAGCATAGTCATCAAAATCAAAAACGAATGCTATTGCTATGCTGTGCTGTTTTCAAAAACAAAAACGAAAACTGTTGCTGTGCTATGCTACGAACATAAAAGTAGCATAGCACATAACATAGTCATGAAATCGAAAAACGATTGCTGTGCTCTGCTGTGCTGTAAACATTTCTACATAGCATAGCATAATTAATGTTAACCCAGCAAACTCGATCGATCAGATTTTTTAGCGTTCCGGTTAAAATAATATTAAAATGTGAAAATTATATTTTTAATGTCTTCAAATTCGTTTATTTTGCGTTTTCAAATACATCCAATAGTAAAAGAAAACTTATAATAATGGCCCTATGAGTTGTTCAGTGCTGTTTATTGCTTACAAGGTACATACATGGTACTTTTTTGATCGATTGGATAATAAATGTGGTCTATAGAGTGATTTTCTGAAAATTCGCCATTGGCCCTATAAAATTTTAATTTTAATTTGTATTGGCGAATTTTCACTTTACAGATCACATTTACTGTTCAATCGATGAAAACAGTTTACTAGCTGCTAAACAAGTAATCCCACAAAAATTTTTGAAAATCGGGTCAGATTTTAATTTTGGCTATATAAAGGGCCCATGGAAACTTTGAGGCACCAGTGGCACGTGTTAACATACTCCGATTGAGCTCAAACTCTGTCAATCTTAATTTTTAACAAAACTAAACGTTTTAGGAGGGTGCCGCATAAAAATTGGACATCGATTTTTAAAACCACTCTAGTACATATATTAAAACAGGTACAAGTGGCAATAACATGCATTTAGAAACTCGAAGTTCGCTTCCATAAGCCATAGACGCCAATAGCGAGAATTTTATTAAATTTCATGAAATTAGGCGTTCTTAGATCGAATTCTCCACTACATCAATTTCACGATTTTACTCTACTGTGGAACTTGATCTAGAAACACAAAATGTTATTAAGTTGTTTAATGAAATTCATGCTAGTGTGGTTACCGACTAAATAAATTAGTTTCAAGAAACTATTGTTACTATATTTATACCCCCAGCCTTTAGGCTAAAGAGGGTATTTACACTTTGATACGACCAAAACGTGCCTCATCGAAATAATGGTTTTAGACCCCAAGTATGTTTGTATGATATCCGTTTCAGACAATTTTGAGTAGATCTAGCAATGTCCGTCCGTCTGTCTGTCGGTCTGTCTGGCTGGCTGGCTGGTGCGCACGATAAGTCTCGAACGGATCAATCGATTCGTTTTAAATTTTGGGTATCGAAATATTTGGTCAGATTTGATTTAAGTTCGAAGATGGGCCATATAGGTCCACTCCTTCAGGTACCTCCCACACAAATGTTCAAAAATTGTCGCAAAATTTGTGCGCACGATAACTCTCGAAGGGAGTAATCGAATTGAACCAAATTTTGCATATGGTAATACTACCTCTAGGAATACATCAGGTTCGAATATGGATTATATCGGGCCACTCCTTCAGGTACCTCCCACACAAAATTTGAAATAAGTGCAGTTTAGTGACACCTCACGAATCGTTATGAAATTTTTTGTAACAGGATGTTCGTGCGGCCTCTTTTACGTCATTGTAATTTTTTTCGAGGGCAAGTCCATAGTTCCCGAGATAATGGCGCATAACCTCAAAAAACGCTGCACTATGTCGCGAGTTCGAATAAACGGTGGCCAAATATAAAAGGAGTTGGCGTTGTCAGATGAATTTTGGCATAAATACTTATAGTTCACTGACAATGTTGAGACTCAATCGGTCCACTCCTTCGGGTACTTCCCACACAAAATTTCGGTAAAGTTCAGTTTAGGGCCTGTTCAAGAATCGCTTTGATTTTTGTTGTAGCAACTTGCATCCACTGCCCCTCATATAACGGTATAATCTTCATCAGGGCCAAGTCCATACTTCCTGAGAAAAGTCCACAATTTGTTCTTTGTAATATTTTGTGCAAACTTAGTTTAAGTTCGAAGATAAGTCATATCGTTTCACTCCTTCATGTACCTCCCCCACAAAATTTAAAAAATGTTCGGAAAAATTGTGCACACGATAACTCTTGATGGGAGTGACCGATTTGGTTCATACTTTACACATCCTAAAATATCTACCAGATATAGATCAGGTTTGAATATGGACTATATTTGTCCACCCATTCGTGTACCTCCCACACAAAATTTTGGAAAAATTCACTTTAAACCAGACAATAATAAATAAACACTTTGATTTTTGTTGAAACAACTTGCATTAGCTGTTTCAATAACGACAGTAAAAGTTTTTTCAGGGGCAAGTCCATACTTCTTGAGAAAAGAGCCCGTAAGTTGTAAAAAACCTCTATGGCACCATATGGAAGGCTCGAACCGAATATAGCTATATTATGTTTTTCGCTGGCTAGTGTGATAATCCTATTAATACTTTTGTCGGTGCATACGGCCAACATTTTGAAACCCCTCCCTAAATACATAAGTTTTTTTTTTTTTTTGGGAAAAAAGGTATGTCTATCCATACAGGATGAGGGTATATCTCTGTCGGCAAGGCCGACTGATACTTATTTACTTGTTTTATAATATTTTGTGTCAAATTTGTTATATTTTAGCGGTCTATCGAAATGTTTTTATATTTGTCCTAAGAATAGTTTTAGAACGATCAATTATTCAATATTTTCTTTGAAATTTTGTTATCTATCAGGAATGTTTGGGCTTTTTACAGTAGACCAATAATAATAATAATCAGCAAATAGTCATGGGGTTTCTTTCCTTATTTCTCAAATTTTTCATTCAGGTAAAGAGATTCGTAACAATTTGACATAAGAGATTTTTTGGTACTTTAAAAAATTATATATTACTGTTTTGTCAATTAACAGACATAGTAGTGTGTTAAAAATATCGAAATGTGCATTTAGTCATGGTTTCACAGGTCAATAGCAAATTCTTTTACATTTAAAATACATACATACTTCTTTGCCATCAAACATTTTTCTGGGTTATGTTTGATGCTATGCTGTTGACTTTGTTCATAGCACAGTACAGCAATAGTTTTCGTTTTTGTTTTCTTGACTGCGGCTGTTTACTATGCTGTTAAAATGTCTGCAGCACAGCATAGCAACAGCATTCGTTTTTGATTTTGATGACTATGCTATGCTATGTGCTGTGAAGATTTCAGAAGCACAGCATAGGCCATGTGCTGTGCTACTTTTATGTTCGCAGCACAGCATAGCAACAGCATTCGTTTTTGATTTTGATGACTATGCTATGCTATGTGCTGTGAAAATTTCAGAAGCACAGCATAGACCATGTGCTATGCTACTTTTATGTTCGCAGCACAGCATAGCAACAGCATTCGTTTTTGATTTTGATGACTATGCTATGCTATGTGCTGTGAAGATTTCAGAAGCACAGCATAGACCATGTGCTGTGCTACTTTTATGTTCGCAGCATAGCACAGCAACAGTTTTCGATTTTGTTTTTGAAAACAGCACAGCATAGCAATAGCATATTTTTAGTGATTTCAGTGCTGTGCTGGTAGCAAATTCAAACACTGGTGCTGTCAACTTTTATAGATACTTTGCATTCATAATTTTGCGTTTTAATGTTATTAATTTTTTTTTCGGTAACTCAAAAAATGAGTTACAGAATTCCACTAAAGATCTTCTGTCGAAATTAACAAATTATCTATGACCCCCTCCAAAAACAACACAAATTAAATAAGAAAATTTAAATTGTTTTTTTTTCCAAAATATTAATTTTTATTTACATCACATTTCTTATTTCAATGACTGTATTTCCTTGTCAATGGACTTTCTTTACCGCATTTGAAAGTAACAGTCACCTCTTTGAAATCAATAATTTCAACATCACAGTTTTTAATGTCATTGTTTTCATCGACTAAGTCAGCATTAAGTTTATACAGATGACCTTGGATAACCTGAGTAGTGGCCTTATGAACAATGTGAAGTCTGTAAGAAAATGCAATTAGAATTTATAAATTAGAGTATGTTATATATTTATATATATTTTACTATCTTACGAGTAATGAGGACCATCGCCAGCTGCGAGTTTCTTTAGGGCATCCTTAAGAGCTTCTGTAGCATCATGTGTACCCTTTTCGTCACCGACTTCACTTGGGCAACCCAAACAAGGTGGACTATTAGGCTTAGCAATAGCCAATGTAGCCAATAGTACGACAACGAATAGTTTCATCATTTTGTGAAATGTTTCTTCTTCTGGACTCCAGCGGCAACTGATGTTTGTGATACAGTGTATTAGGGTATTTATATGTTTTATTTTCTCCAAAAGAACTGATGTTATCATGAACACACACAACAAACACAACGCACAATCGCCTAGTTTTTTCTCTTATTTGCCAAAGTTTGTGTTTGTCGATTAAAAAGATAATATTTGTTGTTTTTATTCCGGGAGACAGTCTCTCAGTGAACATAAATTGTTGGTTTTAATGCGTGACAAGTTCTTCGGATGATAAGTGGTGATAATGACCTACCCGACGCATTTTTAAATAAGACGGATGCTTATCAGCATTATTTGTGTGTGTATTTTGTAATGAAATTCATATTGCACCTGTTCAACAAAAGGGTAGTAACTCAAAATTTTGAAATTTTCACTTTTCATCAAAAAACAATACACAATAATCAACTCCAACTTATATACAAATCTCACACTGTTTTATCTACTCTTTCATCAAAAAATACCATTAAGTCACTCTTCATGTCATCAGAGTATCTTCTGTGTATCAACGAAAGAGACGTATTTCTAGTTGCGACTACGTGTTTCAGGTATTTACATCGACATTTTTTCAACAAAAGAGTAGTATTTCGAACTGTTCCCTCTTTTTGTTATCAATCGCCGCCCATTTTTTCAGTTAAGCGGGCGTAAGTCGAAATGATATCTCTACTAACGCAAAGAATGTTATCAACAAAATGGTAGTAACTCGAAAAATGGTTAAAAATATAACAAAAAACTTAACGAAATAAAAAGAAATCCAGTGCTGTAAAGTAGTGGACAAGATATCTTTACGATGGCAACGTTTTTTTGTATAATATACCTTTAACATTAATATAAAAAGTTTTTTGCCTCTACTGAAAAATAGGAAATTTTGAGTTACTACCCTTTTGTTGAGCAGGTGCGATATGTATGTACATCAATCAGTATTTTTGTTCCTCGGTGCTTATCACCAACTGAAAATAGAGTAAAGTGCACCAATAGTCGGCACTGTCAGAATTTATCTGTCATCCATCTTTTGGGCTTCCGAGTCTAAATATCGAATCACATTAATTAATAGATTTACAGAAGATTATAAAAAAAGTGTTTTAATTTTCTATTTATAAAAACCTTTCTAAAATGATTACTATTAGAAGGGGTTGACGCTTTTTATTTGGGATGATGACTTCTATTTTGCTCTTCTACGTATCTACTTGAACGAACATTTGGGTATAAATTTTTTTTTTTTTTGAAAAAAAAGCTGATCCGAACTGTAGTCCTCCCTGCGTTATCCCTTGTAAACATAGACAATTTTTCCATTAATAAATTAAAGTTGTTTTATTTAAATATGATTATTATCTAAAATTAAATCAGTTTTGCCAGTAGTCGGCCCCATTTACCAATTATTGGCATGAGATATATCAAGATCCGCTAGTAGTTGTGTAGTTTGTATACCCTCACGCCAGAGCTGAGCAAAATCGAGAGAGAGGCAAATTTAAGGGAATATTAATGTTGTCTAAAATCGTCCACAATGCAAATTATTAAAAAATATAAATAAAAATTGCATAAACTTTTAATTGTTCGTGGTTCACAAAAAACTAAGAGTACGATTTCTCAATTTGCCTGTGTGCTAGCTCATCCCTGCCTCAGGCTTCAGGTTATATGAACTTTGATATGATCGGAACTGGTTAACCCTATCCGTCGGCTGATGCGCATGATAACTTTCGATCGGATGAACCGATTCATTTTGAAATTTGATATAATTTTTCGCGGGCAAGTCCGTGATTCTAATTGTACGTTACGACGAAAAGAATTTTGGTTGTGGTACCTCAGCATTAGGGATACGCAGTGAAATGCAACAATCGGGTTTTCGATTATTCGGTTTTCGAGAAAAACTTAAAACTCGATTTTCGGTTAGTCGATTATTTGAGAGTGTCCTAAAAGTCGACTTTCGATTAATCGTTAACCGCCGAAAACCGATTATAATCGAATATAATCGACAATTTTTGTTGATGCGATCCGTGATGGGTATATGTATACAAACAAGTAAAAAAGTGTCAGTCGGCTTTGCCGACAGATATATACCCTCAGTCAATGTGAATCGAAACTTTCACCTCCGGACAGATCGAATGTATTGAAGGTCTCTTCAGAATTTTGTGGCCCTTTTTGGACATTTGAGCTTGCCGACAAACAGGTGGATTATGAGGACCGATATGGGCCATTTTAGAAGTTAAACTAAATTTTGATAAAATATTAGGAGATCCAAATTTGGACCAAATTGGTTGCACCATTCAAGTGATATCGTCCTAACATTTCAGTGACATTTTTTAAATATTGGGGAGAAGTACCGGAAGTTGGGGACCGGTATTGCCCCATGAAACTAAGTTTGGATAAAATATGAAGAAGACCAAATGTTGCACCAAATCGGTAGAACAGTTCGAGAGCCACATATGGTGACATAGGGCTTTTTACACCTTTCGGGATGTTTTCCCAAGAAATGTGGACCTGCTCCTGAAAAAACGTTTCCCGTCGTAATGGAGGTAGCGAATGCAAATAGCTTCAACAAAAATCAAAGTGATTCCAGAGCAGGTCTTAAAGTGAAGTTATCAGAAATTTTGTGTGAGAGGTACCAGAAGGAGTAGACAAATATAGTCCATATTCGAACCTGATCTATATCTGGTGGATATATTAGGTCACTCCCTTCAAGAGTTATAGTGCGCAAAATTTTTCCGAACATTTCTGAAGTATTGTGGGGAAGGTACCTGAAGGAGTGGGCCGATATAGCCCATCTTCGAATTTAAACAATGTTTTGATAAAATATTACGAAGGCCAAATTTTGGACCGAATCGACAGATCCGTTCGAGAGTTATCTTGCCCTCCAATTACTACGCAAGGTGTCATAGGGGATTTTTGCACCTTTCCGGCCATTTCCTCAGGAAGTATGGACTTGCCCCTGATAAAATTTGTACCGTCGTATAGGGGGAAGTGAATACAAGATGCTGCAGCAAAAACCAAAGCGATTCGAGAGCAGGTCCTAAACTGAACTTTTCCGAAATTTTGTGTGGGAGGTACCCGAAGGAGTGGGCCGATTGAGTACATATTGGAACATCATCTAAGTCTGGTAGAAATTTCACGATGTGCAAAGTATGGACCAAATCGGTTACACAAATTTTCCGAACATTTTGGAACTTTTGTGGGGGAGGTACCGGAAGCAGTGGACCGATATAGCTCATCTTCGAACTTAAACTAAGTTTGGTCAAAATATTACGAAAGCCAAAATTTGAACCGAATCGATTCATCCCTTCGAGAGTTATCGTGCGCACCAGCCAGCCAGACAGACAGACGGACATTGCTAAATCAACTCCAAATTGTCTGAAACACATTTCGTCCAAATATACTTGGGGTCTAAAACCATTATTTCGATGAGGCACATTTTGCCCGTATGAAAGTGTATATACCCTTTCTAGCCTAAAGGCTGAGGGTATAAAAAGGGATTCAAGAGCTGCTCTTAAACTGCACTTTTTGTGTGGCAGGTACCCGAAGGAGTTGACATATGTAGTTCATACTCGCACAGGATCTATCTCTCGTAGAAATATAACGATGTGTAAAGTAAGTACAAAATCGGTTACTGGCTTCGAGAAGTATGATGCGCACCATTTTAGCCAAAAAATTTGAACTTTTGTGGGGGAGGTACCTGAAGCAGTGGACCTATATGTCTCATCTTCGAACTTAAACTAACTTTGGACAAAATATTACGAAGGCCAAATTTTTAAACGAATCGGCTGTCATTACACATGGTGCCATCGGGGTTATTTACAGCTTTCGGGCTCATTTCTCCGGAAGTATGTACCCCTTGAAAAAACTTGTACCGTCGCAATGGAGGCAGCGCCTACAAGTTGTTACAAGAAAACTCAAATGAAACTGCAAATTTAAACTGCACTTGTCCGAAATTTTGTGTGGGAGGTACCAGAAGCAATAGACCGATATCCAGTCCATGTTGCAATCTTATCTATACGAAAAGTAGTTCGTTCTCAACACAGAATAAGAATTCATAGATATTCTTTAATATAAAAAGTATCTCTAATATAAAAAGTAACAAAACCCAAACAAATATTGTTAATTTAAAAATGTCCAAGTTTTGTTTGTATGTATTTGTATATTGCGCAGATCAGTTCATTTAAACGAACAAAACATAAATCAAAATTCAAATTCTATCAAATTAACCATCTGCTTTACTATATTGTACTTAATTTGTCTTGATCTACACTTAAATTTGTTAACCCTAAGCCATCGAATTGTTCATCACCACTTCTTATCGAAATGTTAATGTTAATTGCCCATTTATAAAAAATAATAAAATATAATCAGTTTGAGCGAAAACAAAAATCTGAACTAATAAATAAATTTTATTTGATGTCAGAGAAACCAGTTTGATAATACATCTAATATAATAAAATGATTTGTTTACATTATATTCTAAATACAATTTAAATATTTAATTAATCCTAGTCATAGTGAATGTGGCGCCAACTGCAAAAAACATATCAACAAATCGCGTAACCTTTCACTATTTAATCTGTGTTTTTTTGTTTTTAAAAAATAAGTTATAATTTAATTATTAGCATTGTATTGTATGTTACAGTGTTATCAATTCAGAAAATTGAAAATTGATATTTTATTTACATTGACTATAACCATAAAAACTTATTTACTTTTAAACACAAGTCAAACCATTTAAATACAGTATCGGCCACCGTGGTGCAATGGTCCCTATAGGAATTTAAACGGCTGGACCATCCCGTGAGTAGTTGAGCCAAACCTATTCTCGAAGTCACACTGGCACCGCATATCTTACCACAAACCGACCTATCGCGTTAAATGTGGTCAACAAGATTTCTTTGTTTGCACACCTAATGCTGCAAGCGTGGGCGACGTGCGCATGCTGTCAAATGTGACCCCTAGAATCTCGAGGTTGTTAGTGGACGGAATTCTGCTACCATCGACCATGACAAAGGATAAGTCGAGCGCAATCAACACTGTCTTATCGCACGGCTTTTTCTGGTTGAATTGACTAATATGAGTGTTGTGGTGCTGTACTGTTTACGGATCCCATGTTGATGATCGGCGTCTGGATAGCTGTTCTTGACGGGGGAGGAGTAAATCCCCTAGAGTCTCTGCTACGGGTGACAAAAGCGAAATCGCTTTGTACGACTCACCTTTGTTGGCTTTCTTAGCTGGTTTAATCAGCGATAACACTCTATCCATTTTCTAAAATTCGGTCTGTGACTAACGACAAGTTGAGAACTTTGATGAGATAGGAGGAGATCTAATTCGACGTAGTACTCTTCTCTTCGCCCTGTCACACAGGCGGTGCTCGACAAACTGTCGATTAAAACAACTTGCGGACCTCTTCGGATCAGTCAGCGTGACTTGACTGAGGTCCTATCTCTCTGCTTCCCAGTATTCGAGAGTGATTTAGCTGTTTCCCACAATTCATTGATTTAGCCACTTTGTGTTGCGCGTTAAGAAAGAAAAAATCTAGTGTACGCATTTCAATAATACATTTTTGCTATATTAGGCACCAAAAAGTTTGCATTCGGGCATGCAATTTAATAAGTACAAGTATACAAGTGCCGTTGGAGGACATCATTTTCTATGAATTCACTTATGAATTTTAAAAGAGAGCGCGCAGCTAGTATGCACTCCATTTTGCTTCCATAGCACACAGCTAGGATGCGGTCCATTTTGGATCCAAATCACGGCATTTGATGCAGTATTTTGGATTGAATTTAAATGCAGTGTAATAATGCTATAAAAATGCAAGCCATTGCAAAATATCCCAAAATAACTAAAAAGCATTTATTATTTATGTAAAACAAGAATATTAAGAACTTTATTACATTTAAATAAATTATAAAAATTCTCCATTAAATTTAATCGTGACTGAGTTTACTTCCTCTGCTCTGCATTTTATGCCACCGCAATTGATTTTGTTTCATCATCCAAAGGGTTTTTAAAAGGTTTTATTTATATTTAGCTCATCCCGTTTGTTTTATTCTTGGTTTCAAATTTAGTAATTCAAATTTCACCCTCTTTCTGTCAACAGATTAATCTGAAATTTTGTATACACTTTGGATTTTGGTGACAATACAATTATGTTTATTCATTATCATTATAAATTCAAGATGGCCGCCGCTACAAAATGGCGGATAACGTAGGTTTTATCAATCCCATCAATATGGGTATCAAATGAAAGGGCTCAACAAGCAGAATACAATATACTTTAAAAAATTGAAATCCAAGATGGCGGCCGCTACAAAATGGCGGATAACGTAGGTTTTATCAATCCCATCAATATGGGTATCAAATGAAAGTGCTCAACCAGTAGAATACAATGTACTATATAAAATTAAAATCCAAGATGGCGGCCTCTACAAAATGGCGGATAACTTAGGTTTTATCAATCCCATCAACATGGGTATCAAATGAAAGGTCTCAACAAGTAGAATACAATTTACTATTCAAAATTTAAATCTAAAATGGCAGCCGCTACCAAATGGCTGATAACAATTTTTATCAATCCCACCAATATGGGTATCAAATAAAAGGGCTTGACAAGAAGAATACAGTGCACTATACAACCTCAATATTTAATATGGGCGCAGCCACTAAATGGCGTATAATTGAGATTTAAATTTAGAAATTGAATCTGTAATTTAGATATCTGATTAATCCAGCCTGAATCCACCACCCAAGTCAAGATTTTTTATCGTGTTGAGGACTGTGTGGCGCTAGGGTGGCTAAAAATGATACGTCGTTAGCGGTACACCACCCAAGTTAAGGTGAAAGGTTAAAACGCGCCGAGAACTGTATGGCATTAGGGTGGATAAAAATGATATGTCGTTAGCGTTTCCCCTCAAGACTCAGGCGCATCTTGTTGTACATAGCCTTGCCCCTTTATTGGACCTCTGGGGGGGTCGACCGTTGAAATGTCCATTACTCATGGGAACAAAATGGTAAAAAATATAAAAAATACAAACACAAATAAAACAGAAACTGCAACACAACGTAAACGAAGGCTTCAAAAAGCGAAAGAAAAGTATAAAGTAAAACGAGCTAAAGAAAGTAATGGTGATAGAAATAGTCGATTACAGAAACGACGGTAACAATTTGCGTCAAAAACACCTGAGCAATATGAGGCCAGGTTAAAAAAGCAACGTCTGCGATATACACAAATGACGGCGTCAGAATCGCCTGAAGAATATGAAGCCAGGTTAACAAAGCAACGTGAGCGATACACACAGATGATAGCGTCAGAAACGCCTGAAGAAAATGAAACCAGGTTAACAAAACAACGGGAGCGATACACACAGATGTGTGTTGCCTTTAATACTATCATGGGCTTCTACAATACATAAAATGCAGGGCAGCGTTGTGGATCACGCAGTCGTATACTTAGGTGCGAAACTGTTTGAAGAAGGTCAAGCCTACGTGGCTCTTAGTAGAGTAAGATCTTTGCAGGGACTACGTATAGAGGATTTGGACTGTAATAAACTAACGGGCAAGAAACCTTGCAATAATGAAGCACTAAATGAATTAAACAGAATGCGAAATAAAAACTAAAAACTAGAAAATAAAAATAGGTAAAAAAAACTTTTTAAGTTAAACGGTTTTATGTTAAACATACATTGCAATGTTTAAGATAAATGTACTAAAAACCAAAAAATAATAAAATAGATACAGTCGTGGGAATTATAAACATATGCATAGACTAGACTAAAATAAAACCGTGGGGCACGTCAATTGTCTACAAATTATCGACTTAATGTGCGATAGAAGAATCGTTTAATTCGTCGTTAGGCAGTTGGCCCGCAGACGGTGAGGAAATTTCTTACTATTTTCTTGCTCATGGAAATTCCAATAGTTATACACTCCATGTAAATAAAAGAGATGTTGCAACTAGTTTATCGATGGAAATTCACACTGCTGGCTGGCGAGGAATCGTTTCACTGCTCGTAGTTTGTCTTTAATCGACAAAGTACTACTCGCTCACCACTATGAAACCCTAAAACTCGCTTATAATCCTAATTATAGTGTAACATTACAAAACAAACATTTTAATCAACGATTGTAGACAATTGACGTGCCCCACGGTTTTATTTTAGTCTAATCTATGCATATGTTTATAATTCCCACGACTGTATCTATTTTATTATTTTTTGGTTTTTAGTACATTTATCTTAAACATTGCAATGTATGTTTAACATAAAACCGTTTAACTTACCTATTTTTATTTATACTGTTCTCCCACTCCAGTTCAGATTTCGAAATGAACTCCAACTCCACTCCAAAAATAATTTCCGCCTTGTGAGTTTACGCAATTTTCCCAACTTTAGATTGTATTTCTTTATTTTTTAACTAATTCTTAGAATTTTAGAAACTCTTTTTTATATTTGGAAATAAGACTGCGACATCTTTTGTACGGATCAACAAATTGACTTGTGCTTGTGGGGACTTTTAAGCGAGTGCCTCTAAAATGTATCGAACGGAGTGCATTTTTCATAACTCCGTGTGGACTGCATCGAAAGATGTTGTGAAATTATAACTGTGCATTGCCCTACTTCCAAACTTTTTTGCTGGGTACTTAATATATGTAAATATGCAAAAGTATATAGCATACTTTTAGGATTTAATACTTGCAGAAGTAATTTGCCATGTCATCTTTATAGAATCTTCACCCATTCTCTTTATATGAACGTAACCTCCAAAACATCCAAATAATTTGTAGATCCCAGCATGTCATCTTTACTAAACCCATGGAATGGAATCTTTACCAATCCTGTCATCAGATACATACATATATGAACAAGCTGGTCAGACCATACGAACATCCTACGTGTTGTAATAGAACAATCTATAGAATTGGGTTGAACAAAAAGTGGAAAATACGATTACGTTATTTGAACATAAGATGAGTACATGTGTCGTATCAAAATTATTTCCCCATTTGTGGAATTCGTAAAGAAAACAAGTAGAAACTACGATGGATTGGAATAAAACGTCAAAACTGGAATTGTGATCGATACGGTGACGGACTTTTTTAGAGCTGCCATGATATAAAGCATGACTTTGGTTGCGGATTTGTAGTTAGTCGGAAGTTAAAATATCTGGTGTCCAGTTTAACCCCCGGTGAATGAAATGCTTACCACAATTCAGATAAAAAAGTTAAATTCATCAACAACACTCTTATGTGAACCCATGCCCCGACTAAAGACGATTCTTAATGCCAAAATTGGAAAGCAGAATTTCTTTGGCCGAAATTGGAAAGCAGAATTTCTTTGGCCCGTCAAAACATCGAAACTGTTCACTACCTTGTTGCAGCAAAGGTCATACGTACCCGATAAGCCGTAGCATATGAATTACCAACATACACAACACTGAAGTGGGGCATCAGAAAACTATAATTCGGATAACCGCAGCATATTCTGCTCAACCTGCCCAATTCCTTAACGAAAGTAGACCCTATTCCAATAACATATCAGGGCAGAGGCAAAGTGAAATCCATACTTAGATGTCAGATGTGTCCAGCAAGTAACCCGTGTTTGTTCAGAAGTGTCGTCCAGTATAATAATAATGCGAAAGGAAGTAAACTCTGTTGTGAGCAGCGGCGGTGCTTAAACTGCAACAGCTAGACGGCCGGAAGTCAAGTATTTCACTAAAGTTCTCAACCTGTCGCTAGCCACACACATCGTTCCCGAAGTCTGGAAAATAGACCAGCTACTGAAGCCTGGCAAGGATGCCAGCAAAGGTGAATCGTACAGACCGATTTCGCTTTTGTCGCCTGTGTCACGGTGTGCCTTAAACAAATTTAAATGGAAGGTGCTCACACCTGGGAAGTTTTTGCAGATTCTGAAACTACAATGCTCATAGATGAGAAATATCAAGAAACAGAAAAAACGCCGGAGGGATTTTAAAATAAATCGCGATTTAAGTTCGCATTTTTAGGGGTTCTTTAGGTTTTCACGATTTTGCTTGGAAACCGCGAGTCTTATGTAAATGGACTTAAAGAAAATGTTTTAGCTGTGAAAATTCTCCACAAGATTGACCTCCATGATATTTTCGTAGGTTTTACCGTTTTTGAGATATAGAAGTTCAAATTGAGACAATGCACTGACTGTATCGCCTCCTTATAAAACAATGTCATACTAAGTGCGCCTTAACTAACTTTTGATGAAAACCGCTTACACATGAGAAAATTTCGCGGATTCTGAAACAGCAATGTTCATAGATAAAAAAATAAAAAAAAAAACAGAAAAAATCGCCGGAGGGATTTTTAAATAAATCGCGATCAAAATTCACAATTTTAGGGTTTTTTTAGGTTTTCACGATTTTGCTTGGAAAATCGCAAGTCGTATCGAAGTGAGTCTAAAGAAAATGTTGTAGCTGTGAAAATTCTCTACAAGACTGACGTTTAGGTTTTTTCATAGGTTTTATCATTTTTGAGATATAGAGGTTCAGTTCAAATTTTTAGGTTTTTATCTTAAGTCTTCAAGATTTTGCTTGGAAACCGCAAGTCATATCAAAATGGGACTAAAAATAATGTTGAAGCTGTAAAAATTCTCTACAAGACTGGATGATTTATATTTTCCTAGGTTGCACAATTTTCAAGATATATAAGTTTAATTTGGGAAATTGCAGTAATGGCATTGTTTTATAAGGAGGCGATACAGTCAGTGCATTGTCTCAATTTGAACTTCTATATCTCAAAAACGGTAAAACCTGCGAAAATATCATAAAGGTCAATCTTGTGGAGAATTTGCACAGATATAACATTTTCTTTAGGCCCGTTTACATAGGAGTCTCGGTTTCCAAGCAAAATCGTGAAAACCTAAAGAACCCCTAAAAATGTGAACTTAAATCGCGATTTATTTGAAAATCCCTCCGGCAATTTTTTTGTTTCTTGATATTTCTCAGGTATGAGCATTGTAGTTTCAGAATCTGCAAAAACTTTCCAGGTGTAAGCACCTTCCATTTAAAATTAGTTAAGGGACACCGTGGTGTATGTTGATTATATTTAGAATTAAAATGAAGTAAAAACTTAAACTTGAGACCGGAAATTCTATACATACATACTGGTTTTGAAGAAGAAACGTCTGTTGACAAGTTTGCTACTCTGTAGTCTTCTTCTGAATCGCCATATATTTCCAAAACGATTTTAAAATTATTAAAAACGTAAATGTAAATAAACAAATGTTTTTGTTTTTCGTGTCATACTCTTGACATAGGGGTTGGATGTGAAAGGAAGGTCAACTGACCAAAATTTTAAAAGTTCATGTTACCGAAAATTTCTAATTTAGCAAAGATGTAAACCTTATTTTAGACTTATATTATATATATATATATATATATATATATATATATATATATATATATATATATATATATATATATATATATATATATATATACAAGGTGGCGCAAAAGTAATCCTCCTATCAGAAAATGCTATAATTTTTGCGATTGGTCCCTAATATCAGTTCTGTTTTGACATTTGTGTAGTAAACACATGCGAAATACACGTTAACAAAGAATGTTACGCTACACTGCTCCAGAACGCGGAATATTGGTGACTATTTATTTGACCAATAATCGGTCGGTGACTTTGGCACAACGTGAATTTCGTCGCAGACGTTTAGCCGCTAGCCTCGAAGAGACTGGTACAACACGAGATGCTGCCAGGCATGCAGACCCCGGAGTATCCTTTCTGCAGAGAATATTTCTGCTGTAGCCGAGGATGTCATGGAAGCGCCGTCGACATAGACCAGACGACGTGCCACGCAAATGGGTATCAGTTGACGGTCTTTACAGCGAATGTTGGTACACGATTTGAAGATGTTTCCGTACAAAGTCCAGACGGTGCATCAGCTGTTAGATGCTGACCGCCAATCGCTTCTAACATACGATCAAGCCATCCTTAATCACCACCAAGAGGAAGATCATTTTTCATCAAAAATAATCATGAATGATGAGGCGCTCCAGACTTCTTTTTGTGGGGCTTTTTAAAGTCGCTGGGTTATGTCAACAATCCTCAGACTTTTTCAGCTCTTAAAGACAATATCCGCCAAGAATGTGAGGACCTATCGCCGGAACTTTTGACCAAAGTGATGGAAAATGCCATAAAAAGGGCCCAAATGACAATAAACTGTGGCGGCGGCCATTTTTCTGATATCATATTCTCCACTTGATGTAAAAAAAATTTAAAGACCAAATAAAAATAATCCACAAGCAGAATCAAAGTTTTTCATTTTTTTTTTTAATTACAGCCAAAAAACATCGGAAGATTACTTTTGCGCCACCTTGTATATACAATATCTATTGTGCAAATTTATTCTGCAATGGTGAGTTCTCTATTCCTCGCAGCATTTATAAGATTGTTCTCATCTGGCGTATTTGTCCAATCTAGAATATTTTTTATCCATGATATTTCTCTTCTTCCTCTTGGCCTTTTTCCCTCAATTTGGCATTTTATTATATTCTGGATGATTGAGTATTTTTCGTTTCTCATTATGTGTCCCAAATAAGATGTTTTCCTATTTTTTATAGTGTCAAGAAGCTGTCGTTCTGTGTGCATTCTTCTTAGCACTTCTTCATTTGGTACACGATCTGCCCATGGAATTCTCAGAGTTCTGCGATAAATCCATATTTCAAACGCGTTCAATTTATTTTCGTCCGTTAATTTTATTGTCCATGTTTCGGCAGCATAAAGTAAACTGGACCCTAGGTAGCATTTAATAAATCGCATTTTCGTTGCAATGTTAATGTGATGACTTGTTAATGTTTTATAATATTTGAAAAATGATTGTCTGGCTACTTCAATTCGGCACATTATTTCCTTTGACGCATCCCATTGGTCATTTATGAGGTATTTAAAGTTCCTTACCCGTTCTATTTCATCATTTTTTATTATGAGCGATGTGCTACTTCGCTTCTACTTATTACCATATATTTCGTCTTCTTAATATTTATTTTTAGACCTATAATTCGCTTTTTTCATTGAGTAAGGTGACTAGTCTCTGTAGGCCATGTAGACTACTGGCAATTAATGTTGTGTCGTCAGCGTATCGTATATTATTTATTAATTCAGAGTAGTTTAGCCTTACCCTTTGGGCTTTAGACTTGCTAAATCTACAATTGGTCAGACATATATACATTGTGAAAAATCTTATAAAAAAACCCAAGACACGTAGATCGACTCGAACCAAATGTGAAAGTTGGTACCTATAATTTTAAGGCAGTAAAGACTTCGTCTACATCGTCACTGCCATAAACACAACAAACAACATCAGAAGAAGAATAGTATTGGCTAAAAAATGCTACTTTAGCTTACTTAAGCAGTTTAAAACATCTCGTCAAAAACATAACACTTTACAAAACACTGCTACTACCTGTGCTAATGTATAGTTCCGAAGCCTGTTTAGTTGCTGAAGCAGATAAGGCGGTGTGGGGTGTGTTTGAGAGAAAAAATCCTCAAAAGATATACTGACCTATGTAGTTGAGCTGATGGAGATTATCGACGTCATACGAACCACGAACTGTATCGGCTTTACAACGATATCAGTATAGTTAAACGTATCGAGATACAACGATTGCGTTTGCTAGGTCATGTCATAAGAATGGGAGATGATGAACCTGCTAAAAAGGCATATAAATACAGGCCGCATGGCGGTACATGCAGAACAGGACGGCCAAAGCTGCGATGGGATCAATAAATGGAAGACGAAATCAAAAAACATGATATTCCAAATAGGAAAAGTAAAGCAACAAATAGAGAGGAATGGAAATGTTTTCTTAGCTCGGCATATAGGATAAATGTTCTGTAGAGGGTTAAATAAGTAAATAAGTAAGTAAGTATCCTACACCATAAGAGCATTTGCTAACCTTTTTAATTGCCGTATGGTTATATTTGACATCAAAATTATAATAATGAGTAAAGGGTAATTGATTCATTGCAGGTATGATTTCCTTATAATAAACTGCACTGAAGTTCATATCGAGAATCATATAAAATACGGTTTATGTTAATTGTAACATTTTATTTAAAATAATGTATATTCGTTTCACGTTAAAGCAGTTCCAAACAGGTGCAAAATCCATACTTATGTGGTAGAGGCCTCCACCAAGGAATCCATGTTATGATCAGGAAGAGAACAATGTGCTATTCTAGAATCAGTAGTATGTAACGTCTAGCGCTCGAGAAAGGTATCGGCTGAAATAGATACATATTTTGCACAGAAAAAAATATGAAAAGTCCACTTTTTAACTTACAAACATGTTGGTATAAAGTACATAGCAATACCATTCAGAAACTATTATTTGTCATTGACTTGTTAAGTGATACCTTCGGATTAAAATATACGATTCGAATCATTATACTTATAATGAATAATTCGATATTTTTTAACCCATTTCTAACTTTCTACCAAAAGCGTTATTGCAGTAATGTTGTAATGTCATTTATTTAACTTACTTACTTAGCTGGCCCATTACAGAACATTTGTTCTATAGGCCGAACTAAGAAGAGATCTCCAATCCTCTCTATTTGTTGCTTTGCACACTGGAATACCGCGCCTTGTCATCTCATCATCCATTTGTTTGCGCCATCTATTCCTTGGCCTGCCAATTCTGCGTGCACCGCCATGTGGCATGTATTCATACGCCTTTTTAGCGGGTTCATCATCGCTCATTCTTATGATATGGCCTAGCCAACGCAATCGCTGCATCTCGATACGTTTAACAATATTGATGTCGTTGTATAGCAGATACAGCTCGTGGTTCATGCGACGTCGATATTCACCGTCAACGCAGATTGGTCCGTAGATCTTTCGAAGAATTTTTCTCTCAAACACACCAAGCACTGCCATGTCTGCTTGCGCAAGTACCCAGGCTTCGGAGCCATACATCAGCACGGGTAGTATCAGTGTTTTGTAGAGCGTTATTTTTGTTTGACGAGATGTGGCTTTGTTTTTAAACTGCTTACTTAATCCAAAGTAGCATCTGTTGGCCAATACAATTCTTCTTTTTATTTCACAACTGATGTCGTTTGTTGTGTTGACGGAGGTGCCGAGGTAGACGAAGTCTTTTACTACCTCAATATTATAGGAACCAACTTCCACAGTCGGTCCGAGCTCAATGGACGCATTGCGCGTCGACACCATCAACTTGGTCTTCTCACCGTTTACCGCCAGACCCACTTTAGCAGATTCTCCTTCGACCTTTATAAAGGTATCAGTTACTTCTTTTACTGATCGACCCATGATGTCTATATCATCAGCATAAGCAAGTAACATGTGACTGTTGGTGTAGATTGTGCCACTTCTTTTGACGTTTGCCTCTCGTATAACCTTTTCTAGCAGGATGTTGAAGAGGTCACACGAAAGGCTGTCTCCTTGTCTGAAACCTCTTTTGGTACCAAACTCTTCGGAGAGGTTCTTTCCTATTTTAACTGAGGACCTCGTGTCAGTTAAAGTCATTTTACAAAGCCGGATGAGCTTTGCGGGAATACCAAATTCAGACATGGCTTGGAATACCTTTGAGCGCAGCGGACTGTCGAAGGCTGCTTTATAATCGACAAAAAGGTGGTAGGTGTCGATCTGCATCTCTTGGGTCTTCTCCAGGATTTGCCGCAGGGTAAATATCTGGTCAATGGTGGACTTGCCAGGTCTAAAGCCGCATTGGTATGGTCCAATAATCTCGTTGACCATTGGCTTTAGTCGTTCGCACAATATCCCTGACACGATCTTGTAGGCAATAGGGAGTAGACTTATGCCCCTATAGTTAGAGCATACAGTCTTATCTCCCTTCTTGTGGACGGGGCACAGGATACTCAGGTTCCAATCGTCGGGTACTCGTTCTTCCTGCCAGATGGTGCTAACTAGCTGATGAATACACCTTATCAGCGTGTCGCCTCCGGTTTTGAACAGCTCGGCTGGTAAGCCATCGGCCCCTGCTGCCTTATTATTCTTCAGCCGATTTATTGCTGTCTTTACCTCATCTTGGCTGGGCGGTATACATTCAATACCATCTTCTGGGATTGGGACTGTGGTATCTTCGTCGTCTTCGCTGCTATTGGATACCAACAGATTTGAAAAATGTTCTTTCCATATCCTGAGTACACTATCTGTATCAGTTACCAAATTACCTTGCTGGTCTCTACAGGAGGATGTGCCTGTACCAAAGCCATCAGTTTGATGCTTGACTCTTTGGTAGAATTTTCGGACTTCATTCTGGCTCCTGTACATCTCGATTTTTTCACACTCCCGCTTTTCCATCTCTCTCTTTTTCCTGCGGAAAAGACGTTTCTCCTCTCTCCTTTTCTCCCTGTATCTCTCTCGTGCGCTACGCGTTGCTACGGATTGTAAAGTAGCCTTATATGCCGCATTTTTTTCTTCGGTGGCAGCACGACACTCCTCATCATACCATGGATTCCTTGGTGGAGGTCTCTGGTATCCAAGTATGGATTTTGCGGCTGTTTGCATGGAGTGGGCAATGCTTTGCCATTGCGCTGATATGTTATCGGGATGAGGAGGGCTTTGATTAAGCAATTGGGCTAGTTGAGTGGAATATGCTGTGGCTATCTGTTGTGATTGCAGCTTACCGATGTCTAACTTTCGTGTTGTGTCTGTTCGTACTTTGTTTGCTACGTTTAAGCGGGTGCGTACCTTTGCTGCAACAAGGTAGTGGTCCGAATCAATGTTTGCGCCTCGGAACGATCGTATATCCAACACGCTCGATGAATGTCTTCCATCTATCACAACATGATCAATTTGGTTTCTTGTTTTCTGATCTGGAGACAGCCAGGTGCCCTTATGAATATCGAGATGATTAAATCTGGTACTGCTAACTACCATGTTTTTTGCAGCTGCAAAGTCTATCAGTCTCATACCATTGTCAGATGTTTCACTGTGGAGACTGAATTTCCCGACTGTTGGGCCAAAGATATTCTCCTTTCCAATTTTGGCATTAAAATCGCCTAGAATGATTTTAATGTCATGGGCAGGGCAACGGTCATATGTTTCTTCTAAGCGCTCGTAAAATATATCTTTGGTCTGTTCATCCTTTTCTTCAGTGGGAGCATGAGCGCAGATAAAGCTGATGTTGAAGAATTTAGCTTTTATTCGAATTGCAGCAAGTCTTTCATTCACTGGAGTGAAGCTGGATACAAGATGTTTTAGTCTCCGACTAACTACGAATCCACAACCAAACTCATGCTTTACGTCATGGCAGCTATAATACAGTGCGTCACCTTTAGGTGTTGTTGTGACGCCTTTCCCAATCCATCGTATTTCCTGTATGGCAGTAATATCGGTCTTGTACTTTTCAAGTACGTCTGCCAATGCGAAGACTGCACCTTCTCTATAAAGAGTGCGAACATTCCAGGTGCAGATTCGCAGATCATGGTCCTTAAAACGTTTGCGGGGTTCGTCAACCTTAGAGGGGTTTGTTTTTCTTTTCTTTCGTTTTTTCATAGTAGGCTGTTTTTTCTAGGGGAGGGTTACTAACCCGACGCCCAAACCCAAGTTTTTAACGTTCTTATGGGTGAACGCGCGGCACATGTTAGCTCACTACCTTTAACGGGTGTTAAAGGCAGTTCCCCAGGTGACACCACGGGGAGGTCAGTGTCCACTTGGGATGAAAGAGGGACCAAGATAAATCCTGGGCTTTGCCATGTTAAAACCGGTCAGGACCGTTCCTTGGTATCTTCCATCCCCTACGTCAAAAAATAAAAAATATAAAAATGTTCTGCTAAAAATGTTGTAATTCAAATACTTAATATAATACCACGGATTTTGTCACGTATATTTTAACAAATTGTTAAGGCATTAACGGATGTGAAACGTGTTGAATTAAAAAGAAACTATGACAGTAGCTAATATGGCTAGCTATATAAATAGTCATCTGTTGTAAATATTACTCTAATTGCTGCTAACAATTACATTGAATATAAACAACAAAATGTTAAAATTACAATTTAGTTTAATAATATTATTTGCAAGTTCAATAGCAATTACTTGTGCTAAAAAGACAAGTCAACCGTGTGCTGGTTGTCCGTATCCATTAACAAGTGATCAATTGGAATTAGTTGAAAAACAACTAAATGTGGCACTTGGACATCTAAAATCGGGAAATTATCAAAAATATTGGTAATAATGAAATGCAAAAAAAGATATTTTCATTTTTAAATATGTTTTATTTTTTTAATATTCTTGAAAGTCTTTTGCAGATTAATTCTGGTACGCAGCAAGTTGTGAGCGGAATAAAATATAACCTCAATGCCGATTTGCTTGATGTTCTCCACAGAAAGAAGACATGCAATGTAGTTTTATATAATGGAATAACGGAAAATGAAATTACAGTTAAATGTCCCAAGAAACGTGCTGTAACTAAAAAGTTTGTACCGTAAATTGGGAGTATATATAGGAGTATATATGTAGGTGATTGCAAAAATAATAAACAAAAGTTAATTTATTTTATATCCAAGAGAAAAAAATTAACTATTTTGGATGCAGACCGATGAATTTTTTTAAAACTTGCAGTTTTGGAAATAATTGGTAGAATATAATTTGAGTATGTTTTCGCAATATCTCTGGCGATTGAAAAGAATAAGTCGACTTTGACGACATCAAAATACTCGCAATCAATGACTGTACTGAAGGCTAACGAGGGTGATGAGTTGTCAACTATTTTCAAACACTTTTTCTTGTAGAATGAATGACTGAACTTTTGCTTATTAAATACTAAAATAACGATTATGCTATTTAAGTATTAAAAAGTTCACGCACAAATCACGTTGAAATTATATTATTGGAAAAAATATTTTTTCTTTTTTATATAAAATACATAAACCCAAAACGGAAAAAGTGTCAAGTCTTATAACTCCCACGAAACAAAATGAATAAATAAATGGACACATTGATCATAGAAATCGATGAACATCTTTCGTTCTTATTTACAATTACATTTATGCTAACGTGCGTATGTACAGTATCGGCCAAAACGAAAGCACCCCCTCAGTACATTTTTTATACCCTCCACCATAGGATGGGGGGGTATATTAAGTTTGTCACTACGTTTGTAACTACTCGAAATAATCATTGTAGACCCCACAAAGTATATATATTCTTGATCAGCGTACAATTCTACATCGATATAGCCATGTCCGTCAGTCTGTCCGTCTGTCCGTCTGTGGAAATCACTCTAGCGTCCGAACGGATTGACGTAGGTTGATGAAATTTTGGGAAAATATGTTATATTTACGTAGGACTTTTGGTATTGAAAGCGGGCTATGTAGGTCCACGCTTTCGTATAGCCCCCATACAAAATGACGCGTGACGCGTCGTCGTTTTAAGGAATTTTTAAGATATTTGGCCCATTTTACCACCGAATTGGTTGTAATTTGTTACTTTGTGTCTCCAGAGGCCAAAAAATATTCCTACCAAAGTTGGGTTATATAGGTCCACGTTTTGGTATAGCCCCCATATAAGGCCCCATATAAAGTACGCGTCATTTTAATATATTTTGAATGTATTAGACCCATTTGACCACAGAATTGGTTGTAATTTGGTATTTTGTGTCTTCGGAGGCCAGAAAACATTCCTACCAAAGTTGGGTTATATAGGTCCACGTTTTGGTATAGCCCCCACATAAGGCCCCTTATAAAGTACGCGTCATTTTAATATATTTTGAATGTATTAGACCCATTTGACCAAAGAATCGGTTGTAACTTTATATTTTGTGTTTCCAGAGGCTAAGAAACATTTCTACCATAAAATGTTTATATAGGTCCACGTGTTGATATAGCCCCCATAATACAATATCTCCCGATTTTCGATATTTTGAACGTTTTAGCCTCATAATCACACCGAGATGGCTGAAATTTGGTATTTAGTCTTCTTTAGGCTTATAAAACTTTCCCCCAGAAATTTGTAGGTATAGGTACACGCCATCATGTAGCCCCCATAGAACGGTACCTTCCGAATTTCGGTATTTTGAAGGTTGTGGCCACATTAATCTACCGAAATGGCTGAAATTTGTGGTGGAGGGTATAAAAAGTTCGGCCCGACCGAACTTAAAGCTTTTCTTACTTGTTTTCTTTTTATTTATTTATATCTTTATTATTGGAAAACACAATAATAAGCAATTCAGTAGGCCTATTCTGTAACTTTTAACAACTTTACTCATTGTTTATTTTACAACAATTTCATTTGTTTGTTTTGTAGTTGTTACAAAAACAAAAGAAATTTTAACAACTTTTCAATCGATAAAAGTTACAGAATTCCTATACAGAATTTAATAAACAAAAGTTAAAATTCATTAAAACACCCCCCAATTTGAAGTACAACAAAAACTATTGAAATCAATATTTTGTTGCGTATACTCTATTCTGGATGACACAAGCACATCTTTTAGGCATAGAGGATACTAAATTATTAATTATTGCGGGAAAAATAATTGGTTTTCGGAAAATTTAGCTCAAATCCTCAAAATACCGAAAATCGGAAGTTACCGCTATATGGGGGCTATACCCAAACGTGAACCCAGGTCCACGATTTTTTGTGGATATGTTTTGTGACCACTGGGAACGCTAAGTACCAAATTACAGCTAATTTAGTAGGAAAGTGTGGCTTAAATACCCAAAATACCGAAGATCGGAAGGTACTGCTATAAGGGGGCTACACCAAAACATTAGCCGATATTGTTCATATTCATCCAAAAATGATGCTACAGCATCCTCTGGTCAAATACAAAATCGCTTAGGTTTAAAAATTAGCAAAAGAACGATTCACAGAAAAACGGCATACGCCGGCTTATTCAGTCAGCAAAAAGACCTTTCATATCGACTAAAAATGAAGGAGCCAGACTGGAAGACCCATTTGAACTGGAGTAGAAATAATGGAGGACTGTGCGGTTTACCGATGAATCTATGATTAATTTAAAGTAGTCAGATGGTAAAAGGCGTGGGCCAACTTGGCAACCGTTCCATCCTAAATATTGCAAGACACTGTAAAACATGGAGGCGGAAGGGTTTTTTGCTTGTCGTCGGCTGAATAAGTCGGCGTCTACCGTTCTTCTGTGAATAGTTCTTTTGCTAATTTTTAAACCTAAGCGATTTTGTATTTGACCAGAGGATGCTGTAGCATCATTTTTTGATGAATATGAACAATATCGGCTAATGTTTTGGTATAGCCCCCTTATAGCGGTACCTTCCGATCTTCGGTATTTTGGGTATTTAAGCCTTACGGTTCCTAGTGGTAACAAAACATATCCACTAAAAATCGTGGGCCTGAGTCCACGTTTGGGTATATCCCCCATATAATGGTAACTTCCGATTTTCAGTATTTTGAGGATTTGAGCTAAATTTTCCGAAAATCAATTATTTCGCCTGAAATAATTAATGATTTAGTATCCTCTATGTCTAAAAGATGTGTTTGTGTCATCCAGAATAGAGGATACGCAATGAAATATTGATGTCAATAGTTTTTGTTGTACCCCAAATTGGGGGGTGCTTTAGTTTTGTCCGCGTATATTTGCGACCTAAAATGTTTTTTGTATTTTAACTTTTTTTTAATAAATTCTGAATTCCTTATTTTTGTGTTTTCTAATAAAAAAAGATATAAATAAATAAAAAGAAAAATAAAAAATAAATTTATTACTTTGTTTTCTTTAAAAAAATATCATTTAAAAAAATGTACTGAGGGGGTGCTTTAGTTTTGGCCGATACTGTATATACACTTTCATACGGACAAAATGTGTCTCATCGAAATACACGAAGACCTCGCTTTGCGTCGTTGTTACGTTCCAAAAAAAATTTCTCAAAGTTAAACGACGCAAAGCGAATAAGGATGAGATAGATTCCAGGGTAAAAACACTTTGTTTCTTATGCCCACAAGTTTAGGTGGAGAAATTACATGAACAACTAATTCGGCCAGAAAATGTAGCTGAAACAGTCAATATACCTGAAATCGGGCGGTACCGTTATTTGAGGTCTATAACAAAACGTGGACCTAAGTTCATCATTCTTGGTGGAGAAGTTTCTACATCACTGGGAATAGAAATACTAAATTGAGTACCTGAAATAGGGCGGCACCGTTATATGACTTACTTACTTAGCTAGCCCATTACAGAACATTTGTTCCATAGACCGAACTAAGAAAAGATCTCCATTCCTCTCTGTTTTTCGCTTCGCTTTTTGGAATACCACGCCTTATTTCTTCATCCACTTGTATGCTCCATCGAAGCTTAGGCCTGCCGATCCTGCGTGCACCGCCATGTGGCATATATTCATACGCCTTCATCATCGCTCATTCTTATGATATGGCCTAGCCAACGCAATCGTTGCATCTCGATACGTTTAACTATATTCATGTCTTTGTAGAGCTGACGTCAATATTCACCGTCAACGCAAATCGGCCCGTAGATCTTTCGAAGAATTTTCCTCTCAAACACACCAAGCACTGCCTTATCTGCTTGCGCAAGTACCCATGCTTCGGAGCCATACTTTAGCACGGGTAGTATCAGCGTTTTGTATAGTGTTATTTTTGTTTGACGAGATGTGGCTTTGTTTTTAAATTGCTTACTTAAACCATAGTAGCATCTGTTGGCCAATATAATTCTTCTTCTTATTTCACAACTGATGTTGTTTGCTGTGTTTATGGCAGTGCCGAGGTAGACGAAGTCTTTAACTACCTCAAAATTGTAGGTACCAAATTCCACAGTTGGTCCGAGCTTAATGGACGCTTTGCGCGTCGACTCCATCAATTTGGTCTTTTCGCCGTTTACCGCCAGACCCACTTTCGCAGATTCTGCTTCGACCTTCCTAAAGGTATCAGTTACTTCAGCATATGCAAGTAACATGTGGCCATTGGTGTAAATTATGCCATTTCTTTTGACACTTGCATCTCGTATTACCTTTTCCAGCAAAATGTTGAATAGGTCACACGAAAGGCTGTCTCCTTGTCTGAAACCTCTTTTTGTACAAAATTCTTCGGAGAGGTTTCTTCCAATTTTAACTGAGGACCTAGTATCAGTTAAAGTCATCTTACAAAGCCGGATGAGCTTTGCGGGGATACCAAATTCAGACATTGCATGGAATACCTTTGATCGGAGGGGACTGTCGAATGCTGCTTTATAATCGACAAAAAGGTGATATGTGTCGATCTGCATCTCTTGGGTCTGCTCTAGGATTTGCCGCAGGGTAAATATCTGGTCAATGGTGGACATGCCAGGTCTAAAACCATATTGGTATGGTCCAATTATTTCGTTGACCATTGGCTTTAGTCGTTCGCACAATATCCCTGACACTATATTATAGGCAATAGGGAGAAGACTTATGCCCCTATAGTTGGAGCATACAGTCTTATCTCCTTTCTTGTGGACGGGACATAGGATGCTCAGGTTCCAATCGTCGGGTAAGCGTTCTTCCTGCCAGATGGTGCTAACTACCTGATGCATACACCTTATCAGCGCGTCGCCTCCGATTTTAAACAGCTCGGCTGGTAAGCCATCGGCTCCTGCTGCTTTATTATTCTTCAGCCGGTTGATTGCTGTTTTCACCTCATCTTGGCCGGGCGGTATACATTCTATACCATCTTCTGGGATTGGATCTGTGGTATCATCGTCTTCGCTATTATTGGATACCAGCAGATTGGAGAAATGTTCCTTCCATATCCTGAGCACGCTATCTGTATCTGTTACCAGATTACCTTGCTGGTCTCTACAGGAGGATGTGCCTGTACCAAAGACATCTGTTTGATGTTTTACTCTTTGGTAGAATTTTCGGACTTCATTCTGGCTCCTGTACATCTCGGTTTTTTCACACTCCCTCTTTTCCATTTCTCTCTTTTTCTTGCGGAAAAGACGTTTCTCTTCTCTCCTTTTCTCTCGATATCTATCTCGTGCACTACGCGTTGCTACTGATTGTAAAGTAGCTCTATATGCCTCATTTTTCTCTGGTGGTCCGAATCAATGTTTGCGCCTCGGAACGATCGTACATCCAACACGCTTGATGAATGTCTTCCATCTATCACAACATGATCAATTTGAATTATTGTTCTTTGATCTGGAGACAGTCAGGTGCCCTTATGAATATCGAGATGATTAAATCTGGTACTGCTAACTACCATGTTTTTTGCAGCTGCAAAGTCTATCAGCCTCATACCATTGTCAGATGTTTCACTGTGGAGACTGAAATTCCCGACTGTTGGGCCAAAGGTATTCTTCTTTCCAATTTTGGCATTAAAATTGCCTAGAATAATTTTAATGTCATGGGCAGGGCAACGGTCATATGTTTCTTCTAAGCGCTCGTAAAATATATCTTTGGTATGTTCGTCCTTTTCTTCAGTGGGAGCATGAGCGCAAAAAAAGCTGATGTTGGAGAATTTAGCTTTTATTCGAATTGCAGCTAGTCTTTCATTCACTGGGGTGAAGCAGGATACCAGATGTTCTTGTCTCCGACTAACTACAAATCTGCAACCAAACTCATGCTTTACGTCATGACAGCTATAATACAGTGCGTCACCTTTAGGTGTTGTTGTGACGCCTTTCCCAATCCATCGTATTTCTTGTATGGCAGTAATATCGGCCTTGTACTTTTCAAGTACGTCTGCCAATGCGAAGACTGCACCTTTTCTATAAAGAGTGCGAACATTCCAGGTGCAGATTCGCAGTTCATGGTCCTTAAAACGTTTTCCGGGTTCGTCAACTTTAGAGGGGTTCGTTTTTCTTTTCTTTCGTTTTTTCATAGTAGGCTGTTTTTTTCTAGGGGAGGGTTACTAACCCGACGCCCAAACCCATGTTTTTACCGTTCTTATGGGTGAACGCGCTGCACATGTTAGCTCACTACCTTTAACGGGTGTTAAAGGCAGTTCCCCAGGTGACACCACGGGGAGGTTAGTGTCCACTTGAGATGAAAGAGGGACTAAGATAAATCCTGGGCTTTGCCATGTTAAAACCGGTCAGGACCGTTCCTTGGTATCTTCCGTCCCCTACGTCACACAGTGTTGCCGCTTCCATACAAAAGTGGACAAAAATAGAAGGAGTTGACCTAGCTTGATGAATTTTTGCGCAAGTACTTATAAGGGCAAAGGAATGAAAAATTTCAACTTTGGTCCATATCGGTTCAGATTTGGATATAGCCCCCATATATATCTTTCCCCGATTTTGCTATAACTCTGTCAATTTTGATCGAATAGCCTTCAAATTTTATGTGTGATATTTTCGTAGGCCCCTCAATAGATTCAGCGAAAATAATACCTACCTAATTTGAAGGCTGTCCGATCAAAATTGAACGAGTTGTGGCAAAATCGGGAAAAGATATATATGGGAGCTATATAAAATCTGAACCGATATATCTCTTAAGGTTGCAGGGATGGGCAGAATGTTTTTACATATGATTATCGCTTTAGATTACCTGGGAAATATGTTTCATATTTAAAGAGCTATAACTTCATTATGGGCGCACATATCGACAAAATTCTTTCAGACTCGTTGTATCGGATGTGTTTACTGTAAGAAAAAAAAACATAAACATATGTAAAAGTTAACATCACATTTTTTGATTTTTGTCCACGCTGCAGCACTGTGCGTCACCTGCCTTACTCTTTGGTAAACATCGCCAATTTTTTCCCACTAATAAATTAAAGTTGTTTTAATGAAATAGTAAAACAACGGTTATGGAATTTAGTCTGACTATTTTGAAAAGCAAAATAGAAGTCGTCATCCCAAATAAAAAACGCCAACCCTTCGATTTTTTTTCCATTTCATAGTATTTTTCAAAAAAAAAAAAAATAGTTTCAAAGTGGTTTGTGCGGAACCTTTTTATACCCTCAGCCTTTAGGCTAAAGAGGGTATTTACACTTTGATACGACCAAAAATGTGCCTCATCGAAATAATGGTTTTAGACCCCAAGTATGTTTGTACAATATCCGTTTCAGACAATTTTGAGTAGATCTAGCAATGTCCGTCCGTCTGTCTGTCTGTCTGTCTGTCGGTCTGGCTGGCTGGTGCGCACGATAACTCTCGAACGGATCAATCGATTCGGTTCAAATTTTGGGTATCGAAATATTTTGTCCAGATTCGATTTAAGTTCGAAGATGAGCCATATAGGTCCACTCCTTCAGGTACCTCCCCCACAAATGTTCAAAAATTGTCGCAAAACTTGTGCGCACGATAACTCTTGTAGGGAATAACCGATTTGGTCCATACTTTGCACATCGTGTAATTTCTACCAAACTTAGATTAGGTTCCAATATGGACTCAATCGGCCCACTCCTTCGGGTACCTCCCACACAAAATTTCGGAAAAGTTCAGTTTAGGACCTGGTCTCGAATCGCTTTGATTTTTGTTTACGCAAGTTGTATTCGCTGTCCTCTATACGACGCTGTAAGTTTCATTAGGGGCAAGTCCATACTTCCTGAGAAAATAGCCTGAAAGTTACAAAAAACCCTATGACACCGTGTGTAGTGGTTGGAGCGCAAGATAACTCTCGAACGGATCTGCCGATTCGGTCCAAAATTTGGCTTTCGTAATATTTTGTCCAAACTTAGTTCAAGTTCAAAGATGGATTATATCGGTCCACTCCTTCCGGTACCTCCCCTACAGAAGTTCGAAAATGTTCGGAAAATTTGTGCGTACGATAACTCTTGAAGGGAGTAACCGATTTGGTCCATACTTTGCACATTATGAAATTTCTACCAGACTTAGATGAGGTTCCAATATGGACTCAATCGGTAAACTCCTTCGAGTACCTCCCACACAAAATTTCGGAAAAGTTCAGTTTAGGACCTGCTCTCGAATCGCCTTGGTTTTTGTTGTACCATCTTGTATTCACTGTCCCCTATACGAAGGTATAAGTTTCCTCAGGGGCAAGTCCATACTTTCTGAAAAAATAGCCTGAAAGTTGAAAAACAAACCCTATGACACCATATTAATGGGTGGAAGCGCAAGATAATTATCGAACGGAAATGCCGGTTCCGGCCAAGATATTATTGTTTCCAAACTTAGTTTAAGTTCGTAGATAAGCCATATCGGTCCACTCCTTCAGGTACATACCCCACAAAAGTTCAAAAATATTCGGAAAAATTGTGGGGACGATAACTCTTGATGGGAGTGACCGATTTGGTCCATACTTTACACATTCTCATAATATCTACCAGATATAGATCAGGTTCGAATATGGACTATATTTGTCCACTCCATCCCGTACCTCCCACACAAAATTTTGGATAAGACCTGCTATTGAATCACTTTGATTTTTGTTGAAGCAACTTACATTCGCTGCCTCAATTACGATGGTAAAAGTTGTTTCAGGGGCAAGTCCATACTTCTTGAAAAAACCCCCTATGGCACCCCCATGGTCTATGCCGGTCCATTCCTTTAAGTACCTTTTCAGTAAAATTTTTGAACTTTAATCCTAATCAACATTTTTGTCGGTTCATACGAGACCAACATTTTGAAACCCCCTAAATACATAAGTTTTTTGTGAAAAAAGTGTTTAAATTTGCACAGGCTGAGGGTATATCTCTGTCGGTAAAGCCGACTGATACTTTTTTACTTGTTTATAATAAAATGAAATGATTGCTATTTTAGGTATTAGTAGGTAAAAGTTCTTTCATTCTCTCTACAGGAAATCATTTTTGAGAAAAAATTTCAAAAAGTCATAACCCTAATCAAGATACCGTTAACTCCGATCGAATTTAAATTGGGCTGGGAATTATTTTCTTGAAGGAAACAATACGAATTTCTTTTTAAATCATAATTAGATAAGAATCGTTGAGATTATGTATTTCCATATCCTATACAAAAACAAAGTATTTTATTTATCGCATTTTTGTTTACTGGAAGTATGTAATGTTCTTAAATGTACATGCATACGTACACACATGATGTTATCAGTAGAACTCTGATGTTTTTAATGGTACATTTATGTTTGTATCAACAATAAATTGTGAGTGCTATTGGTTTTGGGATAACAGTACCAACAACCGATAACCGCCATACATACATATGAGTGTTAATACAAATGTACATATGTTTGCTAAATACATAAATCAGTTTTGAATTCATTTATGTATAAACTTAAGTTATCACCAAGACGGGATTTAGTTTCAGTTCAAGTTTTGAGAAGCGAACATTGTCAGCCTTCATTTTATATTATTGTGAAAATTGACAAAGAACCAACATGTATAGGATTTTATTAATTACGCTTCTAGCTGTAACTTTTGTCAGCAGTAATGCTCAGCCTAGTGGGGTAAGAATTGTATTAAAATATTGTTGAATATAAATTCAAATCATGGTTTATTATTAGAAACTACAACCACGCGGTGCTGTACGCCAACTGGAAGGTGAAGGTCTTAAAGATGCTGAAGAAACTTTAGAATTTTCATTAAAGAAATTGGCAAGTGGTGAAAATGCTATTCATTATAAGTGAGTATAAGTTTTAATTGATTACTTGATGCAAGTTATTTAATTAGCTAATTTGTAATGTAAATTCTTTAATAGACTTGCCAAACTCCATTCAGCCACCAAACAAACTGTTTCGGGTTCGCTGTATAGAATAAATGCTGATATTATCGATGATGAAGAGAAAACTAAAAATTGTGATGTTAATATTTGGTCACGAGCATGGTTAGAGAATGGCATTGAAGTCACTTTCAATTGTAAGAGTGGTGAAAAATTCACAAGACATCATAGTGCATGAAAATGTGAAATTAATAAATGTTTTTAAATGAAAAATAAGAAGAAAAATAATATATTTCCTGAAGGTATTATGTAGAATTTACTATCGTGGTAGAATTGAAAATATCCGGAGACCTATGAAATTTAAGTTATTGCTCTTTACGATCATAGAGTTTAACAGCCGAATACAGGTTTGGGGTTTGTGGCACTTTGGCCTTACACTTTATTTAAATGTGACAAATAAATATAATTTTGGAAACAACATGTAAAAAGGTATCAGTCGGCTTTTCCGACAGAGGTATACCCTCAGACTGTGTGAATTGAAACACCCTTTTCCCAAAAAACTTATGTATTTAGGTGGTCTTTTGAATTTTGGGCATATTAACTTGCCGACAAAGATATGGATTAGGATAAAATCTCAAAAGTTTTGCGGAAAGGAATGGACCGACATAGGCCATTTTGGAAGTGTGTCTTATTTTGGGAGTCATTCCTCTCGATAGGACCATTATATTGGGAAACATGGACTTACAAACGAAAAACATCATATCGCTGTAAACTGGGCTACTAGGAGCACCTTGGGTAAAAAATTCCTAAGGATTCTCGCACAGACCCGTGGGTGGTACACTAAGGAATGGGCCGATAGGCTCCACTTTTGAACATAAACTAATTTTGGACAAATTATTTGGAGATCCCAAGTTTGTTTCCGTTTAAGAGATACTACGCTTAACATTTTAGCGAATATTTTCGAACTTTTGTAAGGGAAGGAGTGGACCTAATATTCGAAGAAATATTACGATATGAAAAGTGTGGACCAACGCAGAATTCGGTTCGGTAGTTGTCGTGCGAACCAGCCACTACACATGCTGGGGTTTTTGCTGTTTTCGGGTCATGTTCTCAAGAAGTATGGACTTGCCACTCAAAAAACTTGTACCATCGTAATACCTTGAAAGCAACCTGTTGTATGAAAAATCAAATTCGAGAGTAGGTCCTAATCTGCACTTTTCTCAAATTTGGTGTGGGAGGTATACGAAGGATTTGACATATATACTAAATATTCTAACCTGATCTATGTCTCGACGTCCAAAGTATGGACCAAATCGGTAAGCCCTTTGAGAGTTATCGTGCGCATAATTTTAGCGAAATGTTTTAAACTTTTGTGGGGGAGGTACACAAAGGAGTGGACAGATAAAGCCCATCTTTGAACTTGATTTAACTTTGGGAAAAATATTACGGTTACCAAATTTTGGATAGAATCGGTTTATTCGTTCGAGAGTTAGTGCGCGCTCCATTCATAACACATGGTTTTTACAGCTTTCACGCCATTTTCTCAGGAAGTATGGACGTGACCCTGAAAAAATTTGCACCATCGTAATGGTGGCAGCGAATACAATACAGAGCAAGTAAACAAGTATCAGTCGGCTTTGCCGACAGAGATATACCCTCAGCCTATATGAATCGAAAACTTTCATCTACGTACAGAATGTGGACTTAGGATTAAATTTCAAAATGTTGCGGAGGAGGTACTTGAAGGAATGGACCGACATAGTCCATTATGGAAGTTGATCTTATTTTGGGGGTCATATGTTTTCTATTGATATACCGCCCACTTGGATCAGTATGCCAGGAAGCATGGACTTGTCCGCGGAAAACATAATTTTGCTATAAACGGGACTACATCGAACAGCAGTATACATTTCCCAAGGATCTTCGAACAGACCCTAAACTGCACTTAGACATAAATCTTGAACTTTTGTGGGGGAGGTACTCTAAGGAGAGGACCGATATTGACCATTTTAGAAGTTAAACTTAATGTGGACAAAACATTAGGAGATCAAAAGTTTGGACTACATTGGTTGGCACGTTCATGAAATATCGTGCATACCATTTTAGTGACATTTTTAAATATTGGGGGAAATACCGATATTGCCATCTTCGAACTGAAACTAAGTATGGACAAAATATGACGAAGACCAAATTTTGGACCAAATCGGTTGATCAGTTCAAGAGTTATCTTGCTCTCAAACCAATACACACGGTGTCGCAGGGTTTTTTTTTGCAACTTTCAGGCTATTTCTCAAGAAGTATGGACTTGCCTCTGAATAAACTCTTGCCGACGTAAAGGATGCAGCGTATACAAGTTTCTTCAACAGAAATAAAAGTGATTCGAGAGCGGGCCTTAAATTGAATTTATCCGAAATTTTGTGTTGGAGGTATCCGAATGAGTGGACAAATATAGTTTATATTCAAACCTGATCTTTATCTGGTAGACATATTAGGATGTGTAAAGTATGGACCAAATTGGTCACTCCATTCAAGAATTATAGTGCGCACAATTTTTCCTATCATTTTTGCACTTTTAAGGTGGAGGTACCTGAAGGAGTGGACCGATATAGCTTATCATTGAACTTTAAGTAAGTTTGGACAAAATATGACTTACTTACTTACTTACCTAGCTGGCCCATTACAGAACATTTGTTCCATAGACCGAACTAAGAAAAGATATCCAATTCTCTTTGTTTAGTGCTTCACTTTTTCGAATACCGCGCCTTGTCATCTCTTCATCCACTTGTTTGCGCCATCTATTCTTTGGCCTGCCAATTCCGCGTGCACCGCCATGTGGCTCGAATTTATACGCCTTTTTAGCGGGTCCATCATCGCTCATTCTTATTATATGGCCTAGCCAACGCAATCGCTGCATCTCGATACGTTTAACTATATTGATGTTGTTGTATAGCAGATACAGCTCGCGGTTCATACGACGTCGATATTCACCGTCAATGCAGATCGCCAAGCACTGCCTTATCTGCTTACCCAAGTACCCAGGCTTCGGAACCATACATCAGCACGGGTAGTATCAGTGTTTTGTAAAGCGTTATTTTTGCTTGACGAGTTGTGGCTTTGTTTTTAAAGTGATTACTTAAGCCAAAGTAGCATCTGTTGGCCAAAATAATTCTTCTTTTTATTTCACCATTAATGTCGTTTGTTGTGTTTACGGCGGTGCCGAGGTATACGAAGTCTTTTACTACCTCAAAATTATAGGAACCAACTTCAACAGTTGGCCCGATTTCAATGAACGCAGTGCGCGTCGACACCATCAGCTTGGTCTTCTCGCCGTTTACCGCCAGACCCACTTTAGCAGAATCTCATTCTACCTTCATAAAGGTATCGGTTACTTCTTTTACTCGATCGTCCCAGGATGTCTATATCATCAGCATAAGCAAGTAACGCGTGGCTATTGGTGTAGTTTGTGCCACTTCTTTTGACGTTTTCCTCTTGTATAACCTTTTTTAGCAGGATGTTGAAAAGATCACACGAAAAGCTGTCTCCATGCCTGAAACCTCTTTTCCTACAAAACTCTTCGGAGAGGTTCTGTCTTATTTTAACTGAAGATATTGTGTCAGTTAGAGTCAATTTACAAAGCCGAATGAGCTTTGCGGGGATACCAATACAAATTCAGACATGGCTTGGAATACCTTTGAACGTAGCGGGCTGTCGAAGGCTGCTTTATAATCGAAAGGTGGTAGGTGTCGATCTGCATCTCTTGGGTCTTCTCCAGGATTTGCCGCATGGTAAATATCTGGTCAATGGTGGACTTGCCAGGTGTAAAGCCGCATTGGTATGGACCAATTATTTCGTTGACCATGGGCTTTAGTCGTTTGCACAATATCCCTGACACTATCTTGATATACATTCTAAAACTGCTCTTTCCATATCCTTACCACACAATCTGTATAAGTTACCAGATTACCTTGCTGGTCTCTACAGGAGGATGTGCCAGTTCCAAAGCCATCAGTTTGATGTTTCACTCTTTGGTCGAATTTTCGGACTTCATTCTGTCTCCTGTACATCTCGATTTGTTCACACTCCCGCTTTCCCATCTCTCTTTTTGTAAAGTAGCTCTATATGCCGCATTTTTTTCTTCGGTCACAGCACGACACTCCTGGTCATACCATGGATTCCTTGGTGGAGGTCTCTGGTATACAAGTACTGATTTTGCGGCTCCACTCCTTGGGCAATGTTTTGCCATTGTCCTGATATGTTATCGGGACGAGTAGTGCTTTGATTAAGCAGTTGGGCTAGTTGCGTGCAATATGCTGTGGCTATCTGTTGTGATTGCAGCTTACCGATGCCCAACTTCCGTGTTGTGTCTGTTCGTGCTTTATTTGCAATGTTTAGACGCAACAAGGTAGTGGTCCGAATCAATGTTTGCGCCTCTGAACGATCGTAGATCCAACACGCTCGATGAATGTCTTCCATCTATCACAACATGATCAATTTGATTACTTGTTCTTTGATCTAGAGACCAGGTGCCCTTATGAATATTGAGATGATTAAATCTGGTACTGCTAACTACCATGTTTTTTGCAGCTGCAAAGTCTATCAGCCTCATACGATTGTCAGATGTTTCACTGTGGAGACTGAAATTCCCGACTGTTTGGCCAAAGATATTCTCCTTTCCAATTTTGGCATTAAAATCGCCTAAAATAATTTTAATGTCATGGGCAGGGCAACGGTCATATGTTTCTTCTAAGCGCTCGTAAATTATATCTTTGGTCTGTTCGTCCTTTTCTTCAGTGGGAGCAAGAGCGCAAATAAAGCTGATGTTGAAGATTTTGCTTTTATTCGGATTTCATTCACTGGGGTGAAGCTGGATAACAGATGTTTTAGTCTCCGACTAACTACAAATCCGCAACCAAACTCATGCTTCACGTCATGGCAGCTATAATACAGTGCTTCACCTTTAGGTGGTCTTGTGATGCCTTTCCCAATCCATCGTATTTCCTGTATGGCAGTAATATCGGCATTGTAATTTTCAGGTACGTCTGCCAATGCTAAGACTGCACCTTCTCTATAAAGAGTGCGAACATTCCAGGTGCAGATTCGTAGATCATGGTCCTTAAAACGTTTGCGGGGTTCGTCAACTTTAGAGGGGTTAGTTTTTCTTTTCTTTCGTTTTTTCATAGTAGGCTCTTTTTTAGGGGAGCGTTACTAACACGACGCCCAAACCCAAGCTTTTAACGTTCTTATGGGTGGACGCGCTGCATATGTTAGTTCACTACCTTTAACGGGTATTAAAGGCAGTTCCCCAGGTGACACCACGGGGAGGTCAGTGCACTCTAATGTGCACATTATTGTGGGCCCACGTTTTGGTATAACCCCCATTTAATGTTACAGCCCTATTTTAGTTATTTTGAAATCACTTAAGAGAAGCATTTTTCACGCAGAAAAAATATGATATTCGGCCATGTCTACTGTTGTGAAACAATATTTCGTAATCGAAATTGTTAAAGATGTTCAACGAGTTCGAATATACACAATTTTTTAAATGAAATGTTAGGAAACTCCTTCACTCGTCCTTTCAATGTGTAAACAAAACATTTGTTAATCACATCAAGATTTTTTATATAGTTTGTATATTTAAATTCAAATGTCTTCTTCTTTTCTTTGCAGCTAACATCAGAAGAGGCAAACGAAACGCTGGATTATGTTCTTAACAAATATGAAATGGTGGAAATGAAAATTGTCGGTGAACCCATATCGTATGTAAATATTTGCAACATCTAAATACAACCTTTTGTTGGGCACAATATTTCCGTTTGTCAACATCAAGAATTCTGTTGTTTAAATAAAATTATAATTGTGGCATTCATATGCTCACATGTATCCTACATATGTACCTTTCAACATGCATTGCAAACTTATTTCGAATAAATATTTATTTTACCTTTTTTCTTCCTTTCCTTTTATCCTTCAGGGTGTATGGTTTGCGTTTGTTACACGGCGATAATGAAGAAGAAATCAACATTCATTTCAAATACATTGACAATACGGTATATGACATTATTCAACATTGTGTGTTTGCCATTTATCATCGCCCCAATGAATGTGAACTGATCAGGACCATTTGCAACACCTTCCTACCGATTACGCCACGTCCTCTATTGGAGCGCACAGATTTGCGTGTGTGCGATGGTGGCAATGATGTACAACTTGTTGAAAAGGAAGACATTGAAGATGATGCAGAAAACACGACAACAATGGCATCCACAATAACTGACGGTGATGGACAGGAATCTCGTCAAAAGCAACAATCAGCTCAAGGAGCCAACGATGATGATGGTGATAATGATGATGGCGATGAAGATGTGGAGGGAAATTAATATCATAGAATATGCATAGTGTGTGAAGGCGTTAATGTGAATCATTTGATAATGTTTGATGGAAAAACTACGGGATATGCAAACATACTACTATGTGTGCGTGTATGAATTTTTTATGATTATATTAGTTATAAGTATTAATAAATGAAATATATGAAAAATTTTAAGTCTTAAAAAAATTATTTTCACTGAATGTTTAAGTCCTAATTACTGCTATTTTATTCAAACGTACCAAAAGGTAAACGGGAGACGTATGTATTAGAGTGGGGCGATTTGAACACCATCACGGGCGCCTGGAGTTTCTGATTCTTGGGATTGTACTGAGCAAAAAAGTCAACTAGACCATATGTCTACGGTGAAAATCGAGCCCCCGGATTTTGACTTGAAGTTTTTTTCAAGGATTTTTGCATATTTTGGCATATAATAACCAAACCACTGAGATTTTCGATCCAACACAAAGACAACAATTGTAGCCAAGACAATAATAAAGAACTCTCTAGTACCTCGTAAAAGCATTGGAACGCTCCTTCAGGTAGTTATGGCCTCGAGAAAGTGCACATTTTTCGGAAAATATCGATAAACGACACTGTGCTACAAAATGGAACTCAAAGTCAGTGGGTGGAAAATTTCTTTTGGAGATGAAAGCCCTTGGTGAGTGTACTGAGAACCTAAAAGGAAATTTTCACCATAGGTCAAGTTTCCGAGATATTGCGTGATTAATGGTTTAATTTTGGCCCCTTAATTTGTGATCAAAAAGCTTTATATCTCTCTAAAGCGTTATTGTAGCTTCATTTTGACATTATATGTCTTCAGTCAAATCGAATGGCGAATCTTTTTGTAGAATATTTCATCCCTCTAACTCAATTCCTTTCATGTCCTTTTCGTCCTTTATTTTTTGAACCGTAGTAAAAGTACCACAAGGCGAGATTTTACAGCATCAAAATATTCTACAAAAATGTTGTTCAGAAGATTTTAGGTACGGTTCTCATTAATGACCAATCGATATTTCCCCGTTTTCATGGTCCTTTTTGACATTTTACCGGTTTTTGTTCAGAAAACTATGTTTTGTTTTTATGTATATTCGTTATTCGTCTGTGGTGCTTCTGAAATACTTACCATAAATACCTCTTGTAATGACGAACAAGTTAATAACAAATTTTATTGGAGGACAGATCCGGTTATCTAAATTTTTGAACCGGATATTCTGATATTAAAACCGATTTTGGAACCGGTTTTAAGTAACCGATTAACCGAATATGTATATCATTAGAAAGCTAATAAAATGGTCAATCAAATGACAGCAAGTAGCTGATTACAACTTTTTTGGTTACGAAGCTAGAACAAAAAAACCGCGTTCTTAAACCGATTTTGATGTAAAATACCACTGGGTTCTTTTTGGCGATGAAAGTCGATTAAGATAATATTATAAATCTGGAAAGGCAGTTATGTCATAGGTCAAACTTCTGAGTTATGGCGAGATGAATTTGTGTTATGTTGTTTTTTTTTATCATGCACTTAAATTTCATCAAGAATGAATTAATTTCGCCATAACTCAGAAGTTTGAACCACGTCAATAACTGCCCTTATTATGTTCATTTTTCCATAGCGCAAAATTATAAAATGTTCTATTTCGTATTTTTCTTACATTTTATCCAAAACTATAATGTTTTTTGTTTTGTTCAATATTTATTTTGAAAAGCTTCGTAACCAACAAAGTTGGAATCAGCTACTTGCTGTCATTTGATTGACCATTTTATTAGCTTTCCAATGATATACATATTCGGTTAATCGGTTACTTAAAACCGGTTCCAAAATCGGTTTTAGTATCAGAATATCCGGTTCAAAAATTTAGATAACCGGATCTGTCCTCAAATAAAATTTGTTATTAACTTGTTCGTCATTACAAGAGGTATTTATGGTAAGTATTTCAGAAGCACCACAGACGAATAACGAATATACATAAAAACAAAACATAGTTTTCTGAACAAAAACCGGTAAAATGTCAAAAAGGACCATGAAAACGGGGAAATATCGATTGGTCGTTAATGAGAACCGTACCTAAAATCTTCTGAACAACATTTTTGTAGAATATTTTGATGCTGTAAAATCTCGCCTTGTGGTACTTTTACTACGGTTCAAAAAATAAAGGACGAAAAGGACATGAAAGGAATTGAGTTAGAGGGATGAAATATTCTACAAAAAGATTCGCCATTCGATTTGACTGAAGACATATAATGTCAAAATGAAGCTACAATAACGCTTTAGAGAGATATAAAGCTATTTGATCACAAATTAAGGGGCCAAAATTAAACCATTAATCACGCAATATCTCGGAAACTTGACCTATGGTGAAAATTTCCTTTTAGGTTCTCAGTACACTCACCAAGGGCTTTCATCTCCAAAAGAAATTTTCCACCCACTGACTTTGAGTTCCATTTTGTAGCACAGTGTCGTTTATCGATATTTTCCGAAAAATGTGCACCTTCTCGAGGCCATAACTACCGGAAGGAGCGTTCCAATGCTTTTGCGATGTACTAGAGAGTTCTTTATAATTGTCTTGGCTACAATTGTTGTCTTTGTGTTGGATCGAAAATCTCAGTGGTTTGGTTGTTATATGCTAAAATATCCAAAAATCCTTGAAAAAAAAACTTCAAGTCAAAATCCGGGGGCTCGATTTTCACCGTAGACATATGGTCTAGTTGACTTTTTTGCTCAATACAATCCCAAAAATCAGAATCTCCAGGCGCCCGATAACACTTTTTTCCTTCCATACAAATCGCCCCGGCCTAGTATGTATGTCAAAGTGTTTTGCCCAGATATGATTTTAAAATTCCATTTTTATTAGAAAAACGATTTGGACTATCAAAGTGTCATACAAAAATATTCCTAAAAAATACACGATTTTTTTAAATATATTTTTTTAATATTATTTAAAAAATCCACGATTTTTTTAATATTATTTAAAAAATCCACGATTTTTTTAATAATATTACGAAGCAAAGACGACATAAAAACAGTGGTGGATATGAAATTCTTTAGTTCGACTCAAATTGTAGGGTAAACAGCTTTAGGACCATACCTCAAATTTCTCATTTTATTTAATTTGCTAGATGGCTTTATTGACCTGTTTATCGATACAGAGTCGGCGAAAAAGGGAACTGATGAAGTTGTTTGGTGACAACTGAAACTATAGTATTCCCTACCCTTCGCCCGCAACTAATCAATTTCATATCCACTTTAAAATATTTTGTTGTTATTCAAACAATTGAATTGCAACAAAATATGGACTCGAGCTGAAATAAACACAAAGATATAAAAAATGTTATTTAAAAAATCCACGATTATTTTTCTTTGATAAAAAATATTATTTAAAAATCCACGAATATTTTTTTATAAAAAATATTTTTTAAAAATCCACGAATATTTTTTTATAAAAAATATTTTTTAAAAATCCACGAATATTTTTTTATAAAAAATATTTTTTAAAAATCCACGAATATTTTTTTATAAAAAATATTTTTTAAAAATCCACGAATATTTTTTTATAAAAAATATTTTTTAAAAATCCACGAATATTTTTTTATAAAAAATATTTAAAAAATCCACGATTATTTTTTTGATAAAAAATATTATTCAAAAAATCCAACATTATTTTTCTGATAAAAAATATTATTATGTTTATTACATATCATTTTTTCTGATAAAAATATTATTTAAAAAGTCCTAGATTATTTTTTCTGATAAAAAATATTATTTAAAAAAATACACGATTATTTTTCTGATAAAAATTGTATTTAAAGAAATCCACGATTTATTTTTTCTGATAAAAAATATTATTTAAAAAATCCACGATTTATTTTTTCTGATAAAAAATATTATTTAAAAAATCCACGATTATTTTTTTCTGATAAAAAATATTATTTAAAAAATCCACGATTATTTTTTTCTGATAAAAAATATTATTTAAAAAATCCACGATTATTTTTTCTGATAAAAAATATTATTTAAAAAATCCACGAATATTTTTTTCTGATAAAAAATATTACAAATCCACGATTTATTTTTTCTGATAAAAATATTATTTAAAAAATCCAGGATTATTTTTTCTGATAAAAATATTATTTAAAAAATCCACGACTAATTTTTCTGATAAAAATATTATTTAAAAAATCCACGATTATTTTTTCTGATATAAAATATTATTTAAAAAATCTACTATTATTTCATCTGATAAAATCAATCATTTAAAAAATCCACGATTATTTTTTCTGATAAAAAAAATTAATTAAAAAATCCTCGCTTATTTTTTTCTGATAAAAAATATTATTTAAAAAATCCTCTATTATTTTTTTCTGATAAAAAATATTATTTAAAAAATCCTCTATTATTTTTTCTGATAAAAAATATTATTTAAAAAAAAAATAATATATAAAATATTATTTAAAAAATCCACGATTATTTTTCTGATAACAAATATTATTAAAAAATAAATAATATAAAAAATATTATTTAAAAAATCCACGATTATTTTTTTCTGACAAAAAAATATTATTTAAAAAATTCACGATTATTTTTTCTGATAAAAAATATTATTTAAAAAATTCACGATTATTTTTTCTGATAAAAAATATTATTTAAAAAATCCACGATTATTTTTTCTGATAAAAAAAATTTTTAAAAAATCCACGAATATTTTTTCTGATAAAAAATATTATTTAAAAAATCCACGATTATTTTTTTCTGGTAAAAATATTATTTGAAAAAACCACGATTTATTTTTTTCTGGTAAAAATATTATTTGAAAAACCCACGATTTATTTTTTCTGATAAAAAATATTATTTAAAAAATCCACGATTTATTTTTTCTGATAAAAAATATTATTTAAAAAATCCACGAATATTTTTTCTGATAAAAAATATTATTTAAAAAATCCACGATTATTTTTTTCTGATAAAAATATTATTTAAAAAAACCACGATTATTTTTTCTGATATAAAATATTATTTAAAAAATCCACGATTATTTTTTCTGATATAAAATATTATTTAAAAAATCCACGATTATTTTTTCTGATATAAAATATTATTTAAAAAATCCACGATTATTTTTTCTGATATAAAATATTATTTAAAAAATCCACGATTTTTTTTGATAAAAAAATATTATTTAAAAAATCCACGATAATTTTTTCTGATAAAAAATATTATTTAAAAAATCCACGATTATTTTTTCTGATAAAAAATATTATTTAAAAAATCCACGATTATTTTTTCTGATAAAAAATATTATTAAAAAGTGTACGATTATTTTTTCTGATAAAAAATATTATTTAAAAAATCCACGATTATTTTTTCTGATAAAAAATATTATTTAAAAAATCCACGATTATTTTTTCTGATAAAAAATATTATTTAAAAAATCCAAGACTATTCTTCTGATAAGAATTTTATTTAAAAAATACACGATTATTTTTCAGATAAAAATATTATTTAAAAAATCCAAGATTATGATTTCTAATAAAAATATTATTTAAAAAATCCACGATTATTTTTCTGATAAAAAATATTATTTAAAAATCCGCGATTATTTTTTCTGATAAAAAATATTATTTAAAAAATCCACCTTTATTTTTCTGATAAAAAATATTATTTAAAAATACACGATTATTATTTCGATAAAAAATATTATTAAAAAAATTCACGATTATTTTTCTGATAAAAAATATTATTTAAGAAATCCACGATTATTATTTTGATAAAAAAAATCTTATTTAAAAAATCCACGAATATTTTTTCTGATAAAAAAAACATTATTTGAAATATCCACGATTATTTTTCTGATAAAAAATATTATTTAAAAAAATCCACGATTATTATTTTGATAACAAATATTATTTAAAAAATGCACGTGTTAAATCCATGAGTGAAAAAAGGAACAACCAAATGATATTTTTGTTCACCCACAGGGTACGTGAGGGAGAAAAACAAATGCAAAGACAACTCAGTGGGATCGCTGAGTATACTGTCTTTGCAAAGAAGAGCAGCCGTGATTTACATAATTGTCATCCGCTTGAAGCATTAAAACCAAGCGGGTCTAAATTTCCAATTTTATATTGAATGGCAATGCCATCAACGCCACAAACCATTTTGTTTTGTTTTTCAATTCCATTTCATTCCATCATGAACGCCCTGTTCCCAAAATAGACCACAACTTGACTTCCCTTGGAAGTGTTGTTTTGTTTTTCTTTTTTTGTTTGCTACCCCGTTATAAACACATCGAACACACACACTTTCCGGTCCCTCTGTGTTTGCTGAACTGGCAAAATCATAACAAGAGAGCATAGCCCATAGAATATTTACTAACAACTTATTGCGCATACTCACTGAGCGATTGAGCGGGGTGTGCGTATGATAAATGTTTTGTTCCGGTTTCGGCGACATTTGTATGTTTAGCACTTGCTATCAAAATTTTAAAATATAAATATGTTTTGCAACAGTGGTATGGAGTCTGTTTAAATTTTCGAATAAAAAATATTCAAAATAACGAAAATGATTGCAAACGAATAAGACGCAAATCCGTTTGTTGTATAACTAATTGTTATCTTACATTTAGAGAAAATTTGTTTTTGTAAATTTGTTTTTAAAATAAGGTTGAATAACAATATGGAATTTAATTAAAAAATATAGAACCACTGTCACTGTTGTACACCTAACAAAAACAAGTACTCTCTCATACTTACCCCCAACAAACAATTTATGAATGGGGTTAACACAGACCTGCAAAGAGAAATGAAGAATTTGAATGTTACCATATGATTGGATATTTAGTTCTTACATGGTGATTATTACAGGGAATTTGTTTTCAATTTGTATTGGATATCATGGTAGAACAAATATAAGGTAAAGCAAATACTACAACAAATACAACTCAACAACAACCACATAGAAATTTGTTTTTGTTTTTAATGTTAGTGTCGAAGTTATATGTAAACAAAAATTAAAATAATTGTTAATAAACGACAACGAAATTGGAATCTTCAATCAAAGTTTTTGGTATAAATTTTGTGTAAATTTTTCAATATATGGGAATGTGCGTGTGAAATTTATGGATTGAGGAAAATCAAAATAGTTTTGATTTTCAAAATGAAACCCAATCAATCCGATGAATATGCTTTATTTTCAAAATTGTCAAAAAGAAAACATTGTTTTTGGAAAGAAATAAAAAATTGAAGTTCATTCGTGTTTAGAGGAAAATTTGAAGATTTCGGTTGCAGATTAATGGCTGATTGAATGCCTTGCTACACACTTATCAAGCACACACGTACAGAAGGAGTTCATCGGATGGACAAGCCAATTTGATAGTGTATGGCCCGGCCTTCCGACAGAAATTTAGACTACGAACTTTGGACTGATCGAATACCAGCTTGACAGTCAAAAATCCTTATTTCCCATAATGTGTATTTAGAGTGTTTTCACAGCTATGTGACCTTTTTGGGGAAGAATGAACGCGCCGGAAAGTGGCAAACTAACGATAGTCTGACTATCGTTTTGATCGCTGTCGTAAAGCTTTGTTTATATGGGATTCCAAACAAATTATTTTTCAAAAAATTCGCTACCCATACATGTTTTGGTGGCAGACGTAAACTTTGTTTTTCGACAGCAATCAAATCGATCGTCATTTGTCTTGGCAATTGTGGACATATGCAATAAATGTGAATTTATGACCTAGGCGATAAAAATACGAAGGCACGGTCCTAAACGGCTTTAAGATCGTAAAGCTTATCATGCTACCTCTTTCATCTCAAGTGGGTACTGACCCCCCGTGGTATCACCTGGGAACTGCCTACAACACCGAAATTGCTGCCATACAGGAAATATGATGGATTGGGAAAGACGTCACAAGAACACCAAAAGGTTACGCACAGCATTACAACTGCGGAATTGTATTTGGCCGGAGGTTAAAACATCTGGCGTCCAGCTTCACCCTAGTGAATGAAATAATTGCTACAATTCAGATAAAAGCTACATTTTTTAAACATCGGACTTATTTGCGTTCATGCTCCCACTGAACATAAGGATTAGCAGACCAAAGGCATACGAAAGATATACGCGCGCTTAGAATGACCATATGTCCGTTGTCCTTCCCATGACAAGACCTGCACCATGGAAAACATGGTATAACCAGGAGTGTCGAGCTGCTACCGAAGGGAAGCTTGTGGCATATAGGTCTACTTTACAATCAGTAGCAACTCGTAACGCGCGAGAGAGGTATCGGGTGAAAAGGAGAGATTAGAAACGTCTTTTCCCCAGGAAAAAGAGAGAAAGAGAAAAGCGAAATGGGAATCCCTAAATTCTACCAAAGAGTGAAACATCAAACTGATGACTTTGGTATAGGCCCATCCTCTAGTAGAAACAAGCAAGGACATTTAGTAATAGTGTTGGTATCCAATACTAGCGATGAGGGTGATGTTTCCACAGGCCAATCGCGACTTCCCTTAAGAAAGGCTGTCCATCGCCACTCCAACGCCGTGTTACACCCTGGTCCCGAGAACCGTCCAAGGTCTCACCTCCCAGGTCTCGAAACCCACTCCTGACTCCACAAGTGTCCATGTGCCATCGTGTGAGTGAGTTTCACAGGCCACTCACATCTCTCCGATCGAACCGTGGAAGCCTGGCGTTAGGCGATTGAGTTTTCACAGGCGAATCGTAAGTACCCTTCCGGCTTTCCACCACCATCCCGGCGAAGTGCTCCGTCCGAGAACCGCCACAGATCCCGCATCGGCAGCCCAAAGGGTGGACACCGCCACGAGAACTGTTCTAGGTCTCACGTTGTCGGCTCCGAGGATAGACGACATAGAGGCAACCGTCCTGGGTAGCGCACCCGTAGATTCAACTCCCGGACACAGCCCCGAGCATCTTGTTTTATAACCAATAAAAACCAAAGCTACTCCCAACACCCAAAACATCCTTTTCCGAGGATAGACGACATAGAGGCAACCGTCCTGGGTAGCGCACCCGTAGATTCAACTCCCGGACACAGCCCCGAGCATCTTGTTTTATAACCAATAAAAACCAAAGCTACTCCCAACACTCAATGGAATCAATAAATTTCTGGTACGTGCCCTGGCCACCGCGAGCTGCCTCAGCAAACGGAGCCATAGGTGTCGTTACAGTTGTTAGATCGAGTTTGGATTTTATGGGCTAATCTAACTATAGTTCTTGTCGTTTATGCCTGTACTTTCATTATACCCACAGTGCAATTGGTTTGTACACGATTATCTTAAAAATGTTGCACAGTGCTATATGGGGGCTTTCGGTTTTATAATGATGCTAAAACCTTCAAAATACCGAAAATCAGGAGGGGCCATTCTATAGAGACTATATGAAGACGTGGATCTATAATGAAAAAATTTTGGTGAAAAGTTTTTTACCTCTAACGAACCACCAAAATACCGAAGATCGGGAGGTACCGTTGTATGGGGACTATAAGGTCTTCGACGACTATATCGAATGACAAATTTAGTTATACCCTCCATAAACCACAAAAACGATGGGTCAGCTAGTAAAAACAAGTAAAAAGCCGTTAAGTTCGACCTGGCCGAACTTCATCCATCCACCATAAAATATTCTTAACTAAAATGGAATAATTTGTTTTTTTTCTGTCCACCATTTAAAAAATGTATTCAATTAGGTGGTACTTTTTTGATGTAGCCCCCCATCAAAGTGTGGACCTATCTTGACAATATATATATATATGAAGGAAAAGTTGTGTAACTGCAGGGAACTTCAAATGTCAAATTACGGCTAGTTCTGTCAAACAATATGGCTAAGACCACAAAATATCGAAAACCAGAAGGGACCTATAGACCTATTTCTTGTGGAGAAGAGTTGTGATCACTTAGAACCTAAAATGTCAAATTACAGCTAGTTTGGTTAAACATTTTGGCCAAAGCCATCAAAATACCGAAAATCGGGAGGTACCGTTATAAAAGGGCTATACCAAAACATGGACCTATGTTGACAATTTTTGGTGAAGAAGTTTCGCGTCCACACGGAGCCTCAAATGTCTCATACGGGTTCTTCAAAAAATGCAGTAAACACCCTAAAAATACCGAAACTCAGGAGGTTGCGTTATACGGTGCCGATACCAACAAATTGACCTATGTTGACAATTTTTGGCGGAGAAGTGTTGTGACCACTAAGAACCTCAAATGTAAATTTAATTTTTACATAAGTCGCGGTCAAATTCACGTTTTAGGGTTTTAAGTTTTCAGGATTTTGCTTGGAAACCGCAAGCCCTTACGAAAAGGGACTAAAGAAGGTAGCAGTGAAAATTATCTGCAACTTTTCCTTTAGTCCCACTTCGATAGGACTTGCCTTTCCCAATCCTAAATCCTAAAAAAATCTAAAAATGTGAACTTTAGCCGCGATTTATTTAAAAATCTCTCCAGATATTTTTTCTTGTTTTTGGATTTTTCTATGAACATTACTGTTTCAGAATCCGCAAAAACTTTCCAGGTGTAAGTGGTTTTCAGTTAAAGTTGTTTTTTGTTTTATATGGAGGCGATACAGTCAGTAAGTGCATTCTACGAATCTGAACTTCTACATTTCAACAAGTAAAAAAGTATCAGTCGGCTTTGCCGACAGAGATATACCCTCAGCCTGTATATATTGAAACAATTTTTTTCCAAAAAAACGTCTGTATTAAGTGGTTTTTAAAAATTTTGGGAATTTGAACCGACAAAAATGTTCATTAGGATTAGAGATCAAAAGTTTTGCGGAGGAGATACTAAAAGGAATAGATCTACATTGACCATTATGGAAGTGGATCTTCATACCCTCAGCATTTATGCTAACGAGGGTATATACACTTTCATACGGGCGAAATGTGCCTCATCGAAATAATGGTTTTAGACCCCAAGTATGTTTGGACAAAATGTGTTTCAGACAATTTGGAGGCGATTGAGAAATGTTCGTCCGTCTGTCCGTCTGGCTGGCTGGAGCGCACGATAACTCTAGAACGGATCAACCGATTCGATCCAAAATTTAGCTTTCGTAATATTTTGTCCAAACTTAGTTTAATTTCGAAGATGGGTTATATCGGTCCACTTCTTCCAATACCTCCCCCACAAAAGTTCGAAAATGTTCGGAAAATTTGTACGTAAGATAACTCTTAAAGGGAATAAACGATTTGGTCCATACTTTGCAAATCGTGAAATGTCTACCAGACTTAGATAAGGTTCACATATGGACTCAATCGGTCCACTCCTTCGGGTACCTACCACACAAAATTTGGGATAAGTTCAGTTTAGAACCTGCTCTCGAATCGCTTTGATTTTTGTTTTACCAACTTGTACTCATTGCCCCCCCATACGACGGTACAAGTTTTATCAGGGGCAAGTCCACACTTCCCGAGAAAATAGCCTGAAAGTTGCAAAAAAACCCCTATGACACCGTGTGAGGTGGTTGGAGCGCAAGATAACTCTCGAACGGCTCCGCCGAATTGGTCCAAAATTTGGCCTTCATAATATTTTGTGCAAACATAGTTTAAGTTCTAAGATAAGCCTTCATAATATTTGGCCTTCATAATATTTTGTGCAAACATAGTTTAAGTTCTAAGATAAGCCATATCGGTCCACTCCTTCAGATACCTCCCCCAGAAAAGTTCAAAAATGTTCGGAAAAATTGTTCGCACGGTAACTCTTGCAGGGAGTGGCCGAATTGGTCCATACTTTACACATCCTAATATATCTACCAGATATAGATCGGGTTCAAATATGGACTATATTTGTCCACTTCATACTGTACCTCCCACACAAAATTTCGGAAAAGTTCACTTTAAGACCTGCAATCGAATCACTTTGATTTTTGTTGAAGCAACTTGCATTCGCTGCCTCAATTACGATAGTAAACTTTTTTTCAGGGACAAGTCCATACTTCTTGAGCAAACAGCCCGAAGGGTGCAAAAACCCCCTATGGCACCATATGTAGTGGCTGGAAATCCACTTCCATAATGGTAAATGTCGATCCATTCCTTTAAGTATCTTCTTCGCAAAACTTTTTATCTTTAACCCGTATCAACATTTTTGTCGGTTCATACATCCAACAATTTTAAAACCCCCTAAATACATACGTTTTTTTGGGAAAAAATTGTTTCAATATACGCAGGCTGAGGGTATATATAGGGTGTTTTTTTAAGCTAGATAGAACTATAAATTGTAAAAAGTAACACAAAAAATTAAATTTTGATGAAACTTTTTTTTTATTTGTTTCAGTATACTCTGACAAATCATCATGAATAGACTCACGCTTGAACAACGCTACGAAATTATCCAAATTTACTTTGAAAATCAGTTGTCGATTCGCGCAACTTATAGACGACTTCGTCATTTGTATGGCGTACATAATCGTCCATCTGAACAAGCGCATTTTTGGCTTAACGGGTTCGTTAATAAGCAAAATTGCCGCATATGGAGTGAGACCAATCCACAAGAGACCCTACAGACTCCATTACATCCAGAAAAATGCACCGTATGGTGCGGTTTTCACGCTGGTGGCATCATCGGACCTTATTTCTTCAAAAATGAGGCCGGAGCTCGCGTTACGGTCAATGGAGATCGTTACCGCACCATGATCATTGATTTTTTGTTTGAAAATATGGATGACATTGATCCGGAGGAGATGTGGTTTCAACAGGATGGCGCTACGTGCCATACGGCGAACGCAACCATCGACTTATTGAAATCAAAATTTGGCGATAAGTTGATTTCGAGAAGTGGACCTGTCAATTGGCCTCCAAGGTCGTGCGATTTGACACCTCTCGATTATTTCCTGTGGGGCTACGTGAAGTCACTGGTTTATGCTGATAAACCAGCAACAATTGATGCCTTGGAGGCCAGCATTGTTCGTGTTATTCGTGACATACGGCCAGCAGTGCTCGAAAAAGTGGCCAAAAATTGGACGTCCAGAATGTACTTCGTCAAGAACAGCCGCGGTGCCCATATGCCCGAAATCATTTTCAAATGTTAATGTCACGTATTGATCTTTCGAATAAAAAAAAATTTTGATTACAATTTAATTTTTTGTGTTATTTTTCACAATTTCAAGTTCTATGGGGCTTAAAAAAACACCCTATATATGTCGGCAAAGCTGACTGATACTTTTTTACTTGTTTATTTTTCTCATCTTTGAACATTGTAGTTTCAGAATCCGCAAAAACTTCCCAGGTATAAGCACCTTTCATTTAAAGTAGTTCAGGCGCATCATGTAATGATTTTTACAATATTTGGAAATTTTGGAAAATGTTTTTGTTTTTTATGTGTGGAGGATGGCGTGTACTAAACAAATAAAAGTTGTGACAAAAATACATATTTTTGTTCCAAAAAAATATTTTTTCTCTGTGTGTGAATTTTCACACGTTTTTCATGCCATTCATTTTCATTGTGAATACATGAGTTTGAGAGATATTATAAATTTGAAGGAAAACATTTCCAATAAATTATATTATGTTCTTTGCATTGATTTCACTTCCAAACATTCCATATTTAATTATCTCTTCCCACAAATCCTTATCAATCTGGCAACATTTCTTTGCAAAACACCCACCAGCTGAGCTAACTGGGTGCAATAAACAGAGCAAAATAAGTATTTTGCAAAAAAAAACAGTCATACAAACACAAATGAGAGTGATTTAGAACTGAATGGGAGACAAAAACAATGACAACTAGAGAGTACCCATTCGGAACTAAGTCAGTAGCAGCAACAACAAATGGCCCCAAAACAGCAATTTTAAGGTGAACAAAATTGTGCTTACAAGACAGTTGTAAAAATATATCAGGAAACAGCAGACTTGGCATTATTCACGGGACTCCAGACAAAAGCAGACGCAATGTGGCGCCAGTGTTAAGTGGAGCAAAATAGCAGCACCAACAAAAAATTACCACAAAAAATATTTAATTTAATGAGAGAAAAACAACAGAAATAAATATTGTAAAAAAAACATGTGAAGTGTTGGAAACAAAGAAAAAGAGTGAAAACAATAATAAAGTTTTATTCAATAAAAAGCATAACAAAATATATCTATAGAAGAAAAGTGTTTTTCAATAATTTTCTGCAAATGCCTTTGTATGTAGTGGCCAAATGCAACACAGTGTATGGGCCGTATGTACGAAGGGAATAATGTGTGTATGTGAGTGATTGTGACTAAGTGAACGAGCGTTTGACGGAGGAGTTTTCATAACAAAAAAAAATTAAAGGTGCGAAATACCGTTATATTTTTATCCCTACCCCCAATTGTAGGAAATAACTTAACTTCTATGACGAATGTAAAAGCCAACTCTATAACAAAACAGGGAGAAAGTTCTAAAGGAGAGAGTCATTTGAGAGTGAAATGTGTAATACGAGTAAGTAGTGGAGTAGCAGCTTAATTTACAGCTGGCACAAGTCTCTCCGTTTAGTAAACGTTGTAAAGTCAAATGGATGCCATGTTGTAACGGTTGAATTGTACTCCGTACTCGGTCGTAGGACTTTTAATATTGTTGTCCTAGTCTTCGTCGTCGCTGCTAACACTGTGGTGGTGTGCTGCTGGTACTTGTGCTTAATTCAAGCCGCCGGTATTACAAAAGTATGCGTCCATGTGCGCAAAAACTGTTTTCCTTTTGCATAATCGCATAATCAACGGGAAAACATTTCAACCCTTTTTGGAAAATTAATAAACAAATAATATTGTCTTTGAAAACCAAAAAATAAAAGGTTCCAAAAAATATTTGTATTAAATTCTTTAACATAATATTAAGTGTTTTGTGTTTAAATTAAAATATTAATAGAAAACTTAAATAAAGTGTTTAATAATAAGTGTAGCGTTATCATCATCCGCATCACATATGAAAGAATAAAAAGTAAACAAAAAAATACAGAAAAAAAGTTCAACAAAAACAAAGTAAACAAATATTACATACAAATAAAACGCCAACAAAAATAAGCGTTCAATTTAAGCAAATAACAATTCGTTTGCGGTTAAATGTAAATAAACAACAACAGAAAATAATAAACAAACGAGGTGAATTTTAATCGAGAAGAATGAAAAAACAAAAACAACGCACATCAATAATATTATACAATACCAATACAATACAAAGATTCCAAAGAAAACGAGAAAGAACATAATCAAAACAAAAACCAAGAAAAAAGGTCAGTGCTAAATATTGTTTATCTCCCTCCGTAATCCTTATTTGTTAGTCGAAGTCTGCGGGAAATTGAACTGCCACAAAGATAGTACATATGTGCAAAAAAGCTTACTGATAAATCCACCATGACTTTGTGAATGGAGGAAAAAGTATAATACCTTATAAATTATGTCACAATTCATGTTTACCAGTTTTGAGAGACTGAGAAAATAAGTTGTATTTCCAAACAAGTTAGAACGGCGCACAATGATTGAGAAATCGAAACCCAATTTTTTGTTGTCAGCGCTTGTTAATTACTATTGGGATTCGATAGTAAACATATTGAAACTAAGGGAACCAACAATGTCGCGAGTTCATATTAACTGTGGCCAAAAATAGAAGGAGTTGTCGTAGGTGCATCAATTTCGGTACACGTACCTATTATTGACTTACAACTTCAGGACAAAAAATTGGGTTGGTCGGTCCACGTTTTGATATAGCCCCCATAGAACCGTACCTCCCGATTTTCGGTATTTTGAAGATTTTAGCCTCATTATTACACCGAAATTGCTGAAATTTGGTATTTAGTCTTCGTAGGGGGCATTATTCCTTCACCTTGAAATTTGTCTGTATAGGTCCACGCCTTCATATAGCCCCCATAGGACGGTACCTCCCGATTTTCGGTATTTTGGAGGATTTAGCCTGATTATCACACCGAAATGGCTGAAAATTGGTATTAAGTCTCCGTTGGGGGACTTATAATCTTCCACCAGAAATATGTCGGTATAGGTCCTCGTCTTCCTATAGCCCCCATAAAACCGTACCTCCTCATTTTCGGTATTTTGAGTATTGTGGCCTCAATATCCACCCGATATGACTAAAATTTGGTGTTTAGTCTTCATATTGTTTGTGAGCATATTGAATATATAACTCTTATCTTTATATATGAGAAATTTCCTTTAAACATTTTTGACCGATTAGTGGTAAAAAAACTGTCAACTTTTTGTAACAAATCGAATTTTGATTTTCGCTGTTCACAATTTTTTTAAAAATTGATATTTTTAAAATTCTCTCGTTTTAAAGTAAGATTATTAGGTACTTAATAAGCCCACAAAAATATGTGATGATCGGTTCATTCGTTTTCGCGCTATAGCCAACACCACAAAACGATTTGTTAAAAAAGGGGGTATCCACTCAGTGAGGTGGTCGCTGAAAAAGAGAAATGACACATTCGTCTGCAAACCTCTGCAGCTGGGACCTTTATATATTTGAAGTACTCATTTTTTACTACTCAAACAGCAAAAAATAGCGATATACCTTTTTATACCATTTTTTTCTCAATCCATTTAATTTAAAATTTGCTTCAGAAAATTAATAAACTTAGTAATACATGTTTGGGTAAATGTAAACACCATATAATTAATATTTACATGGAAACAAAAGTGTAGCCAAGTTTATTACATCCCAAGAGAACTTAGGAACCATTTTTGCAGCCACCGTTACTTTTAAATTTTAAATATTAACGCAAATATAATTTATTAATTTTAGAAAAAAAAAAACACAAAAATACGTGTTAACTAAAATTGTCGGATTTAAATCCTCATAAGCAAAAACTACTTCACGTATCAGTACCAAATTAATTAATATGTTTTCTTAATTAATATGTTTTCTATCACTCCCCATTAATAAATTTGTGCAACGAAGTAGTTAGTTTTTACCATTTTTGGCCACGGTTGTGACACTGTGGGGCGTGGCGTGCTCCTAAAGACGACAATTTTTCCCCAAGTTGGGAAAATACGTCATCTTTGCAAGTTTCTGGAGAAAGAAATAACTATATCTCAGAAAGTATAAAAGATAGTATGTCCATTGTTTTTTGTTAGGTAGGATTGTTGCCTTAAAGAACCGTTTCAATAAATTACCGTAGTGTTTACACGAACTGATCTATTTTGTTTCACTCATCTCTGGTACTAAATTTTAGTCAATTTCCAATTTAGTCCACTATAACTTTTAGGGAACAGCATGGAACAAAGTTACGTTTTCGCAGAACAATGCCTAATAGTGTCCTCTTTCGGCCCATATATACTTTTGTACTCGTTCTGTTCCGCCCCATATTCCCATATTAAATAATACAGCTCTTTTACACAATTCCCATTTTTAAATACATATAAAAATCAAATTTCTTTTGTGATTCAATTAGAAAATAATTAAACAAATTTTTTGCGAGCACATCTACGATTTTTGGTATAGGGAATTTTGGCACAAAATAGGATAATGCGCGTAAAAGTTATAGCATTTTTTATTCTTATATAAAGGAAAAATATTTAAAAATGACTTATTTGTTTTTATGAGAAAATTTATGCATAAACCGTTTACAACATTTCATATCTATTCGTAGATATTTAAATATGTACTAAATTTATTTTTCTTTTCGCGGGAAATCAACAAATAATTAGAAAATGATGAAGTTAATCGAAATTATCCTGCCCAAGAGTCTGTACAAACCTTAAAAAGTAATTAAAAATGAGTGACAAGTGAGGAAAGGTTATAGGCGAAACGGGGCCGACTATGTGATACCCTACACCACTACCCCTGTGCATAAGCTTTTCACTCGTAAACATTTCTTTTAAGGAGATACAAAAAAATACACCTGGGTTTTATATAAAATCTTATATTTGACTAAATCAAAATATCAAAATTGTGATAGCTTAGCGCCTTTTGCAATAGCTCTGATATTTTACCGTAATTACCACATTTTGTATTAATTTAAAACTCAAATGCATTAGTTTCATTATCAAGCTCTCTCCTTGGAATATGTCAAACAGAAGCAGAAATATCTGACATGGAAATAAAATTCCATAAATTGGAAATTTGGATATCCCAGCGTCTTTTTCAACATCACAAGCAGTTCACCAATTTTGGTAACTCAATTGGGAACATTTTAAAGCTCAAAATGTCTTCATTTTTGAAACGCATCCAACCAAAGCTGAGATACTCGTCAGTACAATTCAAATAAAACAAGTAAAAAAGTATCAGTCGGCTTTGCCGACAGAAATATTCCCTCAGCCACGTACCCGAAAAAAAGTTAACACAATACTTCTGTAGGTTTTTTAGCTGTTGGGAAATTTTTCCAGGATGGAAAGGGTCGCAAAAAACTACATGTTGCAACAAAATTCAGAATGATCTAAGACGAGTGCATTTTTTCCAAACTTTGGGTAGGGTGTACCCGTAGGAGTGATCCTATGTAGTACATATTCGGACCTAATACAAATCTGTAGGAAATAATTGTTTTTTCTTTATTAGTTTTGACATATACTCTTACCATATTTAAAATTACAAGGCGATTTGCCTTTTATTGCGACCTACAGAGCATCTACAAAATTAGATAAAAATTATGTTTTTGGTCCATTTCACCCGCTAAATATTTCACGATCATCATCAATTAAAATAGCGATCTATTCTGATGTGAAACCGACCTCCATACCAAATTTCAACCGACCTCCTGTCCAAATTTATAATGGACAGACGGATACACGGACGGACGGACACACATCTCAAAATCGCTTTATCTCATCGAGATATGAAGATTGGTATACCACATTGGGGGGGTCTCCGACGAATATTTCGCGGTGTTACATGCATTTTTACCAAAACAAACTTATAATAAGTTTGAGCTAAATCGATTTCTCTCTTAAAGGGTTATTTTACACATTAGCCAGTTTAGGTGGTGCCGGTAGGATTTTCTGGACCTTTTTGGGTCATTATCTCAGGAAGTATGGGCTTGCCCACGAAAAAAATTACAACGTCGTAACAGGGGCCGCAAATGCAACCTGCTGCATCACAAATTAATAAGATCAGAGAGGAGTTGTTAAACTATACTTATTCCAAATTTTGTGTGGGAGGTACCCAAATGATTGGGCCGATATAGTCCATGTTAGAACCCGATCTATTCCTGAAAGTAATATTACCAATAGCAAAGTTTGGCTCAATTCGGTTACTCCCTCCTAGAGTTATCATGCCCACAATCTTGGCGAAAAATGTTGAACCTTTGTGGGGGAGGTACCGGAAGGAGTGGACCGATATGGTCTATCTTCGAACTTAAACTAAGTTTGGATAAAATATTGAAAGACTCAAAAAATTTGAACCAAACTACTACACATGGTATTATATGGGTTGTTTGCAGTTTTCGTGATGATATCTGAGGAAGTATGGACTTGCTCCTGAAAAACAATTACACTGCACCCCGGTTAACTGCCTTTCATAAAATTACAAAAAATTGGGGTAGTTATGCGGGAAAGGCAGTTACGAAAATCTCGCGTATCTACCTCATGTGGGTAGTTACAAATATCTCATCTCAATCTTACAAAAAATGACAACAATTAGAAAACAAGAAGTCGAAAAATAAAATCAAGTCTAACCTCCATTATAATAAGTCTTCTTTTATTATAGTTTGGATTTATCGAACAGATTTATAGCATTCCAGCTAACTTAAAGTTGAAAGTAATGATTGAATTTCAAGGAGGAGCTTCTTGGCATTCACTTTCAATGTAAAAATTATATTTTTAATGTCTCCAAATTAGTTTATTTTGACTTTTCAAATCCATCAGATAGTAAAAGAACACATATAATAATGACCCTAAGAGTATAATGTAAGTTATATTATTTTATCAATAAGAATTTTTTCATCTGTGATCATAACATCATAACAACACTGGACATTTTCATGACAATTCACGTAGTCATCGAAATCGATTGTCTCAAAAATATACCATTGCGGGTAATAAACCGAGAAAAGTATTAATAAATGTTCTTTTTGGGAAAATATTTGACAGGCAAATATCCGAATTCGGTACTTATAGAAAGGTAATTAACCGGGACAGTTTGAACTCATTTATATGAAAAACTTTTGGGGATTAAGATTATGAGGCAATGAAACGGGAAAGGCAGTTAAGCAGAGAGGTAAATAACCGGGGTGAAGTGTATATCGTCGTAATGGGGGTAGTTAATACAAGGTGCTGCAACAAAAATCAAAGCGATTCGAGAGCAGGCCTTAAACAGCACTTAAGCAAAATTTTGTGTGGGAGGTACCCGAACCTCATCTATGTCTGGTAGAAATGTCACGATGTGCAAAGTGTGGACTAATTCTGTTACTCCCTTCAAGAGTATCGTGTGGACAATTTTTCCGAACATTTTTAACTTTTGTGGGGGAGGTACCTGAAGGAGTGAACCGATATGGCCCAAATCAAATCTGGACAAAATATTTCGATACCCAAAATTTGAACCGAATCGATTGATCCGTTCGAGAGTTATCGTGCGCACCAGCCAGACAGGCAGACAGACGGACGGACATTGCTAAATCGACTCAAAATTGTCTGAAACGGATTTCGTCCAAACATACTTGGGGTCTAAAACCATTATTTCGATGAGGCACATTTTGCCCGTATGAAAGTGTACATACCCTCGTTAGAATAAATGCTGAGGGTATAAAAATGGGAAATTGGGATGTGCGCCAACCTATTTTGCATCATAATAAATGTGTTATTTTCCTCATTCATTGGTGGGTTTTCCTTTTGGTATACGACTACTAAAAGCGGAGATATTAGCATAAGAATAAAACTTTGAATTTTTGTCCACATAAGTTGTTTGCCCATTCCGACTCTAGAATCTTATCCGACCATCAACAAACTCAATATGATCTTCCTCTCTGTGAGCTCTATTGCGACCTGTAGCGCGATAACAAAAAATGGGATGCATTGCCGACTTTGGCGATGTCTTCGTTGTTTGACCACCTACGCCAACCTATTTTACAACAATGTAAAGGAAATCGTATCTTTTTCCATTGACAATTCAAATAAAATATGGAAAATTTTGCATCATAATAAATATGATTTTTCCTCATCCATTGACGTGCTTTCCCTTTGGAATACGCCTACTAGAAGCGGAAATATTCGCATATGAATAAAACGTTGATTGTTCTCCACATCATTTTTTGGCAATTCAAACCCCTGAATACTTAGCCTTATTACGGTTGGCGTAGTCGTATCCAAAATTGCAAGTTGACGTGTCGAAACGACTGATTGGTATTATGAATATATTCGTCCTTAAAAGCTAAAATATTAAATTTTAAAGAATTCTTTTGGTAAAAAGAAAATAATAGAATTGTCAGTAGATCATGTTTAAACTTTTAATACAGAAGAAAAACCAACCATACAGTTTTTACAATAAAAATATTTTTTTGGCGTAGACGTTTTTGTAGTCATTGGCGTAGTCGTAGAGTTATTTTATGGTATCAAGAAAAATTTACGACAACGAAAATTTTTTTTCTCATACAAAATTACAAAATTAATTGTAAAATAATTCATCAAGAGCTAAGAAATTTGCATTGCTTGAATCGTTATACGAGGACTTTAACAGATTTTCAATAGAAAGTTTGTGATCGGATAAAAACACGAAATTTGTCATACGAAAATGAATAAAAGAAGTAAAATTGTTAATTATTTTAGTTATTTTCCAATTTATTTCATTAATCATTGCCAAAACATTTTTTGAAATTGATTTGCTTTTATTTTTATATCCAGTCGTTAAAAAATCGGTCACGACTCTTTCCTCGTATTGCAACGCCATATTTGTTTATATTTTTATTTATTTAGTGAATGCCTACACAACAAGATATACATCCTATAATTACAGTGCAGGTTTATAAATATAATAATATATCCGCTTTAAAACAATTTGTTCGATTAAAAAGAAAAAACAAATAAAGTAACAAGATTAAGTGAAAAAATCAAAAAATCAAAAATCAATCATGAACAGATTTAGGTATTGGAATTATTTTAGAATGTTTCCAAATAGTTGGATACGTACTGGAGGTTAGGATTGCATTGAATAAATGTGTAAAATAAAGAAGGAGGTAAGGAAGAGTTAATTTAATAAATTTTGGGTCAATATTATCAAGACCAACAGCATATGACTTTACGGACATGAAACTTTGTAAGACCTCATCCAGTGATACACATCTAAACTCAAAAATTCCATAAGAATGCATATTGCCTGTTGGGCCATTATTGCTTTCATAGAAGATGTCATCTGTACTGATGGTTGGTATATTGACAAAAGATTCGTTTAACGCATTAATGTTCCCGTGGTAATGTGTAGTGGGCTTAGACTTTGATCCTCCAATTTCCCTTAAGAGCTTCCATTTGCTTTTCGAGACTAATACGTAATACCGATTTGTCGTATCAAAAAATTAATGTTATTTGTAACCCAAGAAACCCGTCCAGGGAATTTTGAATGTCTTTCTTTCAATATTTTATGGACCTATGATGCTATAAAATAAAAAAATTTTCATAGTATATAATTTTTCATCATATAGAAAATGTAAACTACGACTACGGCTGCGACATTTGAACGCATACGACTACGCCAACCGTAATAAGGGCGATTATTCGGGCATGACCAAAATAGTCTTCTTCCTCTATGGGACCCCCATTAACCCTCAAAATTTCGTGACGATCCGAACTTGTAGCGTGATTAAAAAAATGTAAAAATGGGATGTATTACCGATTATGGCGATATCTTCGTTATTTGGCCAACTACGCCAACCTACTCTGGATCATTGTAAAGATGGGATTTTCTACTTTCATAACCAGGCTTTGCTTTTGAAAGGTCCCCAACCAAAACTGCGATATTCGTCATTATAATTAAAATCGCAAAAACGAGAAGTTGGGTTTTATATGTGACTATTGTGACTATAAGGCGACTATAAGCCTTATATCTACGAAGGTGATATTTTCTACATTCATTGTCAGGTTTTGTTTTTGGTTTACCCCTTATAGACGCTGAGATATTTGCTTTGGAATAAGACGTTGACTTTTTCTCCAACTAAGTTTTTTGTCCATTCCGACCCTTGAATATTATCCGGCCATAAGCAAAATCAGTAGTAGTCTTCTTCCCCTACGGGACCCCCATTAACCACCAAAATTTCGTGACGATCCGATCAAAACTGCGATATGTAGCGTGATTTAAAATAAAATGGAAAAATTTAGTGTATTACCTATTGCGATATCTCCGTTATTTGACCACCTACGCCAAAGTTTTTTTTCCGATTTATAACAAATTCGGACTAAAATAAGAATTATCTACTGATGATTTCTTGGAGAATTACCAAAGTAGTGTTCCTCAATAAGTTGTTTATCCACTTTGGACATTCATTGGAGCTTTGTTGTTACTCCTAGAATGTTTGGTATTGAGCTATATCGGTCCACGTTTTGATATAACCCCCATAGAACGGTACCTCCCGATTTTCGGTATTTTGAAGGTTTTAGACTCATTAAAACACGGAAATGGCTGATATTTGGTACTTAGTCTTCTATGGGGGGTTAAAAGGTTATATCTAAAATTTATCGGTATAGGCGCACGCCTCCATATAGCTCCCATAGAACGATACCTATCGAATTTCTATATTTTGAAGTTTGTGGCCTCATCATTCCATCGAAGTGGCTGAAATTTGGTATTAAGTCTTCGTTAGGAGCATAAAACTTTTCACCTGAAACTTGTCGGTTTAGGTCCACGTCTTCATATAGCCCCCATAGAACGGCACCTCCCTATTTTCGGTATTTTCAAGGTCTTAGCCATAATATCCCACCGAAATGTCTGAAACGTGGTATTTAGTCTGCGTTGGGGGAATAAACCTCTCCATTTGAAATTTGTCGGCATACGTCCAAGTCTTCAGATAGCCCCCATAGAACGTACCTCCCGATTTTCGATATTCTGAGATTGTGGCCAATATACCATTTGGTAGTAAGTCTTCATTGAGGGTATACAACTTTCCACCTAAATTTTGTCGGTATAGGTCCACATATCGCTCATTTACTCAAAGAGTGGCATAACTCAAAAAATTGGGTTTTGGAGTTGGCAATTTCTATTTTTTCTACGATTTCCACTTTATCTTGTATTAAATTTTCAAGTTGATATCTCTAAAACTCAACGAGTTACAGCTTATTTTCTATGAGTTTGGAATAAATCATCCAAAAAGTTTTTTGAGTTTATGAAGCACTAAAACACTTTAAATATTGCTTGATTTTGCTTTGAAATTTAGCACTGATATATATATGGCTAGCTATTTGCAAAATATGGTCCAATATTTATCTTAGTTTTTGTGTAATAATCTTTTTAAGTTGGGAAGTCAAATTTCAATCGCCAACCTAAAACGCGTTTTTGTCGAAACTTGATTTTTTGAGATGTGTCACTCTTTGAGTAAACGAGCGATATGTATATGGCCTCCATAGAAAGGTTGTGGCCCCAATATACCACCGAAATGGCTGAAATTTGTTATTTAGTCTTCGTTGGCGGTATAAAACTATCAACCAGAAATTTTTCGATATAGCCTTCATAGAACGGTACCTCCCGATCTTAGGTATTTTCAAGGTTTTAGCCTCAATATCCCACCGAAATGGCTGAGATTTGATATTTAGTTGTTGTTGGGTGTATACAACTTTCCACCAGAAATTTGTGGGTATAGGACCTCATAAAGCCCCCATAGAACCGCATTCTCTCAGAGAAAATTTTCAGTATAAAGTGATTATCATCAGTTAAAATACTATTCTCATTAATGGAAATAGACTTATCGTATATGACGATTCTTCATTTTTACTTCAATACTGTTCTTGGTGGAGGGTATACAAAGTCCGTATGTTGTAATCACTCTATGGTCCACAATAATTGAGCTAGAATGCTATAGTAAATGTCACCAACATCACTGAGGGATATTTTGCCACCGTTGAAAATTTGATGTTTGTCTGGCCTGGAAATCGAATCGCAAACCTTCTGACTGACTGTTTCAAGCAAACATAAGAACAATAAGTTATGTATTGGTGTGCACAGACTTGATTTAAATAAAAAATAGTTTTTTGGGACACCCTAACATACGGGCTTTAGTTGCCATTACTTTTTTTTTGTCCCCACTTTACGAACTTCCTCTAATAAGGTTAGTTGTGTTTAACCGAATAAAATCATTGGTTAATTGTTTTATTATAGACTTTTTGTACCTTTGGCAGGTGGGTGTGTATGTGTGATATTATTGGGTGTGTGCGTGTGTGTTAAGGCTCCATTAGTCTTATACAAAAAAAAATACTGTTTGGTTTTTCTTACAAAGTTAACAAAGAACAACAACTAACCTTTTTAAGTGATTGCTGTTCGAAAGACGCTGTTGTTGTTATTTTTTCTTTCTTTCTATCTAAGGCCTGTGCGAGACATTAACACAAATATATCAAGTTTATTGTGTGTTTATTTGTTGTTACTGCTCTTCTTCAATTACTTGTCCTCTTCCCGCCGCCATTATTATCAACGGCATTTTTTATTGTTCTTCTTGCCTGGTAGTTATTGACTTTTTCTATATTTTTGTTATCCGTTGTCTTCTCCCGCATATCCCAAAACCTCATCACTCGTCCTTTCCGGTATGGGGTTTTTATGTTTTCCTTAGCAGTTTTACATGCTGTGTTTACCCGCCATGCTGCTGCTGCTACACATAAGCACACCCAAGTACTACAAGCCATACATATCCTCCTCATTTCTGAGCTTTTTTTTGTTTAGCTTTTAAAAGTAAATTTTAAATGATGCCGCATATCCTTGGAGTCTCTATGTTAATGACAACATAAAGACGACATTATCAACCTGAAGGTATTTGTAAATCTCATTTGCCCTTGAGAATCATTGTTGGGTTTATTCTTTCTTTTTGTGCGAAAATCGAAATAAAATTGAGAGAATTGTTGGGTAAGAATGTTTACAATGAATTAAAAAAAACAGCAATAACAACAAAGGGACTATCTTATATTCAAAACGGCTAAATGAGTATGGGATCAAGTGATTAGGCTTTGCAAGATTATGCGAAGGTTGGTTTAGATCTGTTATGGATAGACAAATATTTAAAAAAAAAAAAAAAACATTGTTCCACAACATCCCATACGGGACAAGGGAGACTTCTCTCATATCAATGAGTGCACCCCGATTCATATTAAGCTCAATGATATGGGACCTACTGTTTATCGCCGAGTCCGAACGGCGTGCCTTAAGACACCACTTGTAGAGAAGTTTTTCAAGGCTGAAATACTCAGGAAATGTCGCCAACATTACTGAGGGGTATTTTTCCACCGTTGAAAAATGTTTGATGTTGCCTGGCCGGGGAATCGAACCACTGACCTTCTGCGTGCAAGGCGGGCGTGCTAACCATTGCACCACGGTGGAACCGTTTTAGGCAATGGCTCAATAACCCACTCCACTATTACTAAGTAAGGTAGAAATTAGTAGACTAACAGATATCCTTACAGGACTCCTTGGCCTACGAGAGCCTCTGCACAAAACATGTAGTGCGGAAAATAGCGAATGCAGGGCATGGAAAAGGTCGACGAAGCATTAGACTACTTTCTCCATCATTGCCCAGCTCAAACCTCAGAACCCAGCTCCTGTGAATCGACACGATTCAGTTACTTAACCAAATTAGGACAAACGAGTAAAAATGAACAGTCGGATTTGCCGACAGAGATATACTCTCAGCCTATGTGAATTGAAACTTTCATCTACGGACAGATCGAATGTATTTAGGGTATTTTAGGAATATGTGGCTCTTTTTGGATATTTGAACTTGCCGACAAAAAATTGGATTAGAATTAAAGTTTAAAAGTGTTGCGGAGGAGGTACTTGAAAGAATAGAACGACATATTCAATCTTTTCGATAGATATCGCGACTACCAGTCATTTCAGTGGGTCATCGTATAACTTTTGAACCAGTATGCCAGGAAGCATGGACTTGTCCACGGAAAACATAATATCGCTGTAACAAGTCCACATTGAACAGCATCGGTATACATTTCCAAAGGATCTTCGAACAGACTCTAAACTGCACTTAGCCACAAATGTTGAACTTTTGTGGGATAAGTACCCTAAGGAGAGGACCGATATGGGCCATTTTAGAAGATAAATTAAATTTAGACAAACTATTAGGAGATCCAAAGTTTGGACCAAATTGGTTGCCCCGTACAAGAGATATCGTACATACCATTTTAATGACATTTTTAAAATATTGGGAGGAAGTACCGGAAGTTGTGGACCGGTATTGCCCCTCTTCGAACTGAAACTAAGTTTGGACCAAATATGACGACGGCAAAATTTTAGACCAAATCGGTTGATCAGTTCGAGAGTTATCGTGCTCTCCATGCATTCATATGGTGCCATAGGGGTTTTTTACACCTTTCGGGCTGTTTTATTAAGAAGTATGGACTTGTCCCTGAAGAAACGTTTACCGTCGTAATGGCTGCCACCTCAGTGTACACATGTTTGTATTTGCATTGTTTTTATACCCTCAGCCTTTAGGCTAAGGAGGGTATATACACTTTGATACGATGAAAATGTGCCTCATCGAAATAATGGTTTTAGACCCCAAGTATGTTTGGACGAAATATGTTTCAGATAATTTGGAGTCGATCTAGCCATGTCCGTCCGTCTGCCTGTCTGTCTGTCCTGCTGGCTGGAGCGCACGATAACTCTCGAACGGATGAACCGATTCGGTTCAAATTTTGGCTTTCGTAATATTTTGCCCAAACTTAGTTTAAGTTTGAAGATGAGCTACATCGGTCCACCCCTTCCGGTAACTCCCCCACAAAAGTTCGAAAATGTTCGGAAAGTTTGTGCGCACGATAACTCTTGAAGGGAGTGACCGATTTGGTCCATACTTTGTGTAGTGTAAACTTTCTACCAGAGTAATATGAGGTTCCAATATGGTCTCAATAGGTCCACTCCTTCGGGTACCTCCCACACGAAATTTCGGAAAAATTCAGTTTAGGGCCATCTCTCGAATCGCTTTGATTTTTGTTTTAGCAACTTGTATTCACTGCCCTCCATACAACGGTACAAGTTTCATCAGGGGCAAGTCGATACTTCCTGAGAAAATAGCATGAAAGTTGCAAAAAACCCCTATGACACCGTGTAAGGTGGTTGGAGCGCACGATAACTCTCGAACGGATCTGCCGATTCGGTCCAAAATATGGTCTTAGTAATATTTTGTCCAAACATACTTTAAGTTTGAAGATAAGCCATATTGGTCCTCTACTTCAGGTACCTCCCCCACAAAAGTTCAAAAATGTTCGGAAAAAATGTTCGTACGGTAACCCTTGAAGGGAGTGGCCGAATTGGTCTATATTTTACACATCCTAATATATCTACCAGATATAGATCAGGTTCAAATATGGACTATATTTGTCCACTCTATCCAGTACCTCTCATACAAAATTTCGGATAAGTTCACTTTAAGACCTGATATCGAATCACTTTGATTTTTTTTGAAGCAACTTGCATTCGCTGCCTCATTTACGATGTTAAAAGTTTTTTAGGGGCAAGTCCATACTTCTTTAGCAAACAGCCCGAAGAGTGTAAAAACCATATGTTGCGGCTGGAGATCCACTTCCATAACGGTCAATGTCGGCCCATTCCTTTTAGTATCTCCTCCGCAAAACTTTTGATCTTTAATCCTAATCAACATTTTCATCGGTTCAAACGCCCAAAATTTTTAAAACCCCCTAAATACATACGTATTTTTGGAAAAAATTGTTTCAATATACACATGCTGAGGGTATATCTCTGTCGGCAAAGCCGACTGATACTTTTTTACTTGTTCTGTGTTGGGATCAGCATGTCCCAAAATGCGTATTCCTGGTTCTTTTAAAACGCGCCGGGGCGGAGGTAATCAAGGACCAGTTTGCATGTGCTCAGTTTGTAACATCCGCATCCACCACACTCAAACTTCACTGAAATGCAATAGATGTCGGGAGTGGGTGCATCTCCGAGGTTGCTTTGGACTATGTTGCTGCGTGTATGAGTCGTAGTTGTCTTCAAAATACGCTACACGTCCACGGTCCAACCTACAGCAGCCGCACACGCAGCACTTAACACCAGCCGTTGTTGTTCCAATTCCTGAAAATGCATCATTTTTGTAATTGCATTGATTGAGGAAATATTGTATTTCATGAGTCGGCACAATATCACGGTCGCGGCTGTGTAGGAAACCAAACTCATCAACAACTGCAGCTTACAGCGTTATGATGGTTACAGCGTACTTAGGAAGGATCACACCAGGAGTGGAGGTGGGGATTAGCTTTCCTATTGCACCAGTATGTGCAATACAGACCTACTTCGCTTGTGCCTAACTCTAATGACATGGAATATGTGGGTGTTGGCAGTCGGGTGTGGAACTGCCGATGCATAGTTGCTTAACATATACATCCCGCCGATAAATAGTTGTACTTAAGGTTATAGGCCTAACATTATACCCCTTTTGAAAGGTCATAACCGTCTGGTCTAGGTGGACTTTAATGCTCATCATAAGTTGTAACTTTCGGTCCCCGGACATGACAGAGGGGTATAGTGCCAGCTGAGCAGATTGATAGCTATACGTTTGGCACGGTCAATGCAGACGCCCCTATCAAAATTTGCGGAGAGTGTCACAGTTCGCCAGACTTGACCACAATGTCACCTGTAGTGCGATTCTCTAACACATTTTTTGAGTTACCGACAAAAAATCGGTAAAATTAAAATGCTTATATTTTCGGTAATTAACGTTGTTTGTCGGTAAGTTAACGACGAATAAAAAGTAGTCGTAAATTTCTACCGATAGCAAGAGTGTTAACCAGGGTTTCGGAGTCGAGGTATTTTTGGCTCGACTCCGACTCCGACTCCAGACGAGTTTTTTTCACGACTCCGACTCCGACTCAGACTCCGGGTCGACTCCGAGAGTTAATTCCTATACCACTAAAAATTAATAAAATGTGCACAAACTTTTTAACTTTTTCCTATATTTCGGCCTAAGTAGGCTAATTTGTTAGTTTTTCCTTATATATTCATTATAAAGGGCATTCGTTCGAAAACATTCGAACATATCAACATTGTTTCTGCCGAATCTTACATTGAAAAATACCAAAGTTAGAAAGTTTTTGTCGGTTTTCCTTTTCTGCACGAGTATATTCTGGACGGAATTCTTCCGCGTGAGCTTTCAAAATATGCGAAAATGAAGAGGCAATACAAATCATAAGGATTACATGCAATAAAAATTATAAGCAATTCATGAACAAGTTTCAAACTGGATGTAAACTGCGTAACTTTTTGGCAGATTTTTTTCTTCATCTGAAAGAGAAAAATATTACGAAGTTTTGAGGTCGTCTGTGAAACTCCGTTTTTATTAAAGCATTTTGCGGTGCCAACTCTAGCTCGAAAACTAATATACCAATTGTCATATATTTTTGTGGCCGATTTCGAGAAAAACACAGTTTATATGCTGCATACAAGATAAAATAAATTGCTCCCATCCAACGCTCATACTAAGGCAATATTGTTTCGATCGACTTAAAAATTTGACCACATATTCTATGCAATTTATACTTTCTACTTTATTCTGAAATTTATGAGTAGGGATCACCCCCTAAATTATAATTCAGCGCTCACATTTTGAACTTAAGTGTGGACTGGATAACTTTATTGCAATATTTGAGATATATTGTGTACACCACCCAGCACGTAGGCAGATGGATGTCTTCTGGAACTGAAAAATTAGCACATGTTGAGATTTCGTTCATGAAAATATTCTACAAAAATGTTGCTACGAAAATTGTTTGTATGGTCGGTCCTCTAGGACAAGAAATCGATATTGTCATGTTTTCATTGTTCTTTATCACTTTTACCTGATCCTTTCTCGTGAAAACTCTATGATTATGTATATCATTGAAGTTCGTATATGCTATTGACTGTGTAGAAAACTCGGATACACATGAACTATATCTGTTCCTGGCGGACAGATCCGGTTATTTGAATGTCTATATCTAAAGCCCACATTGAATATATATTATGAGTCCTAGAAGAAAAATTCGCCGTTTGTCAGACTTCTGAGTTATGGCGGTATGAATCTGTCGTTGACCAACAACGAATTTATGATGCCCTAATTCAGAAGCGTAACCATCTGAATTCCATATATAGTTAATAGATTATGGGAATTTTACCGAAATACATAAACATAAGGGTATTTGAGAAAGTAACGGGTAAAACTGATAAAGAACAATGAAAACGTGACAATATCGATTTCTTGGATATGGGAAACCTACATATAATTTTCGGTGGAACATTTTTGTAGAAAATTTCATTTTGTTTTACTTTTTGAGTTCAAGAACAAAAAGAACATGGAAGGAACTGAGCTAGAAGGACGGCATATTCGACATAAACATGATGAAACAATATTTCCAAACAGAAATATAAGCTATTTTCTCAATGATTGATGGAGTCAATAAAAAAATTCATTATGTCATAACTCAGAAATTTCAGCTATAGAATCCTTTGGGGTTCTTAATTGGGGCTTTCATTCCGAAAAGGAATTTTTCCACGCCCAGATCTTGACTTCCATTTTGCGTCACAGGGTATTTAGTAAGATTTCCCGTAGAGACCACAATGTCTTTAATAGAATACAAGGATGACTTCTCATAAAAAACATGACGAGAATACCATGTGAGAAAATCAGTAAGACTTCTGACGAAAGAGGTTAAAGGTCCAATCTTAATTCGATTGTCATAGAACTTTACTTTTGCTTGCAAAAATGTAAAGAATCAATTGGATCAACAAAATAGGGATGAATAGACTACACTTCAGAGGATAATAAAAATCCTGTGAATTGTCCTTTAACTTAGTATAATATACCATTTGTATATATGTTTTCTTATACCTTTCTTTTAAAATATATATTGATTTTTGAAGCATTGTGGCGTTTTTTTATTGGGATAGCGTTTGCAATTTTGTTTTTTCAAAATAGTCTGGCTTAATCCCATTGTTGTTGTTTTAATATTTTAAAACAACTATTTTATTAGTGGAAAAGATTTGGCATTGCTCGCCAAGGGGTAAGGCAGGGAATACTATAGTTTCGATACTTCGAGCTGACGATTGATGTTTGGGTATAAAAAGTTTCTTGTTGAAGAAGTTATTGAAAAATAACTTCGGTGGAGAATATCCACAAACAAGAAACAAGGGAACTGATGAGATCCAGTGGCGTGGATCGAAACTATAGTATTCCCTGCCTTACCCCTTGGCGAGCAATGCCAAATCTTTTCCACTAATAAAATATTTGTTTTAAAATATTAAAACAACAACAATGGGATTAAGCCAGACTATTTTGAAAAAACAAAATTGCAAACGCTATCCCAATAAAAAAAACGCCACAATGCTTCAAATTGAAGACACTGGCACGACGTGTGTTGTTTTTGCTGTAAAGCAGACAATTTTGGTGTGTGCATTCGTCGAAACTCGACGACACATACAAGTGGAAGAGGGTTGAATTGTTTTCGCAGACACTTTCGTCGGAGTTGTATGAGGTTGCCAAGGAAAAACTTCTCATTGAACTTTTTTCTTTGCTTACCTTTATACTTCGAGCTGACGATTGATGTTTGGGTATAAAAAGTTTCTTGTTGAAGAAGTTATTGAAAAATAACTTCGGTGGAGAATATCCACAAACAAGAAACAAGGGAACTGATGAGATCCAGTGGCGTGGATCGAAACTATAGTATTCCCTGCCTTACCCCTTGGCGAGCAATGCCAAATCTTTTCCACTAATAAAATATTTGTTTTAAAATATTAAAACAACAACAATGGGATTAAGCCAGACTATTTTGAAAAAACAAAATTGCAAACGCTATCCCAATAAAAAAAACGCCACAATGCTTCAAATTGAAGACACTGGCACGACGTGTGTTGTTTTTGCTGTAAAGCAGACAATTTTGGTGTGTGCATTCGTCGAAACTCGACGACACATACAAGTGGAAGAGGGTTGAATTGTTTTCGCAGACACTTTCGTCGGAGTTGTATGAGGTTGCAAAGGAAAAACTTCTCATTGAACTTTTTTCTTTGCTTACCTTTATACTTCGAGCTGACGATTGATGTTTGGGTATAAAAAGTTTCTTGTTGAAGAAGTTATTGAAAAATAACTTCGGTGGAGAATATCCACAAACAAGAAACAAGGGAACTGATGAGATCCAGTGGCGTGGATCGAAACTATAGTATTCCCTGCCTTACCCCTTGGCGAGCAATGCCAAATCTTTTCCACTAATAAAATAGTTGTTTTAAAATATTAAAACAACAACAATGGGATTAAGCCAGACTATTTTGAAAAAACATATATATTGATTTTTAAAAAAATGTTCTTGTTCCAAATTTGATGTTATATTTCCATAACGTGGAAACAATTTTGCCCGGAGTCGGAGTCGAGTTATTTTTTTCGACTCAGACTCCGACTCCGACTCCAGCAAAATTGCTCGACTCCGACTCGTAGACTCCGACTCCGACTCCGAAACCCTGGTGTTAACAACTTTTATTTGAATTTTTCATTCACAATATTGCGTTTTAATTTTACCGGTTTTTGTCGGTAACCCAAAAAATTAGTTAGAGAATTCCACTACTGCTCTGACAAATGATGTCACCTGGCAACCCGTCGTTTCTCTTAGGACAGACCATCTCCCCACAATCGTCTTCATCAGCATACCGCCTGATTTCATCGCCTCTGAACGCCGCACTTTCATCAATCAGGAAAAAGCTGATTGGCCTAATTTCGGAAAGTTATTAGTGAATCACGGCTTCAGAGATCTGCCCAACCCTTTTTATGTTCATATAGCATAAAGGACGTTTCGAGACATCATAACTGCTTCACTCGCTTGCCACATATACGCTGGTCGAATACCCGAAGTGTGACCAAATTGCCCAGTAGAGGCCAATCCCAATTACCCCAGTGCCAGGACACTGGAAGTTAACAGGTTGGTCGGTGAGTATAAGCGGAACAATCGGCTAGATCATTTGAGGAGTTGCAACGGTTAATTTACTCTCGAACCTGGAAAGAAGGAAGATAGGACCTCACTGACGTTATTCGAAGTTACGCTGACTGATACGAAGAGTAGCGTAAGTTATTTTAATCGACACTTTGTCGATCTCCCCAGGAGTGACATGCCGATGTCCCACCACAATTTCCAATGGATGATGCTGCGAATGTCGTTGGGAACGCCAAATAATTCAAAGCATTGACATGGTAATGCTGAAACAGCTGGATGAGCCGTCGGATATCTCAACAAAGTTCTCAACCTTACGCTAGCCACCCACATAATTCCCGAAGTTGGAAAATGGATAGTGTGTGACAGCATGTTTCTCCGTCTACTCATGTCACATCTACATATCTGTGACAAACTGACACTCAAGTCCATAGTCGGCAGCACCTGGGGTGCAGATAAAAAAACCTTGTTGAACACATTTAACGCGTTACGTCGGCCTGTGGTAAGAAGCTATGAGGCACCAGTGTGGTCCGCGAATATAAATGCAACGCGATGGAAAAAATATTCAAACATGTCAGAATGTCGCACTGAGAACTGCAGCAGGGTACCTCTTCATGTCTTCAGTGGATCATCTACAGGAGGAGATAAAGATTCTTCCAGTACAGCAGAGACGGGCTTCTTTGCAAAGACAGTAGAGTGAGGGCGCCAACTGAGTTGTTTTTGCATTTGCTTCTCTCTCTCAGTGTAAGTGAATGAAAACAAACAATAAACATCATTTGGTTGTTGTTTTCTTCACTCATACATACACACATACTAAAACATTGATGGAAATTCTTGGGCAACGCTGCAATACAGCAACATAATGTTATGCTCTCGTTGCAGTATATGCTTGGTTCTTACCGTGAGAGGTATCCAAATCACCAGGATTAGGATTAGGATCAGGAGGAATCTTCATGATCTAGAAAGATATGTCTAACGTTGCAAGAGGGAACCCCTTGTTCAACTACATTTTCAGGCAAGTTTCACACAGATGCAGACGCAGGGGCTGAGGAAATTAGCTGTCCCCACAAACCAGAATAGTTGTGGCTGAACTACACTCGGGATGGTGCAACCGTCTAAATTCATATAGGGCAAGGAACGAAGACAACCTGCAAAACATCTGACCAGCCTGCGACAAAGGCTGATAAACTTTTTTAGAAAAAACATTTTTTCTTTTATTTTTGTGGTGGAATTACCGGAGGAGTGGACCGATAAGAACCATCTTCGAACATTATCTAAGGTTTGCAGAAATATTACTATATCCATATTTGGACCAACTTAATATGCTGTTCGAATGTTGTTCTGCGCACAAGCCACTGCACATGGTGGCCTTAGAGGGGGTTTTCTTTACAGATTTCGTGTCATTTTGTCGAGAAGTATGGACACGAGAAAGCGGACAAGATAACAACTTGTTGCAAAAAAAAAAAGTTAAAACGATTCAAGAGCAGGTCTTAAACTGCACTTTTCCGAGATTTGTTAAGGAGGAGTTTTGGAAATTTGACCCATATTCGCACTTGATCTAATCTGGTAGATATATTACGATGTGCAATGTATTGTCATAATTTTTGCAAAAAAAAAAAAAAAATAATTTTTGCGGAGGAGGTCCCCGAGGGAGTGGTATCGATATGGCTCATCTTCGAACTTGATCTAAGTTTGGACAAAATATTACGAGAAATAACCAAATCCGTTGATCCGTTTGAGAGTTATCGTGACAAACTATGGATGGTCGGACTATCGTTTTAGTTACTGTCGTAAAACTTTGTTTATATCGGACTCAAAAGCAATGATTTTTTAAATTATTCGTAACAGGTAACCCATATACATTGTTTAAGTGTCCAATCTAACCTTTATTTTACGACAGCAATCAAAACGATAGTCACGCTATTGATAGTTTGTCAGCTCTACCAGATAGACGGACAGGGCTAAATGGGCTCAAACTTGTCTGAAACGAATTTCGTCGAAACATACCTGGGGTCTAAAACCATTATTTCGATGAGGCACATTTTCGTTCGTATCCAAGTGGATCTACCCTCTTTAGCCTAAAGGCTGAAGTTATAAAAACGAACTTACAAATTTACTCTTACAACAACAACTCTGACATATGGACCTTTGGCGATTTTTCATCGACCCATATTCCCAACCTAACCTAATAGATCTAAGGGATTGAAATTTGTTGTTAGTTCAGCTTCGGGCAAATGTTCTTCCACCTTAGTAAGTATGAAAGGAAAGGGAAATTGTGTGAACAAATAATTCAATTTGTAGTCAATATTTCGTTATGCTAGTTCTTAAACAAGACCAGAAAAACACAATACACCGAAACCTTACACTACGATGTGTTCTAGCTTTGGAATTGTATCCCTTCCCCTATTCTTTCTGCTGACTTTTTATTTGCCTTCACCGTTAATTACCTCCACTTCCATTTTCCCTTAACAAACGTTCTGTTGGCTTTTAATCATATTTTGTTTGTTTATCTACAGATGGGTAGACCGACCACACATTTGGCAAAGACGATCCAATGGTCCACCTACTCCCTTAGTCTCTATCAATTATTCCATCTTATGTTCTGAAGAATTTGTTCGCTTGTGTTTCATTTTTCATTATCAACGCAAACAACAACAACAACGACGACATTAAGAAATTGCATGAGAATTTCTTTGTTTTTTGTTTTGTTCTGTTATTTCTTTGTATTTTTCTTGTTTACGTCTTGAGATTTTAGTAGGTTTCTCCTTTTGGGCCTATTTCACTGAAGCCATGCTGCTTTGCAACTAGGTCTGCTGGTATTTTGACTGGTATTTCATTCTGACATTTTGATATTCTCAAAATGCCAGCAAGTTTATTGCTTTTCACATCCTTCATACTTGATGCTGAATACAGGATAAGGATATATGTATGTATGTACGAGTGTGTAGTATATGGAAGCTTTCAACATTGCTTGTAATGAAAAACACCTTAGCAACCATTTGTTGGTTTTTTAATAAAAATCTATGTCTGCATGTACTCGTACATACATACATATGTATGTCCGTTCATCTGTGTTTGTAGAACAAAACTTTATTACTAATTTTTTGTTTGTTGTCCTTTCATTTCGTCCTTTGTAATTTTTTTCGTTCCTTTTCATTTTTCTTGTTCATTTGTTAGGATTTATCAACGATTACAGACATTTTCTTCTCACACCCACAGCATGTGCAGATTATTTGGGATTTGAAATGTGTGAATGAGAAAAGTTTCGGTGTATTTTTTGTTGTTGTCGGTGGCCAATGCGAACAATTAACCAGAATGGATTGCATGTAATAAAGATTTATTAAGAGAATTTGTTTGTTAATTATATTTGATTTACACGAACCGTTTATTAACTGTTGAAAATGGGAATATACTGTGGGAAAGGTAGGTACATTGAGGTTATGACTTTTTTGCAACCTCATATCCCTTTATGATATTTTGATGAGTTTTTACCTAAGATTGCATAAAATCTTAATAATAAAGAGGTTGGATAAAACAGCTTCCGCACAAAAAGCTTTTAAAGTTTTTATTTTTTCAGCACTTTTGTCACTATTAGCAGATATTTAACTGAAAGCAAGGTATGGGGGCACACGACTTAAAAATAACATAACCGTTTGTTTCTCACTAATTTTATCATCGTATTATAACATATATATCATTTAATATTATTATAACTTTATTTCATATTTCATAAAAATTAAAAGTGGTTTGTGCGGGACCTTTTTTAAAATTTAAATGGAATTAAACTTATTTTAGTCATTAATAGGCAAAAGTCCGTTAATTCGTGCAACACGAAATAATTTTTTTGAGAAAAAAATTTTCATTTCACAGAATTTAAAAAAAAAATGTTTTAAATGTGATTTGTGCGGAACCTTTTTTATTAATAAAATTGAATGAATGTTATTTTAGGAATTAATAGAATAAAGATTATTCATTCTCACTACAGGAAATCATTTTTGAGAAAAAAATTTCAAAAAGTCATAACCCTAATGTACATATTTAGTATAGGTTTATGATAATGAGAATTTTATATACACAACAAGGGATGCTAAATTGTAATTCGTTTTGATAAATTGTTTTTGGAAAGTTGGTTATGTTAGTTTTGGCAAAACATAACACTATTACAATATTTTTCCCAGAACTTAGCACCCATATCGAGAGCAGAGTAAATAAATTTACATAAATATGAAGTTTCTGCCAAATTTTACAGGTTTGCTAAAAGGTTTTATAGAAATAACACCTTGCCAATTAACTGTAACTTTAGGTAGAGTGTTGAGAAATACCAGACTAACAATAAGTTAGACCAACCACACTTAAAATAATTACCCCCATTATTATAAGTATTCTTTGGTTATAGTTTGGATTTACCGAACAGATTTATAGCGTTCCGGTTAATTTAAAGTTAAAAGTGATGATTGAATTTCAAGGAGAAGCTTCTTGGAATTAACTTCCAATATAAAATTATATTTTTAATGCCTCAAAATTAGATTATTTTGCGTTTTCAAATCCATCAGATAGTAAAAGAACACATGTAATAATGGCTCTTAGGAAAATAAGTATTGTATGTTTCAATTTTTTGGAACATATGAGAGAGAGAGAGAATCGAATATATATAATAAATTTGTTCACGTGGCCAATCCTCTTCATACGTCAACCTCACCCACTGTCCACCTTAGGCTTAGTGTCCTCTGTTAACGCAAACGAGAGCTGTAGCGACCGATCATGGGCGGTATTACTAAAAATGCAGCAATGACCAATTCCAGTATAAGGTGATGCTTGATTTGATGGGATGTGGCTGTAGAGATGGCAGCAAAGGATCCAATATTATGGACAACGGTGGCGTTGATTGCAACATGGACTGTAAGAACACTCTCTGAAACTTCGAAACTATACCAAGTCCAGAACGAAATGTCAAATTACCGTTTAGACGTCCTTGGACTAAGCGGAGTTCGTAGCCCAAACTCCTGAACAATACAACTCAAAAACGGATACAACTCAATTTTCTCCGGGTATAAATGGGGTCGGTATATGGTTATAACCAAAAGCGAACAACATATCTAGCATACAGTGCTATGTCCCTACGGAACCCGATGATGAAGAATTCAAAGATTTATTTTACTCGCAGCTCGGTATAATGTATAATTTTATCACCGAAAGCGAATAACAAAATCTCGCTTTTTTCAAAAATATTTTCACTATTTAAAAAAATAACAAGTAAAAAAGTGTGGATGAAATACTTTTTTCCCAAAAAAACTTATGTATTTTGGGGGGCTTCTCAAAATTTTGGACGTATGCACCGACAAAAAGTATGAATAGGATTAAAGCTAAAAAATTTGCGGGTATATCGATAGATAGGGCTTTTTTATCACACTAGCCTACGAAAACATAATATCGCTGCAAAAAGGGCCACTAGGAAAACCTTCGGTAAAAATGTCCAAAGGATCCTCGAACCACACAAAAATTTTGAACATGTGTGTGGGTGGTACCACAAGGATTGGACATATATGGCCCAAATTTGAACATAAACTAAGTTTCGACAATGTTTAGAGATCCAAAGTTTGGACCAAATCGGTTGGTACGTCTATGAGAAATCGCGCGTACCATTTTAGCGATTATTTTCGAACTTTTGTGGGGGAGGTAACGGAAGGAGGGGACACCTTCGAATTTCATCTAAAATTCGAAGAAATATTATAATATCCAAAGTTTGGACGAACGCAGTATTCGGTTCCAGCTCTCCAGCTACTACATAATGGTGCCATAGGGGTTTTTAACAACTTTCGGGCTGTTTTCTCAAGAAGTATGGATTTGCCCCTGAAAAAAATTGTTACTGTCGTAATTGAGGCAGCAAATACAAGTTGCTTCAACAAAAAAGCAAAGTGATTCGAGAGCAGGTCTTAAAGTGAATTTATCCAAAATTTTGTGTGGGAGGTACCCGAAAGAGAGGACAAGTATTGTCCATATTCGAATCTGACCTATATCTGGTAGATGTATTAGGATGTGTAAAGTATGGACCAGATCGGTCACTCCCATCAAGAGTTATCGTGCGCACAATTTTCCGAACATTTCCGTACTTTTGTGGGGGAGGTACCGAAAGGAGTGCACCGATATAACCCTTCTTTGAACTTAAACTATGTTTGGACAAAATAATACGAAAACCAAATTTTGGACCGAATCGGTTGATCCGTTCGAGAGTTATCGTGCGCTCCAGCCAGCCAGACAGACAGACGGACATGGCTAAATCAATTTCAACTTGTCTGAAACACATTTCGTCCAAACATACTTGGGGTCTAAAACCATTATTTCGATAGGGCACATTCTGCCCCTATGAAAATGTATATGGCAAAAGCCAAAATTCCTTTCCAATTCCATTTGAAAAAATTTAAAAAAATTTTGTGAGCACATCTATTTTTTTTTTGCATAGATGTTAAGGAAAAAAATCTGGTTTTGAATCTGTTCGCGTTCACAAAATTGACGATGCGCGAAAATTTTATAGCGATTTTTATTCTCATATAAAGAACAAATATTTAAAAATATCTTATTTGTTGTTATGAGAACATGTATGCATAAATCGTTAACAGCATTCCATATATATTCGTAGATGTTTAAATTGTTATTAAATGTATTATTATTTTCGCGGAAAATTAACAAATAATAAAAATATTTTGAAGTAAATCCAAATTATCCTGTCCCAGAGTCCATTTCCAAAAAATTAATTAAAAACAAGTGAGCAAAGGCTATAGTCGGGACAGGGCCGACCATGTGATACCCTACACCACTACCCCTATGCATAAGTTTTGCACTGGTAAACATTTATTTTAGGGAACATAATCCAACTACCACCAAACATATGTTGGCTTTTAATCAAAAAAAATATGCCTCTTTCTCTTTGAGACCCCCATAAGCAACCAACATTATGTGACCATCCGATCAAAAGTTCGACCTGTAGAATGGAAGAATTGGATGCATTACCGACTATTGTGGTATATCCCTTGTTTGACCACCTTCGCCAACCTACTTTACACCAATGTACAGGTAATATTTTATTCTTCCATTGACAGGATTTGCCGTTGAAATCGATATATTCACAAAGAATAAAATTTTGAATTTGTCTCCACATGAGTTTTTCCCCATTCCGATAACTAAATATTATCCGACTATCACCAAAATCAATAGGCATCTTCCTCTGTGGGGCCCCCATCAACCCCCAAACATTCGTGACTATCCGATCAAAATTCCAACCTTTAGCGTGATTACAAAAAATGGAAAAATTGGATATAATATATTTTGCGATATCTCGGTTGTTTGCCCACTTACGCCAACATACTCTGCGTCAATATAATGGACATCTTTTCTTCTTCCATTGGCGGAATACTCCTACTTACTTACTTACTTAGTTGGCCCATTACAGAACATTTGTTCCATAGACCGAACTAAGAAAAGATCTCCATTCCTCTCTGCTTTTCGCTTGACTTTTTGGAATACCGCGCCTTTCCATTTCTTCATCCACTTGTATGCTCCATCGAAGCTTATGTCTGCCGATTCTGCGTGCACCGCCATGTGGCATGTATTCATACGCCTTTTTAGCGGGTTCATCATCGCTCATTCTCATGATATGGCCTAGCCAACGCAATCGTTGCATCTCGATACGTTTAACTATATTCATGTCTTTGTATAGCTGATATAGCTCGTGGTTCATACGACGTCGATATTCACCGTCAACGCAAATCGGCCCGTAGATCTTTCGAAGAATTTTCTTCTCAAACACACCAAGCACTGCCTTATCTGCTTGCGTAAGTACCCATGCTTCGGAGCCATACATTAGCACGGGTAGTATCACCGTTTTGTATAGTGTTATTTTTGTTTGACGAGATGTGGTTTGTTTTTAAATTGCTTACTTAGACCATAGTAGCATCCGTTGGCCAATACAATTCTTCTTCTTATCTCACAACTGATGTTGTTTGTTGTGTTTATGGCAGTGCCGAGGTAGACGAAGTCTTTAACTACCTCAAAATTGTAGGTACCAACTTCCACAGTTGGTCCGAGCTCTTTGGACGCTTTGCGCGTCAACACCATCAATTTGATCTTTTCGCCGTTTACCGCCAGACCCACTTTCGCAGATTCTGCTTGGACCTTCCTAAAGGTATCAGTTACTTCCTTTACTGATCGTCCCATGATGTCTATGTCATCATCATATGCAAGTAACATGTGGCTATTGGTGTAAATTGTGCCATTTCTTTTGACATTTGCATCTCGTATTACCTTTTCCAGCAAAATGTTGAATAGGTCACACGAAAGGCTGCCTCCTTGTCTGAAACCTCTTTTGGTACAAAATTCTTCGGAGAGGTTCTTTCCAATTTTAACTGAGGACCTAGTATCAGTTAAAGTCATCTTACAAAGCCGGATGAGCTTTGCGGGGATACCAAATTCAGACATTGCATGGAATACCTTTGATCGGAGGGGACTGTCGAATGCTGCTTTATAATCGACAAAAAAGGTGAAATGTGTCGATCTGCATCTCTTGGGTCTTCTCTAGGAATACTCCTACTAGAAGCGGAAGTATTCGCATAAGAAAAAACGTCGACTTTTCTCCACATAAGCTTTTCGCTTATTCCGACTCCTGAATATTATCCGACCATCACCAAAATAAATAGGCATCTTCCTCTGTGGGGCCCCCATCGACCCCCAAAAACTTCGTGACGATCCGATCAAAATTGCGACTTGTAGCGTGATTACAAAAAAATCGGAAAATGGGATGTATTATCGGCTATTGCCATATTTCTGCTATTTTACCACCTACGACCACCTACTTTACATCGTTGTAAAGGTGATATTTTCTACTTTCCTTGCCAGGTTTTGCTTTTGATATACCTCTTAAAGAAACAGAGATATTGGCTTTGAAATAAAACGTTGACCTTTCTCCAAATAAGTTTTTTGGCCATTCCGACCCCTAACTATTATCCGACCAGCACCAAAATCAATAGGCTTCTTCCTCTGTAAGACCACCATTAACCCTGAAAATTTCGTGACGATTCGATCAAAATTGGGACCTATAGCGTGATTTCCAAAAAAATGGAAAAATGGGATGTATTACCGACTATTGTGATATCTCCGTTATTTGGTTACCTACGCCGACCTAGTTTACATCATTGTAAAGACGGGATCTTCTACTGAAAGCCTGACTATGAAGGCTTTGCTTTTGGAAAGTTTCCAACCAAAACTGTGATATTCGTCAATATAATTAAAATCGCAAAAATCAAAATTGGGGTTTTATTTGCTAGTATTGTGATATCTTCGTTGTTTGATCACCTACGAGCACCTACTTTACATCATTAGAAAGGTTATATTTTCTACTTTCATTTTCAGGTTTTGCTTTTAGTAAACCCCATATAGAAGCTGAGATATTCGCTTTGGAAAAAAGCGTTGTCTTTTTATCCACCTAAGTTTTTTGCCCTTTCCGACCCCTAAATATTATCCGACCATCACCAAAATCAATAGGCTTCTTCCCCTCCGGGACCCCCATCAATATCCAAAATTTCATGATCTGATCAAAATTGCGACCTGTAGCGTGATTACAAGGTTTAGATGGACAGACGGACAGACGGACGGACACACATAGCCAGATCGACTCAGCTCGTCGAGACATTCATTTTGGTATATATAAGTATGGGTCTACGACCATTATTTCGATGCGTTACAAACTTTTTGGCCAAAACCAACTTATAATACCCTCCCCACATAGTGGTGTAGGGTATAAATATATGCGGAATTTAGACAATGCGTAGAAAAATATGATACCAAATGTATAGAGGTTGGGTACATAAATTGCATATTATAGGAAAACCAATAGAGAAAAACTTATTGTTGGAAAATATTGTTGCAAATATATTTTTTGGTTTGATTTGAAAAATTAAAAAAAAATATTTGAGAGTTCTCCAACTATTTCGCTAAAATCCCATACAATAATTAATGTGTACTGCTAAAACTTCATCAAGAAATATGGCTTACCATCGTGAAAGCTTATTTGCTTACTGTGATAACTTATAAGGATAGGAAATTAAGAGTAATATTGAAATTACAATCATTCAAAAAATGTGGAAATTAAAAAGCTTATTATTCGCGAAATAGTTAAAATCAGTTGATGCGCATCAGTTTTTGGATACAGCGAATCAATCAATATTGAAAGATATTTATGCATATTTCGATGTTTCACTCAGCGGCCGTTGTGTGCCGCCAGTTGCATCACACAATGCAAAAAACATTAAAGTGCGTAAAAATCGCGCAATGTGCATACGATTTTGATGCACATCAGGTTTCAGTAGCACCCATCAAAAATACGTCTATATACACATATTTCAAATATATTCTTCAAGAACCGCGGATGTGCCTCCACATTCTATTTTTGTTAAAAAACCCATATTACTCGCGAATCTCGGTAATTTATTACACGCGTTTTTTTTAAAGAAAATCGCGGTTTAATACGCGGATTTGTCAAAATAAATTGTTGCTGATTTTCCTATTTTCAGGGTATCTATATCCGCGGTTTTAGTGGATGGATTCGATCGCGGATGGACTCATTAGATCCGTCGCGTAAAAAAACTAAGTTCACGCGGGGTACAAAGGAAATTGAATGATACTTGTAAATTTTAAACGCAAAAATAGGTTTTTTTAAAAAAATTCACGCATCAAATATTGGCCTTTAGACTCCAATTACTAGGATGCTGTAAGGAGCACACTCATGAGATATGCATTAAACGACGTAAAATCACGAGTTTTATAATCCTATTATTAGTTTTGAATATTATCTTGTTGCGCGTCCGAATTATTAATAAAATTCAAAAAACCCCGAAATTCCGGCTTCAAAATGTCAGCATCAATTTTAGGTGGATGCAGTGTATATATCGAAAAATGATATACTAGTATCATATTGCCCATGAAGTATTCTGTGATTCTTTCTTTGGGCATATGTCTATAAAATGTAAGGTTAAGCCAGAAATCGGAAGGGAGCATAAAAAACTTGTTGGCTTCAACCCATTTTTACCTATTTTTCTACATTGATGCCAACACAGCTTCCACGTAAATTAATTTTAATGGTCGATATTATGGGATCCCTCCTAAAACACTTCATTTTAAAGAATGTATATCATACTATATAGAATATGTTAACAGTTCGGGAGTTCTGAATGGGTGAAACTCGGATTCATCGATTGTAAAACATTTTTGGTTTTCGCCATATACCCTCGTTAGCATAAATGATGTGGGTATAAAAATCTTTGATTTAGCGGGAAAAAATTAACCTTTTTTGGAAATGGAATATGAAATAATTGACAATATTTGTGATATACTCCACCGTGCCCTTGAACCAAATTTAAGTGGAAGGTCCTTACACCTGGGAAGTTTTTGCGGATTCTGAAACTAAAATGCTTATAAATGAGAAAATAAAAAAAAACACAAAAAAACCGCCGTAGCGCTTTTTAAATAAAACACGATTCAAGTTGACATTTTTATGAGTTTTTTTAGGTTTTCACGATTTTGCTTGGAAACCTAAAGTTTTATAGAAATAGGACTAACGAAAATGTTGTAGCCATGAAAATTCTCTACAAGATTGACTTTTATGGTATCTTCGTAGTTTTTACCGTTATTGAGATATAAAAATTCGAATTAGGACAATGGAATGACTGTATTGCCTCCATATATTACAGTGTTATCCACCGTACATCTTAACTAACTTTAAATGAAAATCGCTTACACCAGGGAAGTTTTTGCGGATTCTGAAACAGCAATGTTTATAGATGAGAAAAATCCAAAAACAAGAAAAAATAGCTGGATGGATTTTTTAATAAATCGCCATCAAAGTTCACATTTTTAGGTTTTTTTAGTTTTTCACGATTTTGCTTGGAAACCGCATGTCTTATCGAAATTGGACTAAAGAAAATGTTGTAGCAGTGAAAATTCTGTACAAGATTGGCTGATTGATATTGTCCTAGGTTTTACAATTTTTGAGATATAAAGGTTTAGATCAAACTTTCAGATTTTTTTCTTAGGTCTTCAGGATTTAGCTTGAAAACTGGAAATCCGTTCGAAATGGGAGTAAAGAATATTTTGTAGCTGTGAAAATTCTCTACAAGATTGGCTTTCGTAATTTTTCCCTAGGTTGCATCATTTTTGAGATATGTAATTTTAAGTTGGGAAATGACATTATTTTATAAGGAGGCGATACAGTCAATCCATTTTCCTAAATTGAAGTTCTATATCTCAATAACGGTAAAAACTACGAAGATATCATAAAAGTGAATCTTGTAGAGAATTTTTACTGCTACAACATTTTCTTTAGTTCCATTTTGATAGGGTTTGTGTTTTCCCTGCAAAATCGTGAAAACCTAAGAAAACTCTAAAAATGTGAACTTTGACTGCGATTTATTTAAAGAGCGCTCCGGCGATTTTTTTGTTTTTTTTTTTATTTTTCTCATCATTTTGTAGTTTCAGAATCCCCAATAACTTCCCAAACTTCCGAACGGTGCTATTGAACCAATTTTTAATGAAAGGAGTTTACAGCTGGGAAATTTTTGCGGATTATGTAACTACTATGTTCATAGATGAGAAAAATAAAATAAAAAAAAATCGGCGGCATTTTATTTTCGGTGTATGATATTTTCGTAGGTTTTACCATTTTTGAGATATAGAAGTTCAAATTGGGACAATGAATGCACTGACTTTATCGCCTACTTATAAAACAATGTCATATACGGTGCGCCTTAACTAACTTTAAATAAAGTGCTTTAAATAAACTGCTTACACCTGGGAAGTTTTTTGAGATGATGAGAAATATCCAAAAACAATAAAAAATCGCTGGAGGGATTTTTAAATAAATCGCGGTCAAAGTTCACATTTTTAGGTTTATTTTAGGTTTTTGCGGTTTTGCTTGGAAACCGCAAGTCCTATCGAAATGGGTCGCTCCGGCGACTTTTTTATTTTTCTCATCTATGAACATTTTAGTTTTAGAATCCGCAAAATTTTTCCTGGTGTAAGCTCCTTTAATTTAATGTTAGTTCAAGAGCACCGTGTATATAGATATAATTCCTATTTTATCTCGAAAACTTTTCGAGAAAGATTTTCATCCTTTAACAATCCCCAACGAAAAGTATCGGCTGATATAATTCGAAGGTGATGCAAGAACTATGAAAACATCTTTATTCCAGATATGGGCGTCAATCCGTCTGGAAATTCCATGAATCTTAAACAAATCTCATAAAATCGAGATTGCGATATTGTTTTCCTTAAAGTCTGCCGTGAAATTTTGGTCAAAATCAGGGTTTCGGAGTCGAGGTATTTTTGTCTCGACTCCGACTCCAGACCGGTTTTTTTCACGCCTCCGACTCCGAGGGTATATTCCTATACCACAAAAATTAATACAATTTGCACAAATGTTTAACTTTTTCCTATATTTGACCCATATAGGCTTATTTATTGGCTTTTCCTACGAACGTAAATATAAAGAACATTTATATTTATTCGCTGTGCCTCATCGAAATAATGGTTCTAGACTACAAGTATGATTGGACGAAATCCGTTTTAGACAATTTGGAGATGATTTAGCCATGTCCGTCCGTCTGTCTGTATTTCTGGCTGGAGCTCACGATAACTCTCGAACGGATCAACCGATTTGGTCCAAAATATAGCTTTCGTAATATTTTGTCAAAACTTAGTTTAAGTTCTAAGATGGATTATATCGCTCCACTCCTTCCGGTACCGTCCCCAAAAAAGTTTGAAAATGTTCGGAAAATTAGTGCGCACGATAACTCTTGAAGAGAGTAACCAATGCGGTCAATACTTTGCACATCGTGAAAATTCTACCAGACTTGGAGGAGGTTCCAAAATGGATTCTATCGGTCCACTCCTTCGGGTACCTCCCACACAAAAATTCGGAAAAGTTCAGTTTAGGACTTGCTCTTGAATCGCGTTGATTTTTGTTGTAGCAACTTGTATTCACCGCCCCTGGGGCAAGTCCATATTTCCTGAGAAAATAGTCTGAAAGGTACAAAAAACCCCTATGAAACATTGTGTAGTGGTTGGAGCGCAACATAACTCTCGAACGGATCTGCCGATTCGGTCCAAAATTTGGCCTTCGTCATATTCTGTTCAAACTTAGTTTAAGTTCGAAGATAAGCCATATCGGTCCACTCCTTAAGGTACCTCCCCTACAAAAGTTCAAAACTGTTCGGAAAAATTGTGCGCACGATAACTCTTGATGGGAGTGACCGATTTGGTCCATACTTTATACAACCTAATAAATATACCACATGTATATCAGGTTTGAATATGGATTATATTTGTCCACTCCTTCGGGTAACTCCTACACAAAATGTCGGATATGTTCACTTTAAGACCTTCTCTCGAACCACTTTGATTTTTGTTGAAGCAACTTGCATTCGATGCCTCAATTGCAACGGTACGAGTTTTTTTCAGGGGCAACTCCATACTTCTTGAGAAAATAGTCCGAAAGGTGTAAAAACCCCCAATGGCAACATATGTCGTGGCTGCAGAGCACGATAACTGTCGAACTGATCAACCGATTTGGTCCAAAATTTGACTTTCGTCATATTGTGTCCAAACTTAGTTTCAGTTCGATGATAGGCAATACCGGTCCACAACTTCATGTTCTTCCGTCCAATATTTAAACATGACAATAAAATGGTGTGCACGATATCCCTTGAGCGGGTCAACCAATTTGGTTCAAACTTTTTATCTCCTAATATTTTGTCCAAATTTAGTTTAACTTCTAAAATGGTCCATATTGGTCCTCTCCTTAGATAACTCCCCGAAGATCCTTTGGAAATGTATGCAGACGCTGCACAGTGGTGGCACTTACATGGGAAGGTGTGACAAAAATACTTCTAAATGTTATATCGAACTGAAATTGTTATCAATGGGTCATAGTGGCCTAAAAACACTCTACGTAAAATTTCGCGTGTTTCCCATGAAACGAATCATCTTGAATTTAAGTATTTTACTGTTACCAAGACATTATTCAACAAAATTTGCTGTAATCCGGTACCAGGAGTTATTATTGTATTGTAAGCATCCCCACGAAAAATTTTCAGTATTTGTCCATGATTTGGTTTACTCCCCAATGTCAACCAAATATTCTAAGCGACTATATTCTTATAATGATCTCAGACTTCAGAACATTATCTTATAAAGAAATGTCGTATCGGACCACTTTTGACCACAGCCTCCATATAGGGTTACCATCTTTTTTTTGTACTTTATAAGATTTAACCACATTTGTCTGCAGAATTACTTGTAATAATGCATTTTTTTACTCAATGCGGGGAAAAATCTCCCAAAAATAAAATAAATTATTTGTTAAAGTGATTACCCCCAAATCTTTTTTTCGCGAGTTTTCATTACAGGTCTAAGTTACCATGACCATGGAAATCGCTAATAGCACAAAAGTATTCCAAAAAATATAAATTCAGCAACTATAAAAGGGTGTTAAACTTTTGGTCATAACTGCCAAAACCGCAAATTTCCGCAAAAAGTTTATAATCAACAGGCGCTAGGCTACAATTTGGCACTAGTGGCAATTTGTTCGAATTTGTTGAAAGTGACTAAAAGTTTAAGGAAATCCATACATCTATATTAAATAATTTCATTTTTAACAATATTTTAACCAAAATATTCGGCAACCCTTGCGATTTAGAGGAATTTTCATAACAAGAAAAATGAAGCTTAGGCAATTTACTAAATGAGTCATCTTAAGTTAAGGCGTTAAAAATAGTCCTTTGTTTCATAAATTCGCTTAGAATTTAAGTATTTTTTCTAATTTTTAAATACATATTTTTCTTCAAAATTAGTCATGTTCATGAGGCGTTTTCTCCTTAAGAACCGCGAAAATGGAAAAAATAAGTTGAGTTTCGAAAAATTTGGAATGTTTTGAAGCTTTTTGCATTTTTAAATTTTTGAAACGACTACATGAATTTTTTGATTTTTGTCGTTGGGCGCATCCACTGTGCGCTGTTCGTTGTGGTCCTGTTTACATCGATATTATGTTTTCCGTGGACAAGTCCATGCTTTCTGGCATACTGGTCCCAAAGTTATACTGAAATGACTAGTGGGCTTGATATCTATCGAAAATATATGACTCCCAAAATAAGATCCACTTTCATAATGGACTATGTCGGTCCATTTTCTCAAGTACCTCCTCCGCAAGACTTTTGAACTTTAATCCTAATCCACATTTTTGTCGGCTAGATGATGATGATAGTTTCAATTCGCAAAGGCTGAGGGTATATCTCTGTCGGCAAAGCCGACTGATACTTTTTTACTTATTATCGAATCATCTAATAATTAAGATTTTATCTAATTTTATGTAAAGGCTCCTCAAAATAGACCTTTGTGAGAAGGCCAGTAAGACTTCTGAGAGAAGCCTTTAATGCCCAAGAAGATATTAAATGCCCAATTATAATTCGAATATTATAGAACTTTACTTTTGCTTGCAAAAAATTAAAGCATCAATTGGACCATAAAATATTTTCAACATGCATTTTGTAATCAAAAATAGAGATGAAAAGATTTGACTTCAAAGGACAGTAGATGTCCTGTGAATCGCCCTCTTACTTAGTAAAATATACAGTTTGCATAATTGTTTTCTTATATTTTTCTTTTAAAACAAATAACGATTTTTTGAAAGAATATTGGTGTCCCGTCAAATTCGGCAACACTGCTTGTGACCCCTTAAAATTTTAAATGGCAACTTACAGCTAGTTCTGTAAGCTAAAATCCTCAAAATACCAAAAAATAGGAGGTACCGTTATAAGGGGGCTATTCCTAAACATGGACCCATGTTGACAGTTTTTGGTGGAGAAATCTTGTGACCCCTACGAACCTCAAATTTCAAATTACATCTAGTTCGGTTGAAAATTGTATCTAAAATCGGTAGGTACTGTTGCATGGGGGATATACCAAAAATGGGCTGATATAGCCCATCTTCGAACTTGACCTGGCAAAAAGATACTTGGGTACTAAAAATAGTGCTCTAGCTCAATTTTGCGTACGCCAGAGTGGTAACAACAGACGGACAGTTATACGTGGCTAAGTTATAATGCAACATTTAAAATATGCTATTCTATTCAAAGCTACAAAACTTTGAACAGAAAAAAACTTCTATGAATCACAGTACGGCCATGACGAGGTATATACAAATTTTAAATATCTCTACATTGCAGTTTCAAACTTCCAAACTGCATGCCTTGCGCACTGTTACCATCAACATTGTCTTTTCTTCGCTTACTGCCAGATTTACATTAACCAACTTAACAGTTAATGCTAATCTCGTTGGGAATAACTTACAAGATGTTGAAAATCACACGGTATGTTCTTTTTTTCTTGTCCGAATCTCCGTTTGGAACTAAACTGCTCATTTAAAAACAATTGTCAAATGCTGTTATAATATTCAGTAAAAATCTCCTTTCACACGATGCCTAAACTAAAAACTGCAAACTTCAACAAAATTATTTTTGCTAAGATAATGAGGAATATTTATTTAAATTCCCTTACTCGTTCTCAAACAATTTTAATATAAAAAGTAAGCAACACCTGTTTGTAGAGTTAAAACTCATTATTCTGCATACTTAACAAAATTAATTAAAATTCATATCTACTACTTACATTGTTGCATTAAAATTGAACTAATTTTTGCTAAGTAGCAGTTAATTCTGCAAGTCATGTCTTCCAAAGGGGGGGAATGACTGCTGTTAAGCTGCTCTGAAATTCACTGGCAGACATTTGCTTCGAAAGAAGTAATCATTGTGCTCACCATCATCATCCTTACGAGCAAGACAACAAGAAGAACAACAACAAGCGACGTCTTTTCGTAAATATGCTTTATCATTGCCGTCATTATTGTCATGATAATGAACTTTGACCCTTGTCTTGAGTTTCATGCATTGTAATACTGACTATTTGTTTCTTCATTTTTCTTGTTTGCTTCTCTTAGTTTTATTGCTCCTCTTAGCCTTTGCATGTCTCACGCTTGCAAGGAAAATTGCTGTGTTGTTGATTTCATTAAAGTTCTCATCGACACTGTAAATGCAGCGTAAAAACGAGAACTAAAGTGACAGGAAGCATTAACAACATTGGGATGCACGGGGGGTTGTAAAGAAAATAGGATATAACTACAGATGAGTCATTAAAGATAATGGAATGGAATAAATGTAGAAGTGTGAGGAGGTTTTAAAAAATATCTCTCACAATATTTTATAAGGATTATAAGATTTGGATTAAACCAAACCCATTAAGTTGCAGCACGATAATCGTGATCATATCGTGCAAATGTTGTGCATTTTCGGGGCGAGAAAGACTCTGATCAAATATTGGGAAAGTTTAGCATAGTATTCTATTTTTGCTTCGACAAGATAGTGATGCGAACTGATGTGCCTTTTTTCTGCCATAACGGTATCAATATAGTTTCTTAGGTTTGATCTACTGAAAGCCGTGCGGCTTTTATACCCTCCACCATAATATGGAGGGTATATTTAAATTTGTCATTCCGTTTGTAACACATCGAAATATTCATCCGAGACCCTATAAAGTATATATTCTTGATCAGGGTAAAATTCAAAGTCGATATAACCATGTCCGTCTGTCCGTCCGTCTGTTGAAACAAAAAATACAGCTCGCAATTTTTAATTTTTAAGATAGAGCTTTGTAATTTCGTTTAGAAGTTTCTATTACTCCTAGGATGTTGGATATTGCAAATGGGCTATATCGGTCCACGTTTTGATACAGCCCCCATAGAACGGTACCTCTAGATTTTCGGTATTTTAAAGATTTTAGCCTCATTATCACACCGATAATGGTACTTAGTATTCGTTTGGTGTATAAAACTTTCCCCCCAGAAATTTGCGGGTATAGGTCCACGCTTTCATATAGCCCCCATAGAACGGTACCTCCCGAATTTCGGTATTTTGAAGGTTGTTGCCCACCGAGATGGCTGAAATTTGGTATTTAGTCTTTGTTGGAGGTAAAAGCGTTTCTGACTGATTCTCATCGGTATAGGAACACGTTTCGATATAGCCCCCATTGAACGGTACCTGCAGATTTTCGTAATTCCGAAGGATGCATCCTGGCGGGCTCCTAAGCATAGATCCAAGATTCGTCTGGAATGATCTCATAGACATCGTTTGAAGCACAACGATCGTTTTTATTCACAACTAGCAGACCCAGGTCCGCGTTGCTGACCCGTCGTATTGCGTTTTAATGAAAACTTTTTATGGAGTTTATGCTTTACAACTCAAAAATAGGTATTTTTTACCTCATTTCTTCGGGTCCATTGTCGAACCAATTTACTCATTGAGGATTTTAAATTTATCAACAGAGTTTGTTTGCAACCTTTCTTTTCGTTTACGGACCTTGTCGAATTTTTTCGCCCATTGGTGCTATTTAGGATTTATTATAGTCCTAAAGCGATCTAATAATAAAATTTAAAAAAATGGTTAAGTAAAATTCTCCCGCTTATTGAGACGTACATATATGTTTTTAGTTTTTCATGGTGATGGAATTTTGTAAATATGTCGTTTTTCTTAATAGGGGATATACAGTGACAACTTCGAAATTCATGCCTACAAATTCCACAAAATTTCGTGAAAATCGGTTCGCTAGTTTTCGAGATATAGCATAATTAAAAACTGGCCGTGATCGGGCTTCGGGCACCAAGAAAGAACATTTAATTTTCAAGCCGATGCATTCATATCTTTAGCAAATATAGCGATTATAAAACAACAGGCCCCCAAAATTCATCAATAGCATTTTGAACCACAGGTCATTCCAGAACTTCCACCCTCCGAACTTCGACCCTGCGAACCACCCCATTTCGAACTTCCAGCCTCCGAACAACTCCCTCCGAACCAAGCCACAAATCGATGTTTCTCGGTTTTACACTAAGACTGAACTCTCTTTCAGAGTTTTTAATTTTTATTTTTATTTTATTTTAGGACTGCAGAATTTTACATCTTTGTGTTTATTTCAGCTTTAGTCCATATTTTGTTGTAATTCAATTGTTTGAATAACAACAAAATATTTTAAAGTGGATATGAAATTGATTAGTTGCGGGCGAAGGGTAGGGAATACTATAGTTTCAGTTGTCACCAAACAACTTCATCAGTTCCCTTTTTCGCCGACTCTGTATCGATAAACAGGTCAATAAAGCCATCTAGCAAATTAAATAAAATGAGAAATTTGCTGTATGGCCCTAAAGCTGTTTACCCTACAATTTGAGTCGAACTAAAGAATTTCATATCCACCACTGTTTTTATGTCGTCTTTGCTTCGCAAAGAATACGAACATAGGAGTGTTGCTTCAATAAGCGGGGGTAAAAACAACAAGAAAGTTGTTTTTGCATTACGCATTGGTCAACAAGGCCGTGCTGATGCCTATTATTGTTGTTGGCGTTTTTTATTGTTGGACTGCAGAATTTTACATCTTTGTGTTTATTTCAGCTTTAGTCCATATTTTGTTGTAATTCAATTGTTTGAATAACAACAAAATATTTTAAAGTGGATATGAAATTGATTAGTTGCGGGCGAAGGGTAGGGAATACTATAGTTTCAGTTGTCACCAAACAACTTCATCAGTTCCCTTTTTCGCCGACTCTGTATCGATAAACAGGTCAATAAAGCCATCTAGCAAATTAAATAAAATGAGAAATTTGCTGTATGGCCCTAAAGCTGTTTACCCTACAATTTGAGTCGAACTAAAGAGTTTCATATCCACCACTGTTTTTATGTCGTCTTTGCTTCGCAAAGAATACGAATGCAAAAACAATGCGTAATGCAAAAACAACTTTCTTGTTGTTTTTACCCCCGCTTATTTTATTTTATTTTATTTTTATTTTATTTTTATTTTATTTTATTTTATTTTATTTTATTTTATTTTATTTTATTTTATTTTATTTTATTTTATTTTATTTTATTTTATTTTATTTTATTTTATTTTATTTTATTTTATTTTATTTTATTTTATTTTATTTTATTTTATTTTATTTTATTTTATTTTATTTTATTTTATTTTATTTTATTTTATTTTATTTTATTTTATTTTATTTTATTTTATTTTATTTTATTTTATTTTATTTTATTTTATTTTATTTTATTTTATTTTATTTTATTTTATTTTATTTTATTTTATTTTATTTTATTTTATTTTATTTTATTTTATTTTATTTTATTTTATTTTATTTTATTTTATTTTATTTTATTTTATTTTATTTTATTTTATTTTATTTTATTTTATTTTATTTTATTTTATTTTATTTTATTTTATTTTATTTTATTTTATTTTATTTTATTTTATTTTATTTTATTTTATTTTATTTTATTTTATTTTATTTTATTTTATTTTATTTTATTTTATTTTATTTTATTTTATTTTATTTTATTTTATTTTATTTTATTTTATTTTATTTTATTTTATTTTATTTTATTTTATTTTATTTTATTTTATTTTATTTTATTTTATTTTATTTTATTTTATTTTATTTTATTTTATTTTATTTTATTTTATTTTATTTTATTTTATTTTATTTTATTTTATTTTATTTTATTTTATTTTATTTTATTTTATTTTATTTTATTTTATTTTATTTTATTTTATTTTATTTTATTTTATTTTATTTTATTTTATTTTATTTTATTTTATTTTATTTTATTTTATTTTATTTTATTTTATTTTATTTTATTTTTGTTTTTATTTTATTTTATTGTATTTTATTTTATTTTATTTTATTTTATTTTATTTTATTTTATTTTATTTTATTTTATTTTATTTTATTTTATTTTATTTTATTTTATTTTATTTTATTTTATTTTATTTTATTTTATTTTATTTTATTTTATTTTATTTTATTTTATTTTATTTTATTTTTGTTTTTATTTTATTTTATTTTATTTTATTTTATTTTATTTTATTTTATTTTATTTTATTTTATTTTATTTTATTTTATTTTATTTTATTTTATTTTATTTTATTTTATTTTATTTTATTTTATTTTATTTTATTTTATTTTATTTTATTGTATTTTATTTTATTTTATTTTATTTTATTTTATTTTATTTTATTTTATTTTATTTTATTTTATTTTATTTTATTTTATTTTATTTTATTTTATTTTATTTTATTTTATTTTATTTTATTTTATTTTATTTTATTTTATTTTATTTTATTTTATTTTATTTTATTTTATTTTATTTTACTTTTATTTTATTTTAATTTTATTTTTATTTTTATTTTATTTTTATTTTGTTTTTATTTTATCTTTATTTTATTATAATTTATTTTAATTTTATTTTATTTGTATTTTAATATTATTTTATTTTTTATTAATTTTCTCGTTTAGAGTTAAGCTTGATGATCGGAAATTATTTGCAAGTGAAAAAGGAAAGCCAAGGACTCGAACCCACATAGTCACCAAATTACGTTACCTGGTTTCACTGGTGGTAAAGCAGCATTTATACTAACAAGGACATATACACTTTCATACGTGCAAAATGTGCCTCATCTAAATAATGGTTTTAGACCCCAAGTACTCGTATGTTAGGACGAAATGTGTTTCAGACAATTTGGAGTTTAGCCATGTCCGTTCGTATGTCCGTCAGTCTGGCTGGATGGAGCGCACGACAACTCTCGAACGGATCATTCGGTTCGGTCCAAAATTTGGCTTTTGTAATATTTTGTCCAAACTTAGTTTAAGTTCAAAGATGGGTTATATCGGTCCACTCCTTCCGGTACCTCCCCCACAAAAGTTCGGAAATTTTGCGCGCACCATAACTCTTGAAGGGAGTAACCGATTTGCACATCGTGTTCTGTCATACGTAGACGATGTTCCAATATGGACTCAATCGGTCAACTCCTTCGGGTACCTCCCATACAAAATTTCGGAAAAGTTCAGTTTATGACCTTTTCCCGGATCTCTTTGATTTTTGTTGTAACAACTTGTATTCACTGCTCCCCATACGACGGTATAAGTTTCATCAGGGGCAAGACCATACTTCCTGAGAAAATAGCCAAAAGCTGCAAAAAACCCCTATGACACCGTCTGTAGTGGTTGGAGAGGAAGATAACTCTAGATGACTAGAATGGATTTGCCGAACCGGTTCAAAATTTGGCCTTCGTAATATTTTGCCCAAACTTAGTTAAAGTTCAAAGATAAAGCATATCGGTTCACCCCTTCAGGTACCTACCTCACCCACAATAGTTAAAAAATGTTCGGAAAAATTGTGCGCACGATAACCCTTGAAGGGAGTGACCGATTTGGTCCATACTTTACACATCCTAATATTTTTACCAGATATAGATCAGATTCGGATATGGACTATATTTGTCCACTCTTTCCGGTACCTCCCACACAAAATTTCGGATAAGTTCACTTTAAGACCTGCTCTCCAATCAATTTTTGTGGAAGCAACTTGCACTCAATGCCTCAATTAGAAAGGTAAATTGTTTTAGGAGCAAGTGCATACTTCCTGAGAAAATAGTCAAAAAAGTGCAAAAAAAAACGTCTATGACAGCATATGTAGTGGCTGGAGAGTACGATAAATTTCGAATTGATCAACAGATTTGACCTAAAATTTTGCATTCGTCTTTCAAAATTACTCCCTTTTATTTTATTTTATTCTATTTTATATTGTTTCGTTTTATTTTATTTTTTCATTACTCATTTTTAACAACACCAGTTTCTTGTCATTTTTGTTCTCGCGTCGCATTTTTACGTGTCTTGTTTATCATTGCCAAGTAGAAAATAATGCAAAGATAATCAAATGTTCTGTGGAACAAATATCATCAACACTTTGCAAGTGAACGGAGATACTTAGCAAGATGGCGGAAAAATGAAGCAAGAGACACAAAAACTTTGCGAAAGAGAACAGTAATACTAAAATTTGCTAAGTACAAAGAGAAACTGAAAAGTAATTTTGTGGAACAAAAAATTATCACTTTTAAAAATAGCTACTTTTTGATAAGTGCAAAGTGAAAAGCGATAAGTTGTTTCGTGGAATAGGGCCCAGGTGATACGATCGTTATGTCTGGCGAACTGTGACACTATGCGCTAATTCTGGTATGGGTGCCCTCATTGACGGTATAGCCAGCACTGTACCACTGTGGTCGTTTCCGAGGACCGAATGCTACAACTCATGATGAACCTTAAAATTCCCCAGAACCAGACGGTTATGAATTTCCAAAAGCGGGATTATGGATTATAACCTGGAGTACAGCTATTTATCGCGGGGATGTATACGTACAGCAACTCTACCTCGGCAGTTCCACACCTGACTGCTACCCACATATATTGCATTCTTTTCTTATAGCAGCATAGAAACCTACATAAAAGCAAAGGTTTGATGCTGGTTTGGCAGTCATTGGCCGAAACACTATGGTTTCGGGTCAATCCGGTAAGAAAGAACCCGCTGCCGTGAGATTAATTTCATTCTTGTGACTCTGATCCGCGCCAATTAATCTGTCATTTCATTTCGTACAATTTATATTGTTATTCTTAGCAGTGGATTTTTTACTTGTGTGGGGTACTAACCTTAAGCTTTATTGTTGTTGAATATAAATTTTGCAAGCTGTCCAAATTAAAGTCGGTTTTGTTTGCACTCTTTTTTTTAGATACTAAATTTTGTGAAAGCAATCTTAACACGTCACAACATTTTATTCTTATGTTGATATTTCTTAAAACTATTTTACCTGACAGAGAACAGAATCTGCATACTAAACAACACTTTCTAAACTGCAAAGAAAATTAACTTTTCTCGACAAGAAGAAATTTCAATTAAGTTTCTTGCATAACATGTTAATCATGGCCAAGAACAAGAGAAGTTTAATTTTCATAAAACCGCCAAACAAAAGAAAATTGGAAGTGAAGAACCAGCCATTCACTTAAGAAAAAAAGAAGAAAAGAGGAAAAAACTTTTTTAAATTAAAGCAGTTAAGCTTTACGCTTTTCATTTTTAAAAGACAATACGTAGTAAAACTGAGGCGGTTGTCCTGGAAACTGCTATGGAAATGAATGCACTGCAATTATACGAAGCAGTGATTATGCTGAAAAAAAACAATGAAAAACTTTAAAAAATAATTCTTGCGAAAAATGTAATCATGTTTTTCTAATAAGTTAATTTTTTCTCTGTAAAAATTCAATACATTTCTGATTTAACTAATAAAATTCCATTAGTGCGGAAACTATTGCTGCTGCTCCATGCAAAACAAAACACATTGGTGTATAAATTAAATTTCATTCCAGATGTTTGGCATGTTCTTCTCGTTTCTCTTTATTTCTGCAAATCTAGGACCTCAACAACAATTGTTGGACCACTGCGGAAGGATATTTTTTGTATTCTGTGGTAGAAATATTTTCCTCACTTTATTTGCCAAAAGTTTTTTTCAATGCGGCGGTATTCTTTCTCGGCCACTGGCATGAAATTTCATTATAAACAATTCACAAAATTTCACTCACTAATCCGTTATTGTTGGATGTTGGATGAGGTGGTAGTTGCGGCGATGGTGCTCGCCGGTTCGTAGTTCCTGCAAGAAATGGGATTTTGTGTTTTGTATCGAAAACACTTTACCAAGTGTTTGTCTTTGTTCTAATGGAACTTTTCAAATTCAATGGAAGCAAAATGAAATGCAAGAATTCAAGGACCATTGTTCTTATGTATGTAGGGTTTTAAACGAAACTATGACTAGATTTGCTAAACAAGATTGCTTTATTCGAAGGAAACTTTTGAGTTAAGGATACTGTTTTCGATGTTTCATAGAATTTTAATACTTGTTTAACACCCAATTAAATCAATTAAAATTTTGTGGATAATAACTTTATTGTTGTTAGTCAAATTATTGTTAATTAGAAAGTTCACTAAATAGTTGATTTACAGTTTAGATAAGTTAAATGAATGTATTGTAATAGACGACATTAAAGATTAGAAGTTATTTTCAAAAATAGCATTGAGTATTCGAACAAATTCAAAATGTAATAAGTGTAATAAATTCCAATTAGATTTAAGTAACTAATTTACTTAGCTCCCTATTTGTTTCTAATGCGCAACATGACCCAGCAAATCTTTGTAACTCGATAAGTTTAATTACGACAAAGTCTGTATAGCACTGATTATCTCGTGTATTTCTTACAAAGCACAGTGATTTATAGAAATTTAAATATATTACACTCTCTACACTATGGTCTCAAATCTAAATTTTCTGGTCAAAACTATTTCAACGTCCATTTTGTAATGAAATTGATTGTTGTATATAATAAATGCGTAAAGACAGCAATTCTTATGTTTTTTCGTCCACAATTACCAAAAATTGCCAAAATTCGTTGAACAGGGTGATGCCGTTGTATGGGGTCTAAACCAAAACATTGACATATTTTAATAATTTTCGGTACGAAGGATTCTTATCTTCCAAAACGTAGAAATACCAAATGATAGCCGACCCGATTATAAAGTGTCGCTAAAACCGCCAAAATATCGTAAATCAGACGGTACCGTTATATGGGGGCTATGACAAAAGGTCTTAAGGACTACTTTCCAAAAAAAAAAAAAAAAAAAAAAAATAACAAAAACAATACAAAACAAAATGATATAGGCAGAAATATGCATTTTAACGAAAATCGGTTAATATGGGCATTACAGTTATATTTCAATTATGAGGGCAGTTCGGAAACTTCTTAGCCTAGCACAAAAAGCGCGGTATAAACAGAAAAAAGTTAAGTGTTTTGGAAACTTCCATCTCTGTTATGAACACATGTTAAATTTTGTTTCGATCTGGCAACTCCTTCATTTAGAAACAGGTGTTCAAAAAAGACGCATCCGCAATTTTTTTACAACGGGGAAATTAGAAATGCGTTCTGTCATTAAATATTTACATAAAAAAGGTTTATCGGGACAAGAAATTCATAATGATATGGTGAATGTGTTAGCTGAAAGTGCTCCTTCATATGCAACAGTAAAAAATTTAGTTGCTGAATTTAAACGTGGTCGTACAAGCATTGAAGATGAACCACGTAGTAGACGTCCAAAAACAGCAAAAACAACAGAAATTGTAGCCAAAGTGCATGATATGGTATTAAATGATCGACGAATAAAAGTGCGTGAAATTGCTAATATCATGGGCATCTCAAATGATCGAGTCCATTTAATTTTGCATGAAGAACTACAGATGAAAAAGCTTTCTGCAAGATGGGTGCCGCATTTGTTGACAGTCGATCAAAAACGCATAAGAATGAACATTTCTCAAGCTTGTTTGGATCGTTTTAAGCGAAATAAAATGGATTTTAAGCGTCGTTTCATAGCTGTTGATGAGACATGGATCCACCACTATACTCCAGAGACAAAAGAACAATCCAAACAATGGACTGAAGCTGGAGGAAGTGCCCCAAAGAAGGCAAAAACAATTCAATCGGCTGGTAAGGTTATGGCAACGTTTTTTTGGGACTTCAAAGGTATTTTATTGATTGGCTATCTGCAAAAGGGTAAAACAATAAATTCAGAGTACTATTGCAACCTTTTGGATCAATTAAATGTACAAATTCGAGAAAAACGTCCTGGCTTACAACACAAAAAAATATTTTTTCATCAAGACAACGCACCAGCGCACAAGAGTGTTTTAACAATGGCTAAAATCAACGAATTAAAGTACGAGTTGCTTGACCACCCACCTTATTCTCCTGATTTAGCTCCCAGTAACTTTTACTTGTTCCCAAATCTAAAAAAAATTCCTTGCTGGCAAGCGTTTTACCTCAAATGAAGATGCAATTACAGTTGTAAACCACTATTTTGAAGACTTTGAGGAAAACTATTTTAATCAAGGGATAGAATTGCTAGAAAAGCGTTGGACTAAGTGTATTGAAGTTTCAGGAGATTATATTGAAAAATAAAAAAAATATTTTTGAAAAACTAACTATTCTCTTTCATTGATAGGCTAAGAAGTTTCCGAACCGCCCTCGTAGATAATACATACAGTTACAACAAGTTTTTATAGAAAATTCACCCATCTTAAAATACATAAATTTACCTATGAACTTATTAGTTTACATTCCCTGCTAGCTTCCAAAATCGATTTGGCGGTGGACATATTTGGATATTTTTAGAAAGTGTAAACACTTTAATAAAGCTACCAGACCCCGGTCCGCGTTGCTGGCCCGTCGTAATGAGTTTTAATAATAACTTTTTATGGACTTTATGCTTGACAATTCAAAAAACGTATTTTCTACATTACTTCTTCGGTCCATTGTCAAATCGAGGAGGATTTTTAATTTATCTGTAACCTTTCGTTTTCTGACGGACTTTGTCGGATTTTTTTCGTCCATTGATGCTGTTTCGGATCCAATTTGCAATCCGATGCACTCATGCACGCAGAAAAAAACGGCCTCTCTAACATATGTCCCAAACATATTTTGCAGCAAACAAATATATGTTTGCAACAGTCCCAAACATAAAATATGTTTGTGTCCTGCAAACAAATTTATGTTTGGGTGCAAACAATTTATATGTTTGGGTGCAAACAATTTAAATGTTTGGGTGCAAACAATTTAAATGCTCGGGTGCAAAAGCCACAAAAAAAAGGCACGTGCACCAGTGGGCGATTACTGAGAGGAAGGGAGCGTAAATTTCAATGTAAAACACTTTGAAATGTATGCTCTCTTGCTCTCAGTAAGAGCTCACTTGATATCTCTATAATATACACACAAATGATTTTGTTTATTGTAAGGCACAACAACAGCAGACACATAGGTACATACAAAATTCCAAAGAATACATAATACCCTAGACAGACGCCAGAGTTAATTTGCATTAAAAATGTCCTAATTTGAATTAATTTTTCACCATGACAGACGATAGTTTCTGCATTTATGAAACAGCTGTTTGTGTTGTTTGTTTGTACCCAGCAGACCATTTCATAAAGCTTTACAAAAGTTCGCCAAAATATGCGAAACAAATACACTTTCTACGATTGACCTTTTCACCACGATGAAGCAAAAATAAATTTAATTTATTCGCGATATTTTTGAGTCTTTTTAAAATTATAAAAATATTGCAAAACTTTAAAAAAAAATTGAAGAAGATATAATTTTCGATAGAATTGGTATGGTGGGTAATGACATTTTTTGTGAAATAAAAAAATGTTAAAAAGAGATTTGTTAGAAGGCGTGAAAAACGATTAGCTGCTATTCTACTCGCGAAAGACCACTACTTATTTTAAAGAAACGAGTAAATTGCTGATTTGCTTTCCTTTTTTATTTTCTTAAACATGGAAAATTGACAAAAGACAATTGATTTTCAACAGCATTGCCATATTGAAATTGCTAAATTCAGTTTAAATTTCCTTTGATTTTGTGCATTAAGAATGTGGATAATGCGCGAATTAATTTGAATTAAGGCAGTTAATTCAAATTAACGCTGCCGTCTGTCTAGGGTATAACACACTTTAATATAAGAAAAACTGATTGAAATAATTTGTAAATAGTAATACTTTTAAAAAGAACCAGTAAGGAAAGGATCATAGTCGGGCGGGGCCGACTATATGATACCCTACACCAGTGTGAATATGTAAAATATAGGAGACATATATCAATTTCAACTGATTTCTATATAATATGGTACACTTATTACTAGAGAAAATTCCGTCACATATTCCAAATTTCATCAAAATTGGACAGATCGGGCGAAAATACACATAGGAGCTATATCCAAATCTGAACCGATTTCGATATAAGTTGGTACACTTATTTCTAGACCAAATTCAGTCACACATATCGTGTTTGGTGCGTGTTTGGTGCAGCAAATACGTCAAATCAGCCGAAAATATATATGGGAGCTATATCCAAATCTGAACCGATTTCGATGTAGTTTGGCACATTTATTTTAAGACCGAATTAAGTTACAAATTCAAAATTTCATCAAAATCGGACGTATATAGCGTGTTTGGTGCAGCAAATACGTCAAATCAGCCGAAAATATATATGAGAGCTATATCCAAATCTGAACCGATTTCGATGTAGTTTGGAACATTTATTTTTAGATCGAATTCAGTCACACATGCCAAATTTCATCAAAATCGGACGTATATAGCGTGTTTGGTGCAGCAAATACGTCAAATCGGCCGAAAATATATATGGGAGCTATATCCAAATCTTAACCGATTTCGATATAATTTGGTACATTTATTTAAAGACCTAATTCCGTCATAAATTCCAAATTTCATCAAATTGGACAGATATAGCGTGTTTGGTGCATCAAATACCTCAAATCGGACGAAAATATATATGGGAGCTATATCCAAATCTGAACCGATTTTGACCAAAAGCAATAGCGTTCTTCCGACGGCTAAAAAAATGATCTTGCCCAATTTTCAGCTAAATCGGACAACAAATGCAACCTCTACGTACGGACGGACATGCATAAATCGACTCAGAAAGTGATTATATGTATATCCCTAGAAGGAACTATGGGTCTATCTCGTTTCCTTATGCATGTTACATACAAATGCACTAACAGATAATACCCCTTACCACAGTGTGGTGTAGGGTATAAAAATATATAGAAACGTAGTTGAACGCTTCTCCTTAGTTGTGAAATAAAACAAATTTTACTCAAAGTTGACATCATCAGTGGGGAATCGGCATCTGGAATCGAATGATTATGTAATAAATAAATATGGATATACCATATTTCAAATATACATCTGTATGTAATTAGCAATATTAAGTGCGATTTCTTCCTTGTCCAATAAAATAATTCCATTCAACTTTTGGATTAAATTATAATATATATTGGGCATTTAATTTACTAAAAACACAATTTCTTTAAGAAAACACAAAACGCTAATTTATTCACTCACTTTAACGTCTTGAAGCAACGCTGGCAAATAAAAAACACTGAAGAAAGAAAAAACAAAATAATTCATACCATTTCTTCTTATCCTCTTCGCCTGCTACGTTGGTTAACAACAACAAAACAAGAAACACACGCATACACGCCATCAAAGCACCAATGCCACCTTCTTCGCTTCTACGTCTTCTATTATACAATACACACAACTCTTTATTATAAAACAGCATTCCGCAGCCGCGAGAGCACTGTTATTACTCTCGTTGACAAAAATCCTCTCTCCACCCGTGAAAAAGATGTTCTAACATAAAAATATGTTCTACTCAAATATATCAAATTGAGATATGTTACAAAATGTTGCAAACATATATTTGTTTGGACCCAAACATATTATGTTTGGATCCAAGCATATATTTGTTTGCAACCTGTCGCAAACATATATTTACTTGGATCCAAACATATTTCTAATATAAATTTTTCTGTGTGTACGTTTAGCAAATATAGCGATTATAAAACATTAGGCCCCCGAAATTCTTCTACAAATGTACAGCATTTTGAACCACGTGACATTTCTGAACATTTTCTAAAATTATTCTGAAATGAAATTATGTTCAGTAGTTTTGGAAAAATAATGTATTGAAAAGAGTGGGCGTCGTCACCAGTTTTCAAGATAAAACACACAACCCCATTGCCTCCACAAAATTAATGCGGAAACAGATATAGTCAAAAGTTTGGCTTATACATATAGCGTTTAAAAGAATGGCGAGGGGAAGGTACCTCACCTCTTCCGAAATTCATAAAATATACATAACAACGGCAAACCTTGAGCTTTTGCTGCAAATTTCATGGAAATCGGGTAGCAGTTTTGGAGATATAACATATTTAAAAAAAACAGGCGTATTCGGGTCTATAGGTCCCAAAGAAGTACCTAGATTGTAGATTCGTAGTTTTTGCAAATATCGCATAGGAGAAGTATCCGCCCCCTCTGGAATTCAATAAAAATATGTAGCCTGCGTTCGGTGGCCATCCCTGTACATTCCCTGAAAATTTTGTTTTAAAATAATAAAACAACAACAATGGGATTAAGCCAGACTACGAGTATTTTGAAAAAAAAATTTGTATCAGCTATCCCAATAAAAACGACGCCACCAATGTTCGGTGTAACATATTTTAAAAAATAGGCGTGGTCAAGTCTTTGGGTCCAAAATAAGTAGGTAAGGTCGGGACACAACCACAATTGTCTCGCAAATTAATTTCCAAACCGATACATTCGTAATTATTGTAAATATAGCATGTTTAAAGAAATAGGATATAGGGGACGTACTCCGCCCCTTCCGAAATTCAACAAAATATGTAGGCTATTATCACCGAAGGCCATCCCTGTACAGGGAAAATAAGTTAAGTTAAAATTTAAAAAGTGGACTTGGTCATATTTTTTCGCATAAAAACCTTAGTTGGGTATTGACGAACATTAAAAAAAAAAAGAATTATTTAAATCGGTCCAGCCGCTCTCAACTGATGCCATTACCAACGAATGCCATTTGATTTTTATTTATATAGATATAGCATTTTTAAAGAAATAGGGTATTTTTCCAGTACGTTGTCCTTGCGGCCCATTCACAACGTTACGACTTTTTTCCTGAAACAATGGCCCAAAACTTCCGAAAACCTCCGGCACATAATACTATGCGACACGAAAATTATTAATAATATTCTGAAACCGCAGCGTTAGGAAATTTGTTTAAATCTCAGAGGCAAATTTGGAGCAAATTTTATCGGTTTAATATCTATAGGCCAAACCCCGAAAAAAGTATAAGAAGAAATTACATCTTGACGATTATGACCTAGAAGATGAAGTTTGATGGTTTTTATGTGTTCCTTAAGATAAGAGCTACAGCTTTGCCTCTGAAAGTTAATCGAATTTCTTAACGGTCTTCTCTTTTTTGGTCTTCGATCACGCTGTAGTGTCAGAATATGGTTAATAAAACATGACACAAAAAAGTACACACAGTGTTATGAAACCATTTACGTATCGATATTTCAAGGTTATAAGGGCATTCAAGAGAATTATCACTAAACTACATTTTCAATGATTTGTTCTCACTATTTCGTAATATTTTGCGGATTTCAACTTGACTAAGGCGTGACTAAGAACATTTTTTATCTTAAAAAAAATATATTTAAAGGAAATAAATTAAAGTTTGCACCCGAAATTTGCTCCAAACCTGTTCTACAAAATTCAGTCTTACCATAGTAGGAATTTCTGCCAATGTATTCATTGGCACTTCGATCACGTTACCATAATGTTGTTATGAAAAATCAATGTGTTAAAATATTAATTACAGTCCACAGTATTTACAATAAAAAGCAAATACCCTAGTATTTTAAAAGGTGGATAGATAATTCTGTTGTCTATGAATATTTATGCATGGAAATGATATCAGAAGGACACTTTTTTACAATTATCTTAATTTTTTTCTGATATTTTCAATCAAGTATTATGAAGGGTGCGCTTTGAGATGAATTATGTCCCAATATACATTTATCTGTCCACAATATGCTCTGCCATTATTATTGGAAAGGGTAAATGATTTAAATTGTAAATCTCGTGGGAATTTTTTGTGGATATGAGTTATGAACCTAGTGGAAAAGCAAAATATGACTTCAAATTAGTTTTTTCCTAATGTCTGGAAGTTCTTGTTTTAATTGAGAGCTTCATTTGGAATCTAACTTGCTCAGAAATTGGAAATTTTTGTGCAAATCAGGATTAGTTTTGTAATTCTGGTCTATTTATTGAAGATTAACGTCTGCAAATTCGCATTTTCCACTTACATTGTTCCTAAACATCCCATACGGGACAAGGGAGACTTCTCTCATATCAATGAGTGCACCCGATTCATATATAGGTCAATGATATGGGACCTACTGTTTACCGCCGAGTCCGAACGGCGTGTCTTGTGGAGAAGTTTTTCAAGGCTGAAATACTCCGGAAATGTCGCCAACATTACTGAGGGGTATTTTGTCACCGTTGAAAAATGTTTGATGTTTGATGGCCGGGGAATCGAACCCCCGACCTTCTGCGTTCAAGGCGGGCGTGCATACCATTGCACCACGGTGGCACCCACCTACTTAGTGCATATGTACAGAGTTTTCAGTACATTGATCTTCAGTTGTTAAAAAAATAAACTGCAGTAATATCTGATCTTTCGTAATGTTTGTTGCTTTTGCCTCCCTATTTAAACACACGCCTACCTTAACAGGAACGAAGTAAGAATTTATGTAGTCCATCCATTTTTACAGCTGAGAGGTCAATGAAAAACATAATAATATAATATCCCGTTTTATGAATACGGACAATAATATATGCCTTTGCTGTATATTCCACGTATTTTGAAGCAAACTCGTGATAGAAAATCGATATATTTTATATACGGCATAACTATTGTTTTTTTTTTTTTGTCAGGGGCTTTTTGAAAAATGGTGCGATTTTTACAAAAATATTTTCACAATTTAACAAGATAAAAAGTTGTTGTAAAAATATTCAAATACTTTCTGAAAAACGAAAAGCGCCGCAGGCGAAAATATTTTTGAAAAAATCGCGCAATTTTTCAAAAAGCCACTGACAAATATATTTTTACAATTTAAGAAGATAAAAAGTTTTTTTTTTAATATTCAAATATTTTCTGAAAAACAAATAGAGCCGCAGGCGAAAATATTTTTGAATAAAACGTGCGATTTTTTTTACAAAAATATTTTTACAATTTAAGAAGAAAAAAAGTTTTTGTAAAGTATTCAAATACTTTCTGTAAAGTGAAAAGCTCCGCTTAAGTATTTTTGAAAAAATTCGCACGATTTTCTTAACAAATATATCACAATTTAAGAAATACCATAGTATGGTAAAACTCCTCCGAATAGCTACTTTCGTAATTGCGGGCATAATTTCGTCTTTAAATAATTTTATGAACTCAGGAGTATTTTTTGAATACTTCGACACCGCACTCTGGTTCGAAATGCGAATTCTTTGGCCAAAAGTAAATTTTTTGACATTCTCCTTTTTGCGCCTTTCTTCATAATAAGGTAGTAAACATTCCAAAACAACAAAAACAAAGTTTGTTTGTACTAAATTTGCATTTACCGTTAAACGAGAAGTTGTCAAAATTGAGATTTATTTTAGTAATAACATCACAATAAGAAAATTAAAAAGAATAAAACTCTAATATGGAAAAGATAGATAAAAGTAAGTAGTTTTGTTTTCCAAAAAGTTCGGAAGAAAGATTCGATATAACAACGATGTTATCAACGCACTTCTGGAAAACCCTTAAATTATTTATTTTTTTTTTTATTTTCAAAAACTGTTTTAGACCGAACTAATTTTGAGTAAAAGTGGGCGGAGTTTAAAAGAAATCAAAATTAGTTTGATGTGTGTACTTTAATAAAAAATTGGTTTCAAGTTGCGATTTGTTGCGATAAATGAAGCATAAATTTTTTCTCAAGGGGCATAAGTATATAAAATTCAGAACTGTTTGATATCTGGGTGATACAATTTTCAACCGATTTTCCTGATCATTTGCAATTTGTAATTTGGGTGACCAGAGAACGTCTCTACCAAATACAGTCGACATAGCTCCACGTTTGGATATAACCCCTATACAAGGGCACCCCAAAATTAAAGGTATTTTGAAGGTTTTTTTTTGCCACATTTTTAATCCGATTCCGCTGAAATTTTACATTTTGACATCTTAAGGGGTAGAAATCATCAGTACCATAAATACATACAATGGGATCACCCAGTTCAATATATTTTTACGGTTTTTTGAAATTTTGGCTGAAAATAATACAGAATCAATATTTTGTGGCAGTTATTATGAATAATAATAAATTTCAATACAAAAATTACATAGAAATACTTTTGGCCAGGATAATGGGATTTGAGATCATAGTGCATCGGTTGGCACATTGGCCTTCTCAAATGTATAACTTCGCTTACATTCTAACTCCTACTCTAAAATTTATACAAATTTTTATAACTATAAATTTCAAAATTAAACAAAGAAATAATTTTGAAATTAAGAAAACAATCGTAGGGAGTTATGTTTCTGATTTTTTTGGGTATTATGTCCGCTTGGCTTCACGGACATAACTTCCAACGAATTTTGGGAGTTATGTCCGGGCAACCTGTATCTCGCATAACATGTCTCCTGGGGAGGTTCTTTCATTTCATTTCATTTCATTTCATTTTATTTATGTATAATCTAAAGCCTTCTTGGCCATAGTCGATTACACAAGGCAACAGTAGAGGCGTACAAAAATAATTTTACAATATAATTTACATTATTAGATATTAAGTTTACATTACATAAAAAACCAAACTTAAATCTAAATAATAAGTTTTATTATTATTTAACACGAATATGGATGAATATAATATACATGTAAAAGCAGTTAAAAAAAAAGATTGATTGGTACCAATTGATCATTAACAAACACAATGCTAGAAATTATATATATTGTTTTGCTAACTCTATAAATTTGCGGTATGAAGCTGAAAAATGTCTCATTTCATACGGTATGCTATTGTTCCAAATTCTTACTGCCCTCACGCGAAATGATCGTCGCATAATTAATGAATGGAAACGAGGAACGGGAAAAGAATGAATGCGTTCTGAGATACCGAACTGAAATTTCGAATAAAGCTGTATCGGTGTTCGGGTTTGCATAATTTTGTACAATAAGGATACAATTCTTAAGTTTATAAAGTTATCGAATGTCAAACCTACGAAATCAATAGTGCAGGGTGTTACATGATTGTTACGTTTTATGTTGTAGACATATCTTACAATACGGTTTATACACAATTTCAAACGTTTTAGAGTACCTGAACATGTACCAGAATACACTTCTAAGCCATATGTGATTATTGGTAATATCAAAGATTTCCCAACAATTTTTCTCACGCTGAGAGGAAGAGGGGAGCTAGTATTGTACATTTTCCGCAAAAGAAATGTAGTTTTCATAACCACATTGTTAATGTGGTCATTGAAATCCAGCTGGTCGTCAACATGAAAGCCCAATATTTTTAAAGACCGTACATTCTGTATATTGCAGTTATTAAAGGTGAAAGTGATTGGATAATGCGACAATGGCTTAAAAATAATAGATTTGGACTTAGTATAGTTTTGCAAACACCAATGGTTTATGGTTTCTAACTCAGAGTTTACGCAAGTTTCAAAATACGACTCGGAGCCTTCACATCCATTGGCAATTAGCTGCAGGTCATCTGCGTATAAGTGGCCATCCATAAACCGTATAGTATCGAATATGTCATTGATATATATTGAGAATAGAAGGGGCCCCAAGATAGATCCTTGAGGCACCCCTCTATATAAGGGACGTATTGCAGAAGTGTCTTCCTTACTTTGAACGTACTGGTATCTGTGAAACAAAAATGATTTAATTAAACGACAAGCTCCTAGTGAGAATTCAAATGACCGATGCAGCTTATTTAGTAATACTTCATGACTTATAGAATCAAAAGCGCGACTAAAGTCTAAGCTAATCACTGCCGTAATTTTCTTCTCATCCACGGACTTCCTAATTTTGCCAACAATATCTATCATTAGAGTAGTAGTACTGTGTCCTTTCCTATATCCTGACTGCTTCTCTGAAAGTAACTTTTTCTCAGCCATGTGATCGTTGATTTGGTCCTTCATTAAAAATTCTAATATTTTTGAAAGAGCTGGAAGAATGCTCACTGGCCGAAAATCACTGGAATGTTGAGGAGTATTAACTTTTGGTATAGGTATTACCCTAGCAAAACACTATGTTTTTGGAAATGTTGATGTTGTTAATATGGTATTGAAAATATGGCATACATGATCAGCTACAACAGGAAAAATAATTTTTAAAAATTTTAAGGGTATGTCATCTGTTCCAACTGCATTTGAATTAAAACTACACAAAGCTCTGCATATTTCCAAACATATTTGCATTAGATAATTCAAACTCTATTGGCGGTGGATTGTCCAATCTGGGTAAGGCAAAGAATCCATTAGCTGAATTAACATCGACGTCTACATTTTCAACATTACTGCTGCAATATCCCAAATTTCGAAGTTCGGTCCACATAGCTTTTGATGATGCCAATGAAAAGAAATTACGGAAAAATATAGTTCTCTCTCTGCGCATAATACTTTTTAGCCTATTACGGTACTTAGTGTAAACTTTCCAATTAGTTTGACTTCTATTTTCTAGATAGGCACGATAAGCTAAATCTTTCAATTCTGCAGCTTTACGATTTCTTGGCTGATTTAGCCAGTTAAAATCTTTCCTCGGCTTCAAAGCTTTAATCGGAACATGAGTATCATAAGTATTACGGACAATACTATTAAATATTTCCACTTGGGCATTGCAATCATTAGTTTCATAAATAAGACTAAAATCTGATAACATTAAGTCCTCAAAACAATTATCAACATTGAGCTGAGTATAGTCCCGTATTTCTCTAATGACTGGAACTTCAGTTTTGCTTAAACCATAGGACAAAAATATTACAGCGTGATGTGAGTTTAATGACGGTAAGAGAAATTGGCCTATAGATTTTACTAAGTTTATGTCACTGACCAAAAAATAATCAATTAGTGAAGTAGTACTTGATTGCACACAATAGTGGGTGGGGACTGAATTATGCACAATCTCCAATCCACTATGCCTAAGATGGTCTCGCATTTCAGTATTTCTTGTTAAAACATTAATATTGAAGTCCCCCATCAACACTATGTGTTGATATTGAGACGAGAGATCACAAATAACACTCTCACAACTTAAGATATTTCCATATGGAAGATACAACACACCTACAAGCACCTTTAAACCCCCATTCATTTGAATTTCAAGAAACATACCTTCAGATACGCAATAATTTGTTATTTCGCAAACAGCCTTAACTTTTAGCGTTTTTTTGATATATATGCAAACGCCTCCGCCGCGTCCTTCGAGTCTATCCATTCTAAACAAGCAATAACCCTCAATATTAACAGCTTCATTTGCAGTATACGGCTTCAACCATGATTCTGACACTCTTATGACGTCAACGGAATTATCAGAAAAAACAGATCGAATTTCATATATTTTATATGAATTTCTACCCGGAACCAAACTTTGGGCGTTTAAGTGCACGAAATTTAAATTCTCTTTATTAAGGTTCAAATTTCTCATTGTGTTATTGTTAATGATGTCACCTAGGTTACTCTCCATGTTGTAAAAAAATAATGCCATCCATATTCCTGTTAGAATTGTATTTATTTATTGTAATCTATATATATATAAAATTCTTCGAGTCTGCCATGATGTTCGAAATTAAACTCCTCCGAAACGACTGGACCGAATTCCACGAAATTTTGTATATGGAGTTTTTAGGTCTGAGAATAGGTTTTTAGCTACTTTTTATGCTGGTCAGTTGAGTGACCAGGGTACCTTCCCCACAAATTTTTTTAAGAAAACGTGAAATCATGGATATTTTTGGACGTATTGTTTAAAAATTACTTGCAATAATATGGTAATAACTGTCTTGATCCTGAATGGTCATCTCGGAAGTGGAATATCGCGGTCAGCCCAATTTTTCAAAAATGTATACCGAACTTTTTTACCATTCACCACAATTTATATTGAAACCAGATTTTAGACATATCGGTTGAATAATGCGGCTAAAACCTTGCTTATACTGAAAATCGGGAGGTACCGTTCTATGGAGTCTATATAAAAAACTAAACATGTACCGAATAGTCTATGTGGGAATATCTTCTACCTACAACGAAGACTAAATACCAAATTCTAGCCATGACGGAGGGAAACCTCCAAACCGTTCTATGGTAGCTTATATCAGAACGTGGTCTTACACCGACAAGTCTATGCAGGTATGTTTACGACCCCCGACAGAGACCAGCAACAACCATTTCGGTGGGAAAATTAGGCAAAATCTCTTTACTAGAGAAAATCATGAGATATCGTTCTATGGGAGCTTTATCAAAAAGTGGACCTGTAGGAGTATTCACGACCCCCAACGGACACCAACAAACTAAATTATAGCCATTTCAGTTTAATAATTTGGCCAAAATCTTGAAAATACCCAACATCGGGTGCTTTATCAAAAAACTGGACACAGAATGGGAATGGTTATACCCCATGGAAGACTAAATCCCATTTAATGGCGAATCCCGAAAATCGGGTGGTACAGTTCCATGGGAATTATATCAAAACGTGGACCGGTATAACCCATTTCCAATACCAAACATCCTAGAAGAAATTCATTACAAAGTTCAATGTTAAATATTGCGGGCTGTATCTTGATTTCAGCTGAAGAACATCGCTACATTAACTCATTTGATCAAAAAAAAATCGAAGTTTTACAAACGGAAACAAAAGTTAGTTATACTCTTCATCTTATGGTGGAGGGAGTTTTGGAGTTTTGCTAAAAATTTTATTTTATGAAATTTCAAGAAGAAAGCATAGTTACGTCAATTCGGCTCGAAAATCGCAACATTTCATTCGTAATTCGAATAATCGAATTTGTAATTCAAATTATTCCATTTGTAATACGACAATTCTATTTGTAATTCAAATTATTCCATTTGTAATTTGAATTATTCCATTTATAAAATTATTCCATTCATAAAAAGGAAAGGAACAAATGGAATAATTCGGATTACAAAAAAAAAAAAAATCGAATTACAAGTAAAATAAGTCGAATTACAAAAGGAATAATTTGAATTACAAATATAATAATTCAAATTAAAAACAGATAAATTCGAATTACAAATGGAATAATTCGAATAACAATTGAAATGTTTCGAATTACAAAAGCAATTCTCGAATTACAAATAAAATGTTACGAATTAAAAATGGAATTCTCGAATTACAACTAAAATTATTCGAATTGAATCCGAAAAGGTGTAGATATATAAATATGTAGATGGGTCATAAATTTTTACACGGAAAACTAAAAACGGGCCAGCAACGCGGACCGGGTCAGCTAGTTATATATAAAAATCTAATACTAATACTCATAAAAAATTTCATATCCATTTAATTATTTTAATGATTTTAATATAATTTTTAGCGTTCCAAGTTTTTGTGAAAAATGTTTAAGAAGATAATTTCTTTCCTATTAACTGAGGACTTCGTATTTCAAAGGCTGGTCGATTTTTATCACTTTCCAGGTCTTTTCCAGAATTTGCCGGAAGGTAAATATCTGGTTAATGGTGGATTTACCAGGTCTATTTCATTGACCACAGATTTTAGTCGTTCACACTCGTTCACATAGTTTGAGAATACATTCATATTTCTGCTGCTAAACCATCGGCTCTTGTAGTCTTATTATTCTTCAGCCAAATTATTGCTGTCTTTACCCTATCGTATTGAATACCAACAGTGTGGAGAGTTGCTCTTCATATAGCCTGAGCTCACTATCTGTTTCTGTTACCATATTACCTTGTTCGTCTCACAAGAGGAGGACATCTATCCAAGAGAAACTATCGTTTTGATGATTCTCTATTTGGTAGAATTTTCGGACTTCATTTTGGCTCCTGCACATCTCAATTTGTCACACTTCCTCTATTTCATTTCTCACTTCTTTCCCAACATATCCTTTGTCGGACACACCAGTGTATTCTATATTCTTCTTGGTGAAGGTCACTGGTTTCCAAGTATAAATTTTGCCGCTGTTTGCATGAAGTAGGCGATGTTGTGTTTTGCGCTCAAAATCCATAACTAAATTTTGTGCAATTATTACTTTTCCAGCAGCCAAGGAATTGAATAATTCAATAAAATTGTTCTCTTTGTATCACAAATACGGTCATGGCCCCACACACATACGCACTTGAGAGATGGGAAAATCATTATTGCAATGATCTCTATTCATTTTTTTGAATAGATAAGTGCATTTAATTATTTAATTCTGCACGTACTGATTCCGTTTCAAACACACATTTTAAATATTTATCTATGAAGACTCCCTTTTGGTCATCTGTAAAGGCACTTTCTTGTGGTCGAATAAGAATGCGTTTTATGACGACTTTTCATCTGTTATTGAGAATATTTAAAGAATTTTTAAAGTTGGCCACGAATTGTTATTAAAAGGAAACCCTAATAAACGTCAAATAGTTTATAATACTTCCTTCCATATTTTGCAGTGCAGAACTATTCAACAAAATAATAAAACTTTTGAACAAAACTAATGCTCAAAGTATTTTTTCTTTCAATAACACCCTTCGTCCTTTAAGGCAAAAAAGAAAATGCAGAAACATTTCCAGTCTGTTAAGTCCTTTTTTGTAAAGAAAAAAAGAAAACAAAATGAAATGGATTTCTAAAAAGAACCAAAGAAGAAAAAGCAAAAACAAAAAGAATAATGATACACATTTCAGCTTAACATTATCCGGCTTTCATTTCTTGGCCAACGAAACAACCACTCATCGACATTAGCAGCAGCAGCAGCAATGACACGTAATTCCTAGAAGTAAAACGTAAAAGTTTTATGACAGCGCGCATAGCGCAGACAAGTAAAACTTTATTTTCCTGCTGTTCACGATGTTGCAGCAGCCACGTTTTATGGAAAATAGCATATTCGTGTTTTAATACAATTTAGATTGTTCTTTTTTTTCTTTGGGTTTATTTCTTCGAAATAAGTCATTACAAGTTAAGGATTTGTAAACAATTTGCGATAAAACTGGAAAGGATGTGGTTAATTTTGAAAAGGGGTGTGTGGTGGTTTTTTTGGCGACACTGAGATGAAATGTGTGAATTTTCGCTTAAATGAAGTTTTTTAGCAGGTTTTATAAAAATTGGTTGTTCCCCATTAAAAGACGTAAATCATGATATTTTACATTGATTAAAGTGTCACCATCAATAAACAATGCTAATGCAACAATCATTTTCCAAATCTTTAAAATCTTATCCAGAATAATTTATTCCATATTGATTCTTTTTTTGCAATTAATTAATTGTGACAGTGAAATGCCGTGCAACTTCCATTCTTCGTTACAATATATTTAATACCATCTAAATCTACCAATCATTCTAGAACCCTGTTTTTTTTTTGCTGTTGACAGTATTATCAACTAAATGTACATTTTGCTGTTTACACGTGCAGCATTGCAACGGTTAGTTTTCAATCTATTTGAATAGTTGGTTTTTGCTGTCACATATTTTATGTTGTGATTTGTAACTAAATTGAATAAAAATAGAATTCTGGGAATATTCATTCATATGCATGTCATGTCATGAATTGCTTATTGGAAAAAAATCCAACTACATATGCACATCAATCATTTTGTAAATTTCAAGGATATTTCAATGTTTTTTATACCCTCCACCATAGTATGGAGGCTATATATAAAGTTTGTTTTTCCGTTTGTAACGCATTGAAATAATCACTTGCGACCCTATAAAGTGACAAGATAAAATTCCGAGTTGATCTAGCCATGTCAGTCTGTCCATCTGTTGTAATCACTCTAGCGTCCAAACAAATTGAGCTAGAGCGATAGATATCTACCCGAGTATATTTTTTCTATAGGCAGGTCAAGTTCGAAGATGGGCTATATCGGTCCATGTTTAGGTATAGCCCCCATATAACGGTACCTCCAGATTTTCGGTTTTTTGAGGGTTTTAGCTAAAATTTTTAACCGAACTAGATGTGCTTTGACATTTAAGGTTCTTAGGGGTAACAACACAACTTCACCAAAAACTGTCAACATAGGTCCGTGTTTAGGTATAGCCCCCAAATAGCCGTAGCTGCCAGATTTTCTGTATTTTCAGGGTTTTACCTACAATGTTTAATCGAATTAGCTGTAATTTGACATTTTAAGTTCTTAGGGGTCACAGCACTACTCCACCAAAACCTTTCAACATAGGTCTATTTTTAGGTATAGCCCCCATATAACGGGACACCCCGATTTTCTGTATTGGTTTTATCTACAATGTTTAACCCAACTAGATGTAATTTGACATTTAAGGTGTTCAAAGATCACGAAAATTCTCCATCAAAAATCGTCAAAATAGGTTGATGTTTTCTTATAGCCCCCATATAAAGGTACATCCAGATTTTCGGTATTTTGGTATAGGCCTCATTTAAGCTTACTTCCCGTTTATCGATATTTTGAAAATTTTAGATTTGCTCTTGGCCGCATTTGAGATAGTCCCCATATAAAGGTACCACCTGATTGTACACATTTTTTAGATTAGATAGTTTAGCCATTTGGGTTATCCGTGGTTGAAACATTTGTGTACCTCAAATTGTGGACTGGAAAGGAAACTAATTATTCAAATTTAATTAAGAATATTTTATGGTGGAGGGTATTAAAAATTCCGCCCGCCGAACTTAAATACTTTTTGCTTGTTATACTTACACTTAGTAAAAATCGGGAGGCTCGATTTTCACCGTAGACATATGGTCTAGTGGACTTTCTTGCTGAGTACAATCCCAGGATACTCAGACTCGAACCTACGGGTACGTCTTTTTCCTGCTAGAAGGTGCTAAACAGATGATGCATGCACCTACCTTATCAGTGGGTCGCCTCCGATCATATACAGTTCGGCAGGTAAGTCATCAGCTCGTCCTGCCTCATTATTCTTCAGCCGGCTTATTACATCTCGATTTTTCCCAATCTCTCTTTTTCCTACGGAAAAGATTTTTCTCCTCTCATTTCCTCTGGATAAATCTTCCGTGTATTGTTATTGATCATGGGTTTCATGGTAGAGGTCAATGGTATACAAGTATGAATTTTGCGGCTGTTTCCATGGAGTGCACAATACTTTGACACTGTGGTGATAAGTTATCGGAACGAGGAGTGATTTCATTAAGAATTTAGGCCAGCTGAGTGTGATATGCTGTGGGTATCTGTTGTGATTGCAAGTGGAGCATCCGTGTGCTGGTGTATTTGCTATTTTAAATTGGATACGTACTCTTGCTTCAACAAGATGGTGGCCTGTGTCCATGTTTGTTCCTCGGAACGATAGTACATTCAACACGCTCAATGAATGTCTTTCATCTATCACAACGCGATCAATTTGATTTCTTGGTTGTTGGTCTTGAGACAGCCAGGTGTCCTTATGAATGTCGAGATAATTAAATCTGGTACTGCCAACTACCATGTCTTTGCTTCTGCGAAGCCTTTCAACCTCATACCATTGTCAGATGTTATGGGTAAACGCGCGACCTATGTTAGCTCACTACTTTTAACGGGTGTTAAGAGCAGCTCCCCAGGTGACAATACGATGAAGGTAAGTGTCCAATTGAGATGAAAGAGGCCATACACAAATTAGGCGAGGCAAGATAAAAAAGGACAAAGCATATGATGACATCTTGATCCAGAAATGAAGAGCAGCGTAAAACATCGGCGCGGTCCATATGTAAACTTCAACGTGCTAATCCCAGTGATCCCAAAGTCGCGGAGTTGATACTGGAAGTTAACAGATTGGTCGGGTGCATAAGTGAAACAAATGGTTGAAACATCTGAAGAGTTGCGAAATTGGGGCCGGTATAAGTGAATTATGTGCAAGGGATAAGTCACTCTCGAACCCTGGAAAGAAGGAAGATAGGACCTCAGTCGCGTTTGGCGACGTTACGCTAACTGATCCGTAGAGTTATTTATCGACAGTTTGTGGAGAACCCCAGGAGAACTCTTCCTGCCGCGGATGAACCACCACAATTTACAATGGATGAACGGCTGAGGTGAGAACAGAGTTTTATGGACGATGGTAGCAGAATTCCGGAGACAAACTACCCCAAAATTCTAGGGGTCACATTCAACAGCATGTTCATGTCGTCCGCGCATGCTACACCTATCTGCGACAAATTAGGTGCGGACATACAAAAGTGGACAAAAATAGAAGGAGTTGACCTAGGTTAATGAATTTTTGCACAAGTGCTTATAAGGGAATAGGAATGAAAATTTTCATCTTTGGTCAATATCGGTTCAGATTTGGATATAGTCCCCATATATATCTTTCCCCAATTTTGTTATAACTCGGTCAATTTTGATCGAATAGCCTTCAAATTTAATGTATAATATTTTCTTAAGCCCCTGAGTAGTTCCACCGATTTTCACAAAAATCGGTTCAGATTTGGATATAGCCCCCATATATATCTTTCCCCGATTTTGCTATAAATCGGTCAATTTTAATCGAATAGCCTTCAAATTGTATATGTGATATTTTCTTAGGCCTCTGAGTAGTTTCACCGATTTTCATAAAAATCGGTACAGGATATAGCTCCCATATATCTTTCTCCGATTTTGCTATAAATCGGTCAAGTTTTGGAAAATAGCCTTCAAATTTAACATGGGATGTTTTCTTAAGCCCTTTTTAAGTTTCACCGATTTTGATAAAAATCGGGTTAGATTTGGATATAGCTCTCATATATATTTTCGCCCGATTTTATGTATTCGATGCACTAAACACGCAATGTATGTGAGATATTGATTAAATTAGGAAAATATGGCGTAAATATCCGTAATTGAGTGACATCGGGCGAAATTATATATTGAAGCCATATTCAAATCTGAACCGATATGGACCAAAGTTTATATTTTGCATTCCTGTGCTCTCATAAGTACTTGTGCCAACAGTCATCAACCTAGGTCGAGGGTAAAACTGAACAGGGGCCTGAGAAACCTCCCATGTTAAATTTGAAGGATATTCATCAAAAATTCAGCGAATTATAGCAAAATCGGGGAAAGATATATATGGGGGATATATCTAAATCTGAACCGATCGATAGAGCCACTCCGGGGCTTAAGAAAATATTACATATTAAATTTGAAGGCTATTCGATCAAAATTTAACGAGTTATAGCAAAATCGGGGAAAGATATATATGAGGGCTATATCCAAATCTGAACCGATTTTTGTGAAAATCGATGTAGCTAAGAAAATAACACATATTCAATTTCAAGGCTATTCGATCAAAATTGAACAAGTTGTAGAAAGGTTGTATATATATGGGGGCTATATCTGAACCAATATATGTATATCAGAAGGTTGCAGGGATGGGCAGAATGTTTTTACGCATTTCGCTTCGGAAGAGATGTCAAATTAACGGAAATCAAGAGCCAAGGTGGCAATAGGTGGCAATCAAAAGATATACTCTACGAAATATTAAGAATTTATACTTTTTTTTATTAAATTTAAATTTTTAGTTCTTGATAACGATACTTTGGCCATGTGCAGTTGATGTCAACTTTTTGTACTAAAATTTTTTATTTATAGCCCACCCATCAAATCCACATCCAAAACTTTTAATATTATCAACAAACTTTTCAGAAAATGTTATTTTAAATGTCGTCTAATTTTCATAGGATTATCGCTTTAGATTATCTGGGAAATATTTTTCATATTTAAAGAGCTATAACTTCATTATGGCTGCACATATCGACAAAATTCTTTCAGATTCTTTGTATCGGATGTGTTTACTGTAAGAAAAAAAAACATAAACATATCTAAAAGTTAACATCACATTTTTTGATTTTTGTCCACGCGGCAACACTGTGCGGGGTCCTCAAGTTCCTAGTCGGCAGCACTTGGGGTGTAGACAAAGAGACATTGTTGACCACATAGGTCGGTCTGTGGTAAGCTACTCGGCGTCAGTTTGGTCCGTGAATCTAAGTGCAACGCGATGGTGAAACAATCAACCCTGTCAGAATGCCACCCTGAGAACTAATGTCTTCAGTGGACCATCTACAGAAACACATTGGCTTTCGTTGCAGTACTTACTCGGGCCTAATCACCATATGGTGGATAAGATCCCCCACCAAGGCATGCCAGAAAGGATCTTCCGGATCTAAAAAGAGAGGTCCAATGATACTAGATCAACAAGCCTATCAAGCAGGTTTACATAACATTCACACGGATGCAGTCGCAGATGCCGTAAACAACTGTCGTGTGAATGCGGTCCTCGAAGAACATCCCCATCTATGGCAGCTGAGGAGTGTCAGTTGCCGCTACAAACCAGAGTAGTTTTCGCTCAACTACGCTCGGGATGGTGCACGCTCTATGGCAGCTGAGGAGTGTCAGTTGCCGCGACAAACCCGAGTAGTTTTGGATCAACTACGCTCGGGATGGTGCATCCGTCTAAATTCCTATTATCTCAGTTTACTAGCAGTACCACTACAGAGGTGGCAGTGGCCAGATAAAATAATTTGTTTATGAATAAATTCCATAAAGGATTAAAAAAGCGTGCCCATCTGAACTATATATATTTAGGATGATAAATTGATTTCGTTTAACAAGAAAAGTCGACAACATATACAATGTTAACTAATCCTTATATCAAAAAGTATACTCTTTACCTAAATAATATAATCCATCTATATGTACATACTAGTTGTGTTCCTTTACTTAACTGAGGCTACCATTTGTTACCATTTTTAACCCGCAACGTGTTTCTTAACCCCAAAAAGTGGTAAAACTGGAAGCAATTTTTAAGAGAGAGAGAGAGAGAGAGAGAGAGAGAGAGAGAGGAGAGAGAGCAAAAATGTCTTTCTCTTCTACCACATGCTACCAGACAAATTTCTTCGGTTAAAAAATGGTAGAACTGGCATTTGTTTGACGATTATTTGTGAATGAAGAAAAAAATGAACAGAAGAAAAAACCGAACGGTGACAAAACAAATTTAAAAACTGTGAAATAATAGAAGAAAGTGCATTTTTATGTTTCTTTTTGACATTGCTACCAGATCTACCACTTTTCATTCCTTTACTTTTCTGGTAAAACTGTTTATGAGAGAGCAATTTTGACAGTTTTCCCTTTTACCACTTTTTACCATTAAAAAAGTAAAGGAACAAAGCTACTATTAGTATATAGTATTTATGTCGGTTGTGTTGTGTTGTTAAGCTCCATGTGGCTTAAAGTAATAAAAGCAGTGAAATGCCAGTGAATTGCAAAAAAAAAAATCCACTTTCTGCTATGAGAATCTGTTGTTTTCGCATTTTCATTAGCTCTCCAAACCAGGACAAACATTTACGCATAAAACATCTAATGCGGAATTTTAAAGGTCTGTTATAATATGGATTAAAAACTTGAATTTCTTTATAGAGGTTTTTAATTGACAGGTTGTTAGTACGGACATAAACTAATTCACTACTGATAATGTTAAATAAACAAACACCTATAAAGATTACTCTAATACATATTTTTTAATTTATATGATCCGCTTTATAATATCCCTTTTTTACTTCCTTAGCAACAGGCCACTAAAATCCCGCATCAAATATTCTCGGTTATTTCATTTGTTTGTCCTGCGGACTGCTGATGAAAATGCAAAAAAAAAAACAACAACAAAAGTACACAGTATAAAGTGGAACTAAATAAACTTTTTATTATTCTGTCAATCATAACTGTTTTGTGTCTGTTTCGTTTTTGTGTGTGCTTTTTTATTCGCAATCCATTGCCGTTTTACTGTTCTTATTACTCTAACCCACAGGGAAGCTTAACAAAACAATCGTCACACAGACTAACTACTAACAGTATGTACATACATATAGATCAAGTAGATGATTTTTATAAAGCGTATATGTGTGTATTAGTTTATATAGAATAATTCTTGGTATAAGGATTTGTTAGAATTTTATTATTGCAGATGTTTCTCTTTAAACGAAATCTATTTATCAACCTAATGGCTTTATACGTTATTATTATATGTTTATTGTCTAGCATTTGCCATGTAAACCCCTTTTTATATTTTAAAAGCTTCTAATTATTTTAAAGGTCTATTGTATCTATTGTAGACAGTCGAACTTCGGCCGCGATTTAAGACTTCAACCCTACAAAGTCAGGCTCGCTTACTTACTTTTACTTAGATTAACCTCTATAGAACATTTGTCCTATAAACCGAAGAAGAATAGATTTCCACTTTTCTCCTTGGCCTTCCAGTTCTGTGTGTACCACTAAGATGCCCGCTAGGCCAACGCAAATGATGTTGTTTGTGGTGTTCTTTGTGGACAGCGCGGAGATAGACAAAATACCAACTGTTTAACTACCCGCAAAGTGTAGGTACCAATTTTCACAGCTGCTCCGATGAAAGCATTGCTCGTAGATACCATCAACTTGGTCTTATCGCCTTTTTAAAGGTATGAGTTACTTCTTTTGTTGAACGACATGTGACTATGTATTTGTGTAATTTCTTTTACGATTTGGTATACCAGGTGCAATTTTTGAAAGAAATGACACAGAAGGATGTTGAAGAGATCACATGAAATATTGCCTTGTTTGTTTGAAACCTCTTTTGGTACAAAACTGTTCGGAAAGGTTATTTCCTATTTTATTTGAGGACCGGGTATCAGTTAACGTCAGCATTCAAAGCTGAATGAGTTATAAGGGTTATACCAAATTCAGACATGCCTTGGAATACATTTCAACGTACGGGGGTCTGGAGGGCTGTTTTATAGTCGACAAAAACATGGTGTCAGGTCGTAGTTATATGGCCCAATAATTTGATTGGTCATAGGCTTTAGTTATTCACACAATGTACCGGATCTTATAGGCTATAGTGAGTAGACTTATGCCCCTATAATTTAAACGTCTTTACCTCATCTTGGGTGGCCTCTATACACACCATACCAATATGTGGCATTGGATGTGTATCTTCGTCGTCTTCGTTATTGTATACCAACAGTTTGGAAAAAGGTTCTCTCCATAACCTAAGCACCTGTAACACCAGTTTGATGTTTCACTCTTTGTTAAAATTTTCGGAATCCATCACGTTTTTCCTTTCTTGTGATCCGGTGATGGTAAGATCGGTCTTGTATTTCTTAATTGCATTTACCAGTGCATAAACTGCACCTTATCTATAAAGAGTCCGAATATTCCAGATGCATAATTGCGGATGATGGTCCATGGAGGTCGCTAACTTTAGAGGGGTTTGTTTTTATACCCTCCACCATAATATGGAGGGTATAATTAAATTTGTCATTCCATTTGTAACACATCGACATATTCATCGGAGACAGTATAAAGTATATATATTCTTGATCAGGGTAAAATTCTAAGTCAATATAACCATGTCCGTCTGTTGAAATCAAGATATCGCTCCCAGGATATTTGGTATTAAAAATGGGCTATATCGGTCCACGTTTTGATATAGCCCCATAGACCGGTACCACACGATTTTAGGTATTTTGAAGGTTTTAGCTTTATTATCACACCAAAATAGCTGAAGTTTGGTACTTAGTCGGTATAGGTACACACCTTCATATAGCCCCCATGAACGATACCTCCCGATTTCCGGTGTTTTGAAGATTGTTGCTTCAATATTCCACCGAAATGGCTGAAATTTGGTATTTAGACTTCGTTGGCTTTCCCCTCTAAATTTGCCGATGTAGGTACACGCCTTCATTTTGCCAATATAAAACGGTACCACCCGACTTCCGGTATTTTGAAGGTTGTGCCCTCAATATTCCACAGAAATGGCTGAAATTTGGGGACAGAACTTTCCACTTGAAATTTGTAAGCACGGGTCCACGCCTTCATATAGCCCCCATAGAACGGCACCTTCCGATTTAAGGATGTGGCAGCAACAACCAACAGAATTGGCTGAAATTTGGTATTTAGGCTACGTTGGAGGTAAAAACTTTTTCGACTGAAATTCGTCGGTATAGGTCCATGTTTCGGTATATCCCCTCCCGATATTAGAAATTCTGAAGGTTGTGATGTCAATAACCCACCGAAATGACCGAAATTTGTTATTTTGTATTCCAAGGGGTTATAAAATATTTCAGAAGAGAATTACCGGTGTAGGTCCACGTCTTCCTATATCCCCCGTAGAAGCATAACTCTTGATTTTCGGTAGTTTTTAGGTTTTAACAACATTATAATACCGAAATATTGGAAATTTGGGCTTCTTTGAGTCTAAAAACTTCCGGCCAGAAATTTGTCGGTATAGATCGACGTTTTGTTGTAGCCTTCATAGAACGCTACTTCCCGAATTTCGGTATTTTGAAGGTTAGCCACATTTTTATACCCTCAGCATTTATGCTAACGAGGGTATATACACTTTCATACGGGCAAAATGTGCCTCATCGAAATAATGGTTTTAGACCCCAAGTATGTTTGGACGAATCCGTTTCAGGCAATTTGGAGTCGATTTTGCAATGTCCGTCCGTCTGTGCGCACGAGAACTCTCGAACGGATCAACTAATTCGAACCAAATTTTGGGTATCGTAATATTTTGCCTAAACTTAGTTTAATTTTGAAGATGGGCCATATCGGTCCACTCCTTCGGGTACCTCCCCCACAAAAGTTCGAAAATGTTTGGAACATTTGTGCGCACGATAACTCTTGAAGGGAGTAACTGATTTTCAGTTTAGGACCCCCTCTTGAATCGCTTTGGTTTTTGTTGTAACAAATTACATTCACTGCCTCCCATACGACGGTACAAGTTTTATCAGGGGAAAGTCCATACTTCCTGAGAAAATAGGCTGAAAGTTGCAAAAACCCTTATGACAGCGTGTGTGGTGTCGGAGCGCAATATATCTCTCGAAAGGATCTGCCAATTCGTTTCAAAATTTGGCCTTCGTAATATTTTGTCCAAACTGAGTCTAAACGTGAAGATAAACCATATCGGTCCACTCCTTCTGGTACCTCCCCCACAAAAGTTCAAAAATGTTCGGAAAAACTGTGCGCACGATAACTCTTGAAGGGAGTTGCCGATTTGGTGCATACTTTGCACATCCTAATATATCTACCAGATATATGTACTATACTACTCTACTGTACTTCGAATATGTACTATAAGTGTCCACTCCTTCGGGTACTTCCCACACAAAATTTAGGTTATATTCACTTTAAGACCTGCTCTCGAATCACTTTGATTTTTGTTGATGCGACTTGCATTCGCTGTCTCAATTACAACTGTTAAACTTTTTTCAAGGACAAGTCCATACTTTATGAGAAAGCGGTCCGAAAGGTGTAAAAAACCCAATAGCACTATATGTAGTGGGTGGATAGCACGATAACTCTCGAACTGATCAACCGATTTGGTCCACAATTTGGCCTTCGTCATATTTTGTCCAAATTTAGTTTTAGTTCGAAGATGGGCAATACCGGTCCACAAATTCCTGTACTTTCCCCCAATCATTAAAATGCTATGCACGATACATTTTGAACGGGGCAACCAATTTGGTACAAACTTTGGATCTCCAAATATTTTGTCATGGCGTGTTAGCGTTCAAAGCCAAAACTCATAACTTCAAAGGCAGCGCAAAAAAGCGTTTGTCGTGAAGAAAATACATTTCAGCGGCCAAATATCCGCGTAAATGTATAAAACACATTTGCATTTGAAAAACGAAAAGTTCTAGGACAGAGAAGCCACTACATAGTCGATACGTCCGAAGATCTGCTTTACCACCAGTGAAACCAGGTAACGTAATTTGGTGACTATGTGGGTTCGAGTCCTTGGCTTTCATTTATCACTTGCGAATAATTTCCGATCATCAAGCTTAACTCTAAACGAGAAAATTAATGTCCAAATTTAGTTTAACTTCGAAAATGGCCCTCCTTAGGGAACCTCCCACACAAAAGATCGATATTTGTATATAAGTGCAGTTTTGGGTCTGTTCGAAAATCCTTTGGAAATGTATACCGATGCTGTTCGTTGTGGTCCTGTTTACAGCGATATTATGTGGACAAGTCCATGCTTCCTGGCATACTGGCCCTCAAGTTATACGATGGCAAACTGAAATGACTAGTGGGCGCGATATCTGTCGAAAAGATATTCTCCCAAAATAAGATCCACTTCCTAATGGACTATGTCGGTCCATTCCTTCAATTACCTCCTCCGCAACACATTTATCTTTAATCCTAATCCACATTTTTGTCGGCAAGTTCAAATGTCCAAAAAGGGCCACAAAATTCTGAAAACACCATAAGAACATTCGGTCTGTCCGTAAATTAAAGTTCCAATTCACATAGACTGAGGGTACATCTCTGTCGGCAAAGCCGACTGATAATTTTTTACTTGTTTTTACCGAATTTTATGAAATTGGTATTTGGTATCATAAACGAAAGGAAACTAATTATTTCATTTTACTTCAATACAACTCGTGGTGGAGGGTGTAAGAAGTTCGGCCCGATCGAACTTAACGCCGTTTTTACTTGTTCTTTTCTTTGTTTTTTCAGAATCCAATATTTTTGGAGGGGTGGATTACTAGCCAAACGCCCAACCCAAGTTTTTAACATTATTATGGGTGAACGCGTCAACGGGTGTTAAAGGCAGCTCCCCAGGTGACACTACGGGGTGAGCAGTGTCTACTTGAGATAAAAGAGGGACCAAGTCGGTTTTCTACAAATTATTTTTATTTTTGCAAAAGATTTCCCATTATCGTTTTATGATTGTAGACAACCTTCGTAAATTCATCACCATTGCATTTTTTATACCCTCAGCATTTATGCTAACGAGGGTATATACACTTTTAGACGGGCATAATATGCTTCATCGAAATAATGGTTTTAGACCCCAAGTATGTTCGGAGCCATACATCAGCACGGGTAGTATCAGTGTTTTGTAGAGCGTTATTTTTGTTTGACGAGATGTGGTTTTGTTTTTAAACTGCTTACTTAAACCAAAGTAGCATCTGTTGGCCAATACAATTCTTCTTTTTATTTCACAACTGATGTCGTTTGTTGTGTTTACGGAGGTGCCGAGGTAGACGAAGTCTTTTACTACCTCAATATTATAGGAACCAACTTCCACAGTCGGTCCGAGCTCAATGAATGCATTGCGCGACGACACCATCAACTTGGTCTTCTCACCGTTTACCGCCAGAGCCACTTTAGCAGATTCTCCTTCGACCTTCATAAAGGTATCAGTTACTTCTTTCACTGATCGGCCCATGATGTCTATATCATCAGCATAAGCAAGTAACATGTGGCTATTGGTGTAGATTGTGCCACTTCTTTTGACGTTTGCCTCTCGTATAACCTTTTCCAGCAGGATGTTGAAGAGATCACACGAAAGGCTGTCTCCTTGTCTGAAACCTCTTTTGGTACCAAACTCTTCGGAGAGGTTCTTTCCTGTTTTAACTTAGGACCTCGTGTCAGCTAAAGTCATTTTACAAAGCCGGATGAGCTTTGCGGGGATACCAAATTCAGACATGGCTTGGAATACCTTTGAATGCAGCGGGCTGTCGAAGGCTGCTTTATAATCGACAAAAAGGTGGTAGATGTCGATCTGCATCTCTTGGGTCTTCTCCAGGATTTGCCGCAGGGTAAATATCTGGTCAATGGTGGACTTGCCAGGTCTAAAGCCGCATTGGTATGGACCAATTATCTCGTTGACCATAGACTTTAGTCGTTCGCACAATAACCCTGACACGATCTTGTAGGCAATCGGGAGTAGACTTATGCCCCTATAGTTAGAGCATACAGTCTTATCTCCTTTCTTATGGACGGGGCACAGGTTACTCATGTTCCAATCGTCGGGTACTCGTTCTTCCGCCAGATGGTGCTAACTAGCTGATGAATACACCTTATCAGCGTGTCGCCTCCGGTTTTGAACAGCTCGGTTGGTAAGCCATCGGCTCCTGCTGCCTTATTATTCTTCAGCAGGTTTATTGCTGTCTTTACCTCATCTAGGCTGGGCGGTATACATTCAATACCATCTTCTGGGATTGGATCTGTGGTATCTTCGTCGTCTTCGATGGATACCAACAGGTTTGAAAAATGTTCTTTCCATATCCTGAGCACACTATGTGTATCAGTTACCAAATTACCTTGCTGGTCTCTACAGGAGGAGGTGCCCGTACCAAAGCCATCAGTTTGATGCTTCACTCTTTGGTAGAATTTTCGGACTACATTCTGGCTCCTGTACATCTCGATTTTTTCACACTCCCGCTTTTCCATCTCTTTCTTTTTCCTGCGGAAAAGATGTTTCTCCTCTCTCCTTTTCTCCCGATATCTCTCTCGTGCGCTACGCGTTGCTACGGATTGTAAAGTAGCCCTATATGCCGAATTTTTCTCTTCGGTAGCAGCACGACACTCCTGATCATACCATGGATTCCTTGGTGGAGGTCTCTGGTACACGCAGAAAAATTTATGTTAGAAATATGTTTGGATCCAAACAAATATATGTTTGGGACCGGTTGCAAACAAATATATGTTTGGATCCAAACATAATATGTTTGGGTCCAAACAAATTTATGTTTGCAACATTTTGTAACATATCTCAATTTGATATGTTTGGGTAAAACATATTTTTTATGTTAGAACATTTTTTTCATGGGTGGAGAGACGATGTTTGTCAACGAGAGTAATAACAGTGCTCTCGCGGCTGTGGAATGCTGTTTAAAATGAAGAATTGTGTGTATTGTATAATAGAAGACGTAGAAGCGAAGAAGGGGGCTTTGGTGGCATGTATGCGTCAAACTCGTGTGTTTCTTGTTTTGTTGTTGTTAACCAACTCAGCAGGAGAAAAAAAAAGAAGAAATGATATGAATTATATTTTTTTCTTTCTTCAGTGTTTTAGATGCCTTTGTAGAGTCAAGACGGTAAAGTGAGTGAATAAAGCAGTGTTTTGTGTTTTCTTAAAGAAATTGTGCTGTTTAGTAAATTCAATGCCCAATACATTTTATAATTGAATCTAAAAGTTGAATGGAATTATTTTATTGGACAAGGAAGAAATCGCATTTAATATTGGTAATTACATATATACTTATGTATATTTGAAATATGGCGTATCCATATTTATTTATTACATTACATAATCATTTGATTCTAGATGCCGATTCCCCGCTGATGATTTCAACTATGAGGACAGTTTTTTTTATTTCACAACTAAGGAGAAGCGTTCAACTACGTTTCTATATATTTTTCCTTTTTAAAAGTGTGACTATTTACAAATTATTTCAATCAGTTTTTCTTTTATTAAAGTGTGTTATGTATTTCTTTGGAATTTTGTATGTACCTATGTATGTGTTTGTTGTTCTTTTGCCTTTCAATAAACAACCTCAACATTTGTGTGTATATTATAGAGATAGCCAGTGAGTTCTTACTGAGAGCAAGTGAGCACAAATTTTAAAGTGTTTTACATTGAATTTTACGCTCCCTTGCTCTCAGTAAGCGCCCACTGGTGCATGTGTTTGTTTTTTTTTTTGTGCCTTTTGGGTTTATATTTTTGTGCACCCAAACATAAAATTGTTTCCACCCAAACATATCTTTGTTTGCACCCAAACATATATGTATTTGCAACCAAACATAAATATCTTTGCACCCAAACATATACATGTTTGCACCCAAACATATATTTGTTTCCACCCAAACATATATTTGTTTGCAGACCCAAACATAAATTATGTTTGGGACTGTTGCAAACATATATATGTTTGCTGCAAAATATGTTTGGGACATATGTTAGAGAGGCCGTTTTTTTTTGCGTGTAGCCAAGTATGGATATTGCGGCTGTTTGCATGGAGTGGGCAATACATGGCCATTGCGCTGATATGTTATCGGGATGAGGAGTGCTTTGATTAAGCAATTGGGCTAGTTGAGTGGAATATGCTATGGCTATCTGTTGTGATTGCAGCTTACCGATGTCTAACTTTCGTGTTGTGTCTGTTCGTACTTTGTTTGCTACGTTTAACCGGGTGCGTTCCTTTGCTGCAACTAGGTAATGGTCCGATTCTATTTTTTCTCCTCGGAACGAGCGCACATCCAACACGCTCGATGAATGTCATCCATCTATCACAACGTGATCAATTTGATTTCTTGTTTTCTGATCTGAAAACAGAGGGGTGCCCTTATGGATGTCGAGATGTTTAAATCTGGTGCTGCTAACTACCGTGTTTTTTGCCGCTGCGAAGTCTATCAGCCTCATACCATTGTCAGATGTTCCACAGTTGGGCCGAAGATATTTTCCTTTCCATTTTTGGCATTAAACTCGCCTAGAATAATTTTAATGTCATGTTCAGGACAACGGTCATATGTTTCTTCTAAGCGCTCGTAAAATATATTATTGGTCTGTTCGTGCTTGTCTTCAGTGGGAGCATGAGCGCAAATAAAGCTGATGTTGAAGAATTTTGCTTTTAATCGGATTGCAGCGAGTCTTTCATTTACTGGGGTGAAGCTGGAGACCAGATGTTTTAACCTCCGACCAACTACAAATCCGCAACCAAACTCATGCAGTCATGGCAGCTATAATACAGTGCGCACCTTTAGGTGTTGTTGTGACGCCTTTCCCGTCCCATCGTATTTCCTGTATGGCTGTAGTGTCGGCCTTTTACTTTTCAAATGCATCTGCCAATACGTAAACTGCACCTTTCCTATGAAGAGCGCGAACGTTCCAGGTGCGGATTCGCAGATCATGGTCCTTAAAACGTTTGCGGGGTTCGTCAACTTTAGAGGGGTTTGTTTTTATTTTCTTTCGTTTTTTCATAGTAGACTGTTTTTTCTAGGGAAGGGTTACTAACCCGACGCCCAAACCCAAGTTTTTAATGTTCTTATGGGCGAACGCGCGGCACATGTTAGGTCACTACCTTTAACGGGTGTTAAAGGCAGCTCCCCAGATGACACCACGGGGAGGTCAGTGTCCACTTGAGATGAGAGAGGGACAACGATAAATACTGGACTTTGCCATGTTAAAGCCGGTCAGGACCGTTCCTTGGTATCTGTCATCCCCTACGTAACCCATGACAAATTCTACACGTATTTATTTAGAGTGTTTTCAGAATTTTTGGCCATTGATTTTTTAGAACCACTCTAGGGCTCACACAGTTTTAATTGTGTGTAGTGTAAACATAAATACGCTAGAGGTCGCAATTATATTTTAATACGGCGTATTAAAACAACAACTTGCATTTGGGAAATGATAAGTTTGACCAAAATTTTGAAAGTTCATGTTAGCGAAAATTTTTTATTTAGCAATGATGTAAACCTTATTTTAGACTTATATTACTGATGAAATAATTTTCATTACTATTTTTAACTAAAATGAATTTAGGCTTCTTGGCCAATTTCCCCTTGTTTTCAGAATTTTTTTTGACAAAATATCAGAGTTAATATATGTTCAAAATAATGGATATATTAATAATCGCATATATTTTTGGGTGTACCATTTATAAAATAACTCAAAACCACTTCGTTATGACCAAAGATAGAGTATACAATCGGAAACCCTTAGAAATATCTTAACAAAAAACTCCAAAAACGTGTCTTCTTTTTTTTGGTCTTTTATCATGCTGCGATGTGAGAATATGGTCAATTTTTCAATTTCAGAAATTCAGGTGTCTAATCGTTGCTATTGTCATAAAGAAGCCAATTGTAGTTATTTGCCTAAAGATATTTTGGCGCCCAATCGTAGATTTTATCAGAAAAAAATTCTGAAGGCCAATAGTGGTTTTCTTGGTAGAGAACTAATGCTAAGCAATAGTGAGTCTATCCATCATGAAATGCTAGCGGGTATTTAAATGACAAATTTTGGCGTCCAATCGTCGAACTTCACTTATAGAAATTCTGGTTTCCTATAGTGGATCTTCTCATAAATTGATCAGGAACAAGGGAAACTCTGGCAACCAGTCTTGAATTCGTTTAAAATGAAATTTTGGCGTCCAATCCAATGTATTCATAGGCATACATTATTTTAGCAAAAATCCATAAACACAATTTTTCCCAATCTACATTTTTTATACTCTCAGCCTTTAGTCAAAATGTGCCTCATTGAAATAATTATTTTAGGGCCAAAGTCGTCTGGATGGCTGCCTGGAGAGCATGATAATTCTCGAACAGATCAACCGATTCGGTCCAAAATTTGGCCTTCGTAACATTTTGTCCAAATTTAGATCAACTTCGAAGATGGACAATATCGATGCACACTTTCGGTAACCTTCCCCTGAGTGTTTCAAAGTACAAGTTTTTTCAGGGGCAAGTCCATACTTCCAGAGAAAGTGGCCCGAAACCTGTAAAGAACACCTACGGCTACCATGTGTAGTTGCTGGTGTGCACGACCACTTTCGAACCGGATACTGCGTTGGTCCAAACTTTGTTTATCACAATATTTCTGCGAGCGTTATATAAAGTTCGACGATGGTGCTTTTCGGTCTACTCCTTCTGGTACTTTCCCCAAAATTTCAAGAATTTTACCTAAAGTGGTATGCGCGATTTTCTTGAACGGAGCAGCAGATTTGGTCCAAACTTTGGATTTAGTAACATTTTGTCCAAACTTAGTTTTAGCTCAAAAAATGGACCATACTGTGGTACCTCCCTCACAAACCTTCAAAATAGTTGTTTAATGCAGTTTAAGGTCTGTTCGAGGATACTTAGAAATTTTTACTAAAGGTATTCCTTGTGTTTAGAGCGGTATTATGTTTTTCGTTGGCAAGTCCGTATATCTTGAAAAAAACTAAAAATTATACTGTGACGAACTGAAATGACTGGTGGGCGCAATATTTGTAGAAGGAATGACTCCCAAAATAAGATCTACTTCCAAAATGAACCATGTCGGTCGGTAAATTTCTTCAGGTACCTCCCCCGCAACACTTCTGATCAATGATAAAATCTGAAAATCTCCTAATACATAGATTTGGGTTGAAGAATTTTGGTTGTGTAGTCGCTATTCGATCTGTCCATAGATGAAAGTTTCAGTTCCTGTCCGCAAAGCCGACTGATACTTGTTGAGATGTTGACGAAGGAGAATCTGTTTCCGAGCAGTTTTTTTTTTTTTGATTTCGTTTCGTCGTCACAAAGTCCTTTGCCGAAGAAGGAAAGACGATCATTTTAGAAATGTGCATCCATTGAAAGTACTTCCTAAAATAAAATTCAAAGAGTCATCGACAGAAAAATCCTTGAAGATGAAATTCAATGTAATTTCGAAATATTGGAAATAATCCGCAATAAATAAAATATAAACATTGACCTCAATAATCTAGATTTTATTAACATTCGAAAAGGTCGAGCCCTGGCTACGTCGGTGTGAGGATGTAGATCTGGCCAAAGATTATCCATATTTTATCTTTTATCAGAATAAATAGTTTAAAATCTATAGTAACTTTAAATAAAACTACTAACGCCATCTCTCTATGTTCGAAAATTCGAAGATAAATTCTGAGAGCAAATCGATGTCTATACGATTCATTAGTCTATGAATGGAATTTGTCTTCAATTTCAACACATTTCATATTTTTTATTTTATTTTTCTCTTAGCTTAATTTGATCCGTGAATTTCTGATTTGTAGCCGAACACACCACACACTGTGCCACGCATACGAACATTAAGGGTTGTTTAATCGCTTTCTTGTGCAAGACCAACTGTGTTTATTTTGTTAACAAAAATATCGCGTGTCGACGGTGAGCGTTGAACACATAACACTTGGATTTGTAGTTGGTGCTCTGTGTCACCATACTCATTATTTAGTAAGGAGTAACGTAAGTAGTTATTGCTCTTTACATTACTTTGTAATGGGTTATATAATGACTAATGGATTTGAATTTTTCCTCGGTACTGTTTGTTTTTTGATTGTAAGTACCTAAGGATATGTGTTTTGAACTTTTTACGAGTTTTCTCCCTAATATAAAACTTTCGACTTTATTGTGATACTCGTATTTTATATGCTAATTTGTGCATGTTTTGCTGTCACTTTGAAAGGATGTTGGTTTTCTTTGAACCTTTCTCGCGATAATTTTCATTTGCTACAGCATTAAACTTTATGTCGCGTTCTTTCCTTTAATAATTGTGTTGGTTATATGACTTGTTATTAAATATTCATAAAACCTTGACAGATTTTTATGGCAGATTATATTTTATACATAGCTTATCTAGAAAATAGCGGGTATAATTCTTATAAAGCACACCTCTTCTTACCCGTATTTTCTTAGAAGTGATAAACTTTAAAATGGAGAAAAGAAAGTTTGCATAGAAAATGAAATAACTTAATTTGTTTGTGACACATAAAATCAAGTCAATAAAGGATGAGAAAGCAACGCTTTTTTGTAGAATTTGCACTTCTCCTCAAAGTATTTATACAAACTAACACGCACACAAACTTCCTTCCTTCCTTCCTTCCTTTTGGCACAACTAAGACTCTTCATTTCATTTAAACCAGTTACCAATATTTCATGTAGATGCGATATAAAATTCTATTCTATAGGCTATTGGGAATATGAAAAATCCCAAATCCAATTTCAAACAAAAAACCGTCGTACTCGTAAATGTATTGTCGAAGGTCGTAAAAGTTTATCGATACCCACAATTTGATATACCTTATAAATATTACCCAATACATGTACATTAGATGGGGTATACAAATTAGATAATTTGTTATAAAATTTAAAAATAAAAATAAATAAATCAAATGTATAATTTTTAATATTTTCCTTTTTTTATTTTAGGTCCCAAACTGAATACATTGAATGTAAGTATTCATTATAATTTTAAAGATTAAAAAATATATTGGAAATATCTATTTCACCCACTTTATTGCACAAATAGAAATAATCTTCTTTCAACTGTCGCATTCTAAAGAGGATTATTTATGTCATGCAGTGGTATTTTCATGTAAAATTTGGGACACATAAGGCGTGATGGCTACTGGATATAAACTTTTTTTATAAAAAAAAAAATAAATTTGATTTCATCTATACAAGGAAGGGGAAAAAATACAAAAATCGTAAATTGTGCATAAGTTTTATAGAATGTTCTGCATATTGTTGGGTACTTGGAGTTTTACAAGTATTTCTTGTTTTGAAAATAAGTGTTCCTACCACAAAGAAACAAGAAAAGCGACTGTATTCACAAATAAGGGGAACAAGAATAAGATGAAAATAATAGACAATAGAAAGTTACAAACTCGACACACAGTGGGTTGAGATGCTCAATATTAAAGAAGGGGTTTCTTCGAAACTCATAAATGGGTAGCATCAAAATATGACGTATTTTTACGCTTTCATTTTAAACTAGCCGACCCGGTCCACGTTGCTGGCCTTTAAAATAGTTTTATAGTAACACTAAGCTCTTTTCCAGGCGAATAGAAAATTGATATCATAGGAATCAGAGTAATTAACACAATAGTTCCTTAATCTTTAATTATAGTGATTCTTTCACATTGCTTTCTAGTTTTTTGAGTCGAGTTGGGATCCACATCTCGCAATAGGATGAGGGGTACACTGCTTTCCAATTCTAACAAATACAACCAAATATTTAACCTATTTTCTCCACTGACATCCCTATACATTCTCTGAAATTTTCAAGAAAACCCGTTAAGTAGTTTTGGATATATAACATATGTAAAAACGTGGACGTGCTAAAATGGCGTTTTGAACAAATAGGGCATAGGGGAGGTACCCAGCCCCCTTTCTATTCTTTCTTCTATTCTCTTACGGACTTATTTATTCGTTCATTGATGCTGTTTAGGATTTACCATCGTCCATTTCCCATGTCTTTATCCTAAAGCGATCTGATTATAAAAGTAAAAAAATGGTTAAGTCGAAATCTCCCGCTTATTGAGACTTATGTATATGTTTTAGTTTTTCATGGCTAATGGACCGTTGAACCTTATCATTTAATGAAATTTGTAAATATATCGTTTTTCTTGATTGGGGCGCAACCACCGTTGCACAATGGTTCCAAATCCAAATTTTCTGGCCAAAACTATTTCAACGTCCATTTTGTATTGAAATTGAGTATTATTTATAATAAATGTGTACAAACAGCAATTCTTACATTTTATCGACCAAAATGGCCAAAAACTGCCAAAATTTGTTGAACAGGGTCGTCCCGTTGTGTGGGGTCTAAACCAAAACATTGACCTATGTTAATAATTTTTGGTGCGAAGGATTCATATCTTCCAAGAGGTCACAATACCAAATTTCAGCCGAATCGGTCAAAAAGTGTCGGTAAAATCCACAAAATATCTAAAATCGGACGGCACTTTTATGTGGGGGCTATGACGAAAAATAGACCTATTTTCAAAAAAATTATACACACTTGTTTTCTACACTCTGAAACCCTTAAATATGAATTTTAAGGAAAATCGGTTGATAGATGTGGGTATTACCGTTCTATTTCAATTGTATACTACGTACAGTCACAACAGGTATTTACAAAAAATTCTCCCATCTTAAAATAAAAAAATCCACTTTATTTTAACTGTGGCAAATTTGAGCACGATTTGACTTCTGAATTTATTAGTACAGACCCCCTGCTATCTTTCAAATTCGATTTGGTGGTGGACATATTTGGACATTTTTTTAAAATTTTAAGTATTTTTAAAAAATATGTGTAAAAAATAATTTTTAATATATATAAAAACATTGATTTTATTACGCTAATTTTACAAATTTCATAGTTCTTTTTGTAAATATTATGAAAGTACTCATTAACAGCTTCCCGATTCATAATAACTTTGGTCTCACTTCTGTATATTTATGCAACGACGCAATACAACATAAATTGTATATTTTACAGCACAAAGTCTGTTTTATTTTTACATAAAAAAGTGTCAACTTTGGTACTGCGCCAATCAACGAATACTAACGTTATTTACAAAAACTGATTATTTTCAGATGACTTGATGTGTTTTTTATTATTCTGTGCAAAAAAATATTAAAATTTCGAAACTTCAAAAATAGGGTTTTGGCCAAAAATTTCCTGATTGAAACCTATGTGCGTTGTCTCGAAAATTAATTTGCATGCCGATGCACTCATTAGTTTAGAAAATATAGCAATTACAATGTGAACCGAAATTTTGGGGGTTGGAAAATTCCTATTGGAGATGAAAGCCCTTGGTGAGTATATAGAGAACCCCGAAGGACAGATTCGCCGTGAGTCGAACTTTCGCGATATGGCGTGCTGAATATTTTGCTGGAGACCCTAAAAGCCATCTGGAATCAGCGTTATATCTCTGTTCGCTGTTGTTTAAGCTTATATTTAAGATGACATGTCTTCAGTCACATCAAATGAAGATTTTTTCGTAGGACATTTTGACCTTCTATCTCGCTTCCTTCCATGTCCTTTTCGTCCTTTATTTCAAGAACCGTAATAAAAGTGGCACAAGATGACATTTTTCAGCTTCGGAACATTCTACAAAAATGTCGCTCGGGAGATTTTAGATACGGTTCCCAAATACATAAAATCTATAAAATCTTGTTTAAGCGGTCGTTTTTCACTTTTACCCGAATCTTGTTCAGACAGCCCTATATCTATTTATTTCAATATATTATTGTCAACCTATTGATGACCCAGAATTCTTTGAGTCAGTAAAACAGTTCGATCTCGTTTTGCTAAGCACGTTAATTTCATTATTTTTTGGAATAAATATCCGGATATCCGAATTATGGAACCTGTTATTCTGATATTATAACCGAATTTTTATCCGGTTTTTATGAACCGATTAACCGTATATGTTTATCATTAGAAAGCTATTAAAATTGTCAATCAGATATGACTAATATGCTTTAGACATTTTAAGCGGTTATAGTGCTGCAACAAAAAAACCGTATTTTTGAACCGTTTCTTAACGTTTTTGAGGATACATTTCTGTGCGTGAAAAAAATTATGATCTTGACCTGGTTGTGGAAAATTCTTTTCGGAGCTGAAAGCACTTGGTGAGGACATACAGAACTCTGAAGGGCAGATCCGCCGTGAGTCGAACCTTTGAGTTATGGCGGGTTGAATTCTGGGATGGTGACCCATTATTGCAAGTGTTAAAAGTTACGTAACTGAATTTTAGTGGGTCTCCAGCAAAATATTCATCACGCCATATCGCGAAAGTTCGACTCACGGCGAATCTGTCCTTCGGGGTTCTGTATATAATCACCAAGGGCTTTCATCTCCAATAGAAATTTTCCACCCCCAGACTTTGAGCTCCATTTTGTTGTACAGTGTTATAAAACAATAGGCTCCCTAATTTCGTCTACAAATATACATATATCATTTTGGACCACGGGATATTCCTGAACATTTTCTGAAAATTGCATGAAATTAGGTTCAGTAGTTTTGGAAAAATAATGTATTGAAAAGATATAGATTTCATATTTCAAAAAGGGGGCGTGGTCCGGTATTTTGGCTCCAAATATGTACCTAGGGTGCACACAACCCCATTGCCTCCCAAAATGTATGCTGAAACCGATACATAAGTTTGTTTTTTAGTAAGTGGGTGTAAAAGCAGGTCAAAGTGATCCAATTTGGAAAACTTTTTTTCTCAATATTTTAGTTGTTTATTAAAATATTATAATATCCCAAATAAACAGCGTTTTTCTAAATTGATGTCCGTATTTGTTGATTATATTCGAGGTAAAGTTTCACAATAAATGATGAAAACAGTTGTGAGTAAGATCGAGTTGGGCTGTGAACCTTATCATTTCATAAAAAGGGATAAGTTTTTTTTTTTTTTTACCAATTTCCATCGAAACATCCTGCACATATTTGCACTTTTCGTTTTTATGTGATATTTTGTCTTGCAGGTATATACAGAATGTCAGAATATAGTATAGGGTCACTTCCTGGCGTTTGGGTATAATTTAGAGTTTTGATGTATTCTAGGACCTATAGTAAAATTGTATGGCGAACAAATTTCTAGAATATTTTTTTCAGATACCATCACATTTTATATGAGATTTTAACGATTTTTGGAAAAAAGGATCAAAAATACACCTTTTATGGCTTGCACAAGGGTTAATTTTGAAAGAAAAATATTCCTCGCATTATTGTTAGTAAAGTTGGCAAAGTCACCATATAGCTACGAGGGCGGTTCGGAAACTTCTTAGCCTATCAATGAAAGAGAATAGTTAGTTTTTCAAAAATATTTCTATTTTTCAATATAATCTCCTGAAACTTCAATACACTTAACCCAACGCTTTTCTAGAAATTCTATCCCTTGATTAAAATAGTTTTCCTCAAGGTCTTCAAAATAGTGGCTTACAACTGTAATTGGATCTTCATTTGAGGTAAAACGCTTGCCAGCAAGGAATTTTTTTAGATTTGGGAACAAGTAAAAGTCACTGGGAGCTAAATCAGGAGAATAAGGTGGGTGGTCATGCAACTCGTACTTTAATTCGTTGATTTTAGCCATTGTTAAAACAGTCTTGTGCGCTGGTGCGTTGTCTTGATGAAAAATTATTTGTTTGTGTTGTAAGCCAGGACGTTTTACTCGAATTTGTACATTTAATTCATCCAAAAGGTTGCAATAGTACTCTGAATTTATTGTTTTAACCTTTTGCAGATAGTCAATCAATAAAATACCTTTGAAGTCCCAAAAAACCGTTGACATAACCTTACCAGCCGATTGAATTGTTTTTGCCTTCTTTGGGGCACTTCCTCCAGCTTCAGTCCATTGTTTGGATTGTTCTTTTGTCTCTGGAGTATAGTGGTGGATCCATGTCTCATCAACAATTATGAAACGACGCTTAAAATCCATTTTATTTCGCTTAAAACGATCCAAACAAGCTTGAGAAATGTTCATTCTTATGCGTTTTTGATCGACTGTTAACAAATGCGGCACCCATTTGGAAAAAGCATTTTTCATCTGTAGTTCTTCATGCAAAATTAAATGGACTCGATCATTTGAGATGCCCATGATATTAGCAATTTCACGCACTTTTATTCGTCGATCATTTAATACCATGTCATGCACTTTGGCTACAATTTCTGTTGTTGTTGCTGTTTTTGGACGTCCACTACTTGGTTCATCTTCAATGCTTGTACGACCACGTTTAAATTCAGCAACCCAATTTTTTACTGTTGCATATGAAGGAGCACTTTCACCTAACCACGGTGCTATTGAATCAAATTTAAATGGAAGGTGCTTACACCTGCGAAGTTTTTGCGGATTCTGAAACTACAATGTTCTTAGATGAGAAACATCAAAAAACTAAAAAAATCGCCGGAGCGCTTTTTAAATAAATCGCGATTTAAGTTGAAATTTTTAGGGTTTGTTTAGGTTTTTGCGATTTTGCTTGGAAGCCGCAAGTCGTATCAAAATGGAAATAAAGGAAGTGACCTTAATGATATTTTCGTGGGTTTTATAACTTTTGAGATATAGAAGTTGAAATTGGGACAATTCAAATTCAATTCAATTCTGTATCGTCTCCTTATAAAACAATGTCATGACTGCAATTTCCCATCTTAAACTTATATATCTAAAAAAATGGTACAACCTAGGAAAAATTACATAAACCCGTATTGTAGAGAATTCTCACAGCTATAAGATTTTCTCAGGTCCCATGCCGATAAATCTTGCCGTATTCAAGCAAAATCGCGAAACCCTAACAAAAAAACCTAAAAATGTAAACTGAGCTTCTTTATCTCAAAAATGGTACAGCCTGAGAACAAATCATAAACGTCAATCTTGTAGAGCAACAACATTTTCTTTAGCTCCATTTCGATTGGACTTGCGGTTTCCAAGCAAAATCGTGAAAACCTAATAAACACCTAAAATGTGAATTTTGACCGCGATTTATTTAAAAATCCCTACATCGATTTTTTCTTGTTTTTGGATTTTTTCTCATCTGTGATCATTGCTGTTTCAGAATTCACAAAAATTTCCCCTGTGTAAGCGGTTTTCATTAAAAGTTAGTTAAGGCGTATCCTTCATGACATTGTCTTATAAGAGGACGATACAGTCAGTGCATTGTCCCAATTTGAACTTCAATATCTCAAAAATGGTAAAACCTACGAAAATACCGTAAAGGCCAATCTTGTAGAGATTTTTGATAGCTACATCATTTACCTTATTCCCATTTTGATACGACTTACGGTTTCCAAGCAAAATCGCAAAAACCTAAACAAACCCTAAAAATGTCTACTTGCATTGCTATTTATTTAAAAAGCGCTCCGGCGATTTTTTAGTTTTTTGATTTTTCGCATCTATGAACATTGTAGTTTCAGAATCCGCAAAAACTTCCCAGGTGTAAGCACCTTCCATTTAAATTTGATTCAAGAGCACCGTGTAACACATTCACCATATCATTATGAATTTCTTGTCCCGATAAACATTTTTTATGTAAATATTTAATGCCAGTACGCATTTCTAATTTTTCCATTGTAAAAAAATTGCGGATGCGTCGTTTTTGAACACCTGTTTCTATATGAAGGAGTTGCCAGATCGAAACAAAATTTAACATGTGTTCATAACAGAGATGGAAGTTTCCAAAACACTTAACTTTTTTTCTGTTTATACCGCGCTTTTTGTGCTAGGCTAAGAAGTTTCCGAACTACCCTCGTAAAGTGCAAGGATTCCAAGTAATCTTAACTCAAATATTTCCAAACCTTAGAAATGGTGGGAACTTGCGCTGCTATTTTATTTTATTGTTTTTTTTTTTTGTGGCAAAATTGATACCGATATTTCCTTGGTATGTAATAAAAATAGAGATTTCATTTCTTTAGTGATTTATAGTGAAATTTAGCGGAGAATATTTTTGTCTTTGACGGTATTCGTCTATAATGTTTTTTTGTATGACAATTTTGCCAAAACTCACATGAAGTACGACCTTAACCCTAAAATGTGTTTGTAATTTTGGATATTTATTTTTAGTAATATTGTTGCATCTACGGATTGATATTAAATGTTGAGGCCACAACCTTCAAAATATCGGCAATCGGGAGGTACCGTTCAATGGGGGCTATATGAAGACGTGGACCCATGCGGAAAATTTTCAGGTGTAAAGTTTCATACCCCCAACGAAGACTTAATACCACATTTCAGCCATTTCGGTGGGTTTTTTAGAGCACAAATCCTTGTATATATTTTTGCTAATTTTTTGCAAATATGTAAAAAAGATGTAAAAAATATGCACGATATGCAAAATATACAAAAATTTCTGGGACTAATTAGTTTTATTTTGTGATAAAACGAGTTTCTGTCTAATCAGATTTTCTCTACGACCATCCTAACCATATATGCATTTGCATAGGATTCCGCTGTCTACTTATCATATATGTATGTATGTATATGTAGTACTCAATTTTGTGAACGCGAACAGATATGAAGCCAGGATTTTTTCTCACATATGTACAAAAAATGGCTCATGTGCTCATAAAAAAATTAAATTTACCTACTAAGAACTTCTAACAATATATTTTTTATCAAATGTTCAATAATTTGCCACCTTTGGGCTCTGAGTGGGTTGAAAACTTCTTTACAGGTTTAATTAACTGCTATTAAGAACAATGATAGTTAGTTGCATGGCAAAAGTAATATAAAATAAAAGTGAATTTTTATTTCCCTACATAATGACGTATTTTTATTTTGTTGTGGGGAAAAAAATAAAGTATTTCTTACGTTAAAATAAGAACAACAGCAATAAATGTTATTTCTTCGTAGTTGTTGTTATTGAAAATGTAATGAAACATTAATGACTTCGTGATAATTGCACTAAATTTACGTTGTAGGCAGCAGTGTTGCGTATACGTTATGAAATACAATTTGAGCTACCGCACGATGGCGATGAGTATTGTCATGTTATTCTTTCATTACACTCGAACAAATTAAACATGTTTTAATTAAGTTTTGTTGTTGTACAATAATAAAACGTAAATGACAGAGCAACGTGTTGGCTGGCCTACTGTGGTGATAATCATCTGAACAATGCGTCAAATGGAAAACATTTTTATTTAATGTCATAAAAAATCAATTATTACTCATACGCATTGCAGATCTTCCGGGCCGAAAAAAGGTAGCCAGCCAACAACAGAACCTGGTGGCTAATTAAAACAATTAGTTTAGTTAAAATATTAAGGCCACACAATATTTGTGCGTGTGCGTTGGTGTATTAGGCAAATAATGCCATTGATGAAAATGCTGACGATGATGACGATAGATAAAAAGCCATTTAGTCCTTATAATAATTAGTTTATTTGCTTTTTACTTTATGTTTTGTCAACAAAAATAGCGTACTTCAAATTTACAATCAAGTAGTAAATAAAAACCACCTCAACATGAATTACTTTTTACATTAATTTAAGTATCGTTGGGTACTAAAAACCATGTTTAATGGCCTTGTCCATTAGGGGCAGGTGTTGCGAAATGAAATAAAGCTGAAAAAAAAAACAAAACAAGAAACGAAACGAAACAAAGAATTTTTATTTTTTTGTGTCATTAAAGCTTTTTACTGACTATATAGCCGAAAAAAGGTAAATATATATTTTTTTTGTTTTATATTTATTAATTAGACTAAAGTGCTTTTGGTAACATAAAAATTTACTTTTTACATGTCGCAATTTTAACATTAAAAACCTTTAACAGTTTCAATTAACAACTACCAATAACAAATTAATTAATTTGCGGTTATGGCGGTGTTAGCATTTTTGTCATTAGTTTTTGTGGAAGACGAGATCAAAAATTATGATAATACTGTGCAACATTTTTAACTGAGGATTTTTTTGAAAGTACAGACCCAAACGACAAGAAACCCTAGTTGGGTTTTGTTGTGCCAGGTCCAGCTCGGATTTTATGGCTCCATCTAAACATGGTTAAATATTGATTTTTTAAAGAAATTCGGGGCTATATCTCTGAAACAAATGCCAATCTTCTTCTGACCTCTGAAACAAATTTGTAGATAAGGACAAGAATAACATATTTGGAGAAATAATGAACTCGAAAAACTACTTTTATTGCCTCAAATTTCAAAATATATGCAAAAATTCCACAATTTGTATACATTTCGCACCGTATCTCCAAAACCGTTAATTTTTTCTGAATATTTTCTTTTGGAAAAATATTCCCTGTAATGCACAACTCTTCAGAACATGTCATTGTTGTAAAATACCTCTATGCCGTTGTTTTCAGTACATTTTTCAACGACGATTTAATAAATATATCAATAATGTGGTGAAATCCGAAATGCGA